>NC_051155.1:251059752-251370585 GCF_013339745.2 Dermacentor silvarum
CCCCTGGCTACGTTCCTGGCAGGGTCCTCAATTAAATTAATGGGTGGATGGTTATAGTCTCTGATTGCGAACGCCGCGACGGGATGTAGGACGCCTATAACGAGTCGATTTGTAGGTGTATCCATTTGTGCTACCCCTAAAATGTGCCATTGATCGGCTCTCTTCTCTACGGAAGTTTGCAAAGGAACAACAAACGGTACCTAAATATTCTCACTGCAACAACTACACGTGTTCGAGCGCTTAATTCCTTTATTATAAATATAAATTATTCACAACAAAAGTGAACTTTTTTGTTTGCTTTCCTCCCCAGGGTGGGGCGCGCCTGCTCGGTCGGTTTCTCGTCGCGAGTCAAGTGCGCCGGTCCCGGAGACAGTGTGATCCGCGGTCGCATGAGTCCCGTGGTGGGGTCACGTGGCGAGTCGCTGCCTATCACGCTACGCTCTTCCCGAATGTGTCACGTGCTCATTGTTCTTACTTGGTCCTTGCATACTTTTTTTCTTTTTTAATGGAATGCCGCTCAACAGAATTCCAGTGGATTTCAAAGAAGGCAATGCTGTCCGTGACAATCATTATCGGTGGTTTCATGAAGCACACAGATCTCAGCACCGTCTGAACAAGAAGATACGCAACAAAGTGGTTCGATGCGGTTTTGGTACGGTTCGGCGTAGTGACTACGGCGTTCTGCTGCAGAGCACGAGGTCGCGGGTTCGATTTCTGGCCAGCGGCCGTACTTTGATGGGACGAAATGCAAAAACGCTCTACTCGAGGTCTGTCCCAAAAGCCCATGCAGTGAGTCAGCAATAAAGTGTGCAAGGATGTAGCGACGCCGCTCTCTCCACTCGCAAAGACCCGGTTGACCTCTAGTACGAGCCGGACTGCTGCATGGCAAGGCAGAAATTTATGCGTGCACTTTTTGTGCAACTCATTTTCAGTTTTTGTCGAAATAAGCGGGCTGAAGAAACCAAAAGCTGAGGGAGAGAGAAACAAGATTGAACAAATATCAAATAAATGAAGCCAGGACAATAAAAATTAATCTGGTTAAGATAAGTAAAGCACGACTTATGAGGGGAAAATATGATGTAATAAGTTGAGACGGAACATATGATCAGTCCTGGTTTAAGCAGGTGTAAGACTGCAAAAAAAGTTAACATTGGTGTAACGAAGTGGATTCAATAGCTCCCTTAGAAACATTTAATTACCTGTTAGTTGATGTGTATATTGAACTTACGGATGAAATATGATTCCCTAAATATTTTCTGTCTCTGGGCGAATGAAAGTGTCACTGTAGAATATGAAATTTAAGTTTATTGGAATTGTGACCTGCCAGATTGAAATGTTGTGCGACTGCTTTCAGAAGTTCCTTGGTCGTGTCCGTATGATGTCCGTTTAATCTTGCATTCATTGAGTTTCTATTGAGCTGCTAAGGAAAGCAGCTGCTGCCGTTATGAAGACAAGTGACGTTGTCGGGAAGTTGGCTCCCACGACAGTCCTTGTTTGACCACAGTTAACTATTCCATTTTACAACGAAGCTGTCTATGGCTAGGATCCGGGATTTTATGGCGTCCGCGCCGAAAAATTATCATCACCAGCAATGACTCGAGCGTCGTCGTCTTCCACAGTTGGCGTCCCTCGGCGCAACCGCGCGAACGCACTCGTGCCACTGCTCACGCGTTCGTCGTTAAGGCCCATACACACTAGCGGAAAAACGTGGGCGGCGCGCCGCCGGCGATAAAACGCAGCTGCGGCAGGCCGCCACACCAACTGGCGGCGCGCGCTGCGGCAGTCACGTGACAGCATAGACTCCGCCCCTTCTCGAACTCTCCGTCAGCTCCTGTCCGGTACTAACGCGAGCAGACGATAGTGCGAAGCGAGTCTCCGGCAGACATCGGACGCGAATACGAATCGAGCGGTTAGGCGGGCTAAGAGGAGCGCCGCGCTCGCCTAGTCAGTGCGAGCTTGGCCATGGATGAGAGCGAGGCCGGGCCGTCTTCTCTGAGCGTTGTGCTAGAGCGGAAGGCATTGAGCTGTCGTCGGCAAGCGGCGTCTGACCACCCCGCGGATATCGCCCGGCGAGCCGGTTCACTGGAGAGGGCCTGGAATGCCAAGCTCATCGTTACCTGGCTTAGCGTTGAGGGTATACCGAAGTATAATAATTACAGCTAAATCAAAATTTAACCAAGTGAAACCACGACTTGACCAGGTTAAACCAAGCTTTCGCTTTGCATATCCAGGGTCAGCTGAGCTAAGCCGCAGCCATTTTTTTCTGAAAATGATTGACAAAAGATACCAAGCCTTCTTTTTTAACGAATGGAACAAACGAGGTCAGTGCTTTGACCGGGCGTATATATGGCTATGATTGACGTGCCGCCGGCTGCGTGGGGCAGAAGACTTGCGGAAAACGCACTCCGTTATGCAGAATGGAATTTTGTTACCTGCGCATGCGTGCTAGAAACCTTCTCCGGGTATGTTAAGGCCCACAGGAAGCGCGTACGCTATGTTCGAGTCGCGGTACTTTGGTGTTTCCGCATGCCCCGACTGGTATTTTCAACCCATTTGTGAAAGTTCGTGGCAGCAAGGGGAGAATGTACTATTGAACATTTTCATTTTTGTTTCTATTTCTATTAAAGCGATGCCTTTAATGGCGATTTGCTGCCTGAGAAAAGTACACTGGCAGTTTGTTGCATTGTAATCGTTGAGTAGTACGTATTTTAGGTACCTTGATTCTGATCTCCGTCCATCTAGTGGACTGTCCACTTTGGGTGTCGCCATTGGCTCCCGCTTCACGAGCGCGAAGGAGATTGGCTGGCACCTTCGCGCTCGTGAAGCGGGAGCCAATGGCGATAGCGAAAGTGGACAGTCCGGCCACTAGGCAGTGTTGCCAGGTTTGGCTATATATAGCCAAATTGGGCTACAGGAAAAAAAAATTTGGCGTCGACATGGACGAGTTGGCTATGTGGCTATATTTGGGCTACTGAAAATCTGCGACTTGGCTTTGTTTGGGCTATAAGTGGCGCCCTAATCCACGCTCCAGAGGTCGCTTTGATCGGGTAGAAGCAAATATCGAAGGCTTTGTTTTAGCTGGCTAAGCCGGCAGAGCGGTTGTGCATGTGTGCGTGCGCGAAATGACCGCCCCTCCCCTTCCCTTCCCTCTCTGCGCCGTTGTCTGAGCCGGTGGCTTTGATCTTTGATGCACTTAAACTTACACCCCGCTTGACCGTTATGCACCCGATCCCCGGGCATGGGGATGAACCTGGGAGTAGTGGGTTTTTCACAGTACACTGTACTAACAATGGTATGCTCAGGAAGGGAGAGCAATAACATAGGGTCGGGGCCGTCGGGCGATCGGGGCGCCGACATGAAAGAATGGAAGCACGGGTGGATGACATGCCCCAGTGTGTTCATCGCCACGTCTTAATTCTGGATGAAGTATCCCGCCGGGCACAGCTTTCGACCTACTCCACGTATCTCGCGCGAAGCTTTACATCCATTTTCCTTCACCTGCTAGATGAATTTTTGTTCGTGCTTACATTCGAGATTCATTTCGATAGGTTGGACGTAAGATCGGATCCTCCTCAGAGAGGAGAATCAAAACATGGGGAAGTGGGCCAAGTATGCCACAACGTATAAAAAATATTGGGAGCAAGACCACGAGCCAAAGGTGGGTTCTGGTGCTTTTACTTCTAGATGGTTTACCCATTATGTCACGGATGCAGATACTCATTTTGATAATATTGAAACATGTTTGCCACGATGACATCAGTGCACCACGTCACATGAACTTCACCCACCATGTTAGCTTAGCAGGTGAGGTGTCGCGCTGCTGGCTGGAGAACGCAGATTGCATTCCCGGCCACGACGGCCGCATTTCGATGAAGGCGAAATGGAGGAACACCCGTGTACTAAGATTTAGGTGTACGTTAAAGAAACAGAGGTGGCCAAAATTAATCCGTTGTCCCCCACTGCGTCATGCCATATCGTGGTTTTGGCACGTAAAACTCCAGCAATTATTAGAGAGTTTTAGAATAGGAGCCTGAAACTTTTGGGGGCCCCAAAGAAATAGCGTCGAAGCCACTGCGCATGCGCAAGACGCAAACTGTGCTTGGATTTTGCGTCAGGCACATCAGGCACAGAGAGCGAGTGGCATCTGTTGTCTGAAACTTTATTTTAACACATGTTCTTGCCGTGCTAGAGACCTAAGATGGCGGCCAGGTTTATGTAAATGAACAGTGCCAGACACCCGGGCCAAGCTAATTAAAAAAAGTGAAAACAAGATAGGACGATGAGACAAATAACACGAGATATCATAGCGCGAAAGACTTGTTTTAGCTCATAAAAAAGAAGCCGTGAGCACGTCGCAGATAGCTGGACAGCTGAACTTTTACGCCGTAGGCAGAGATGACGTGAGAGATCGATGATGGTAAACATTATTTTGCGTTCACAACAGCTAAAAATCAGTTTGTAGTTAATATTATTACTGTAAATAACTGTAAATAACTAAAAATAATAACTTAGTACTATCTGTCATGAAATAAAAGCACTGATTTCGCCCTCTGCAGCGATTCGCTGGAACTGGCCCAACAAAAAAGTGTTCTATGCAAGCATGATGTCGCTGATGTTGATGTCAAGGGCCGACCGTAATGGCTGCACGGACATTTTGTTACAGCGGGTTGTGCAAAAAAAAAAAAAAAAAGGATTGCCGTAGTCGAATGTGAAAATGTATGCACAAATAAAACTGCAAATAATAATGGCTATATTTGGCTACGAAATTTTTTTGCACTGTTTCTGTTTTTGGCTACATTTGGGCTACAACTTCTCTAGCTTTTGGCTACGCCGCCTCGTCGTACCTGGCAACACTGCCACTAGGTGGACTATTACAAAATACCCCCCCTGGAGTGCGCAAATCGCGGAGACCACGGTAGTACATGGCCTCCAAAACCGAATTCTGCTCGTGCTACGCGGCCGCATATGCTGGAGAAGCGCCCTCTTTTGCCTCTAGGTATGTGACAGCCGTGGCTTCACTCGCTCCCGTAGGCGGCTGCAGGGACTGTCACTCCAGAAGTTTTATATAACCTCCTTGATTCCTCTTGACACGCTGCGTCATCAAGCGGTGCCGCCGATAGTTGCTTTCAAGACTCTCAACAGGCAATTTCTGAATTTTCGTCCTTTTTCATCGACTCTGAAAGTCTAAAATTTCCTTTGACTGGAACAAGTTTGTGCAAGAGGCTCTTCCAACGACGTGAGGGCGGCGATGTCGTGTCGCGATGAGTATAGAAACGTGGGTTGTTTGTCCTCCCCGCCAACCGACGCTCGGAGAGTCTTCGATGCTCCCCAGGAGGCAGAGGAGGAAGAATGGCGGGGTGCCAGCGTTAATGCAGCACCGGATCCACCCTTGGAGTCGATGACTCACGCGCTCGCGCACACCGCGCACACCGCCGTATATCGTGGGTCCAAATGACAGAGAACCAAGGAATCTCCCGCCGGAACCGACATATTTCTCAAGAATGTTCCGGCCACCCAGCCTCCCAGAGTTTGAGTGCGGGATGAGGAATGTCGCAGTAGACGGCTCTGGGTTAATTTTGCTCATCTAGTGGTCGGGGAGTTCCACAGTGTGCGCCTAGCCATAGCCTCCTATATACTATAGGATCCTATGGGAGTATATAGGAGGCTATGGCCTAGCTCTAAGCACACACGAGCGGTCTTGCATTTTGCCCCAACTACAGTCCTGCCGCTAAGGACTCAATATCGGGCCTCGGCTGCGCAGTTAAGAACCGACCGCCGGTGGACTTTTGTGTAACGTATGATCACGGTAATACCTTTATGCAGGTTGACGTTGCATAGTGTTCGACAGGCTGCAGGAACTAACGCCGTCCAACTTACCGCAGTTGGGCACTAAGCGGTAGCAGTGAGTTTATTTCCATTGTCGTCTTGATCGGGTTCTTGTGTGTGCGTCGTGCTTGCAGGAACCATACCTCATGCACCGTTATGCACGAGCCAGAAAATGTCGCTACACGTATGTTTTAGCATTTCTGGTCTTGAGGGGGCGTCGGAAGAACGCCAAGAGTTCAAATTGATTCGGAAGTCAGCGCCACAGCCCCACAGCCCCACTTGTAACCCGCACTGTTGACACGTAAAAATCTCGCGTCCATTAAGACACTCAAACTTGATTCGTTTGGATAATTTCGGTGCGCTGGATTTTGGTCCGGCTGCACGAAGGCGAAGTAAGCTTTGGCTTTAAGTGCAGATCTTTGCCCACCGACAAATTTAAGTATTGCGACACCGCGAATAAAACTGCAGTGTCCTATAAACTGGCGAAAGCTTGTTTGATTTGGCGAAAGGCATTGTTTTCTGATGCGCATAGCGCGACCATTGCCTTTATTGTTTATGGGATATGTACATGAAGTAGATGCTAGTTTAGCCGACTGCCCCTGCCCGCTTTCTTAACGTTGTTCATTACATCTGCGCATCTCACTGTGGTTGTCTAACGTGTCCCACCTGGCGTAGCCAAGACTACGGGAAGGCCTCTGCGGCTGAATGCTCTCCTTGTGTTTGCGACGGGACACATTGCCGCGCTTGTCCGAAGGACGACGGTGTCGCGTCGCGCCTCGTTCCAGCTCGGGTTTTGCGTGCTCGGGCGCGTGGCCGCGGCGGGCGAAGCGTCTGCTGTGGTGGTGCGCGACGACGCTGGTGCCGCCGCGGCAGCGGCGCCTCTCCCTGGTGTTTCGGGGCGCAATGAGCGTGGCCAGGCGCATCGATCGACGCCGTTCGCTCTGGCTGCCACAATGGACGCCCGCACGCACACACGTGCACCACGCTGCCCGCTCTCCACCCTCACTTGCCGCCCGCACGCACTCGCTATATTTTCCTTCGCCAAACCTCCTCGTCCTCTTCGTCTCTGTCTTGGCGCTTTCACTGTTTGCTTCTTTCGGCGAGTTTGTACACAGTCGTACAGGAGCGCGCGGTTTTTCCTTCAATGGCGCGCAAGCACGGAACTCGAGCCGCGTGCCCGGCCCGCTGCTGCTGCTGAGGCCGCTGGACTGGGTCAACTGAATGCCGCGTTTTGACGTGATACATTTCCACGTGCCGAATCCAAGTGGAGTGCTTGAGCGGGTTCCCTTGTGGCTTTCGTCATTCTCAGTCGCCGTGCACTTCAATGCCGCTTGCAGGCTGTGCCGCAGCGGTGTATTACAGGCTGCCGTGGTAACTTCCTTTGGCGCTGCCTGCTACACACACTGTGCTTATGCCGTAGTGTCTGAATGTATCTGTGCGAGTGTTCGTGTGCGTTGATCTACGTGCGCCTGTTTATGAAAGAGAAAACCGACTTGCCGACACAGGTACAAGAAAAGAGCAGAACACGAACAAGTTGGCTGGTTCTGCTCTTGAACTCCTTATTGGGTATTCGTTTTTTTTTTTTTTCCCGCGAGGATTTGCCGCAAAGCACATAGAGAATAAAATAAAGTCAAATGAAAGCTTCCAACTCTACATTGTGCCGGAACTGCAGCAGTGTATCTGCAAACTTAATGTCTATATCACCCAACGGTTGTAGTTTTCAAGTAGGTCAGTACAGCTTTTCGTAAAATCTGAAGTCTTGTCGCGCGCTAGTGTGTGTGTGTGTGTGTGTGTGTGTGTGTGTGTGTGTGTGTGTGTGTGTGTGTGTGTGTGTGTGTGTGTGTGTGTGTGTGTGTGTGTGTGTGTGTGTGTGTGTGTGTGTGTGTGTGTGTGTGTGTGTGTGTGGGTGGGTGGGTGGGTGGGTGGGTGGGTGGGTGGGTGGGTGGGTGGGTGGGTGGGGGGGGGTGATATTGCGCGTGCGGTTCGAGAGAGAGAGAGACGTGTCCACGGTGCACGTCTTTACTGCACCCGACTCGCGCTACGAATGATTTCGCCCCAATTACCGATCTCCAAAAATACGCCCGCGCCCCCTGCCAGGCTTAATAACACACCGAAGGGAAATCGTTGCCGCCATATCTCCTTCCTCTCTCAGCTTCCTCTGGGCGCATCCGATCATTGCCCGCAGCGACGGTTGTGAGCTTCCGCCATCCCGAGCGTCCGAGTCAAATGCGATTACGGTTTTTGTCAGAAATGCGCAGTTCACTTCGCGCAGGTCGGGATCAGGTATGAGTTTGTGCTCGATTCTTTACACTGCAGAACCTCGGTACGAAAGTTCAAAAAAGCGTTCGTCCTTTTTTTTTTTTTTTGGGAAAAAGTAAGGCGTGTACCACGTGCATTATAAGCAGAGAAAACATCTTTCCTGACTAAATACGTCGTCTTTATGAATTCCAGAACTATGAGATTCAGCCCAGTGATTTCTTCCCGTCGCGTGCGAGATGCACTGAAAGTATACAATGTCCGATTTCTACGGGATCACCAAAAGGGGGTAATACAGAATATAGGCAGATGAAGAGCGCCCGTTCTGCGTGTTCCTATTCCTCGGTATTCTGTTCGCGCTGTTTTTTGTCATGTACAAAATGAATGCTAGACAAATATATACCACGGTGCCTCTAAAAACAAACGTACCTCGACCTTAAGACCAGACCAAAGCAGCACCATCAAGCCGGAACTGCTCATTGACTTGATCTTAGCGAAAAGGTCGAGGTAATTCAGGGAAGGTTTTGTCTTATCTAATTATTGATTGACAATTCGTCAGACCGAGTGGTACATGTTTTGCTTCATCTTTTTCGCTGTATACCATAGCGTCTTGAACTCTTGTCAGACATTGGCTTCAGCACGGCTGGCGCAAGGTTATTGCGGGCCGCTGTGTATACAGCACGTCTGGATACAGTGGGAGTGTTGCCTAACCTCAGCCAACTTTGTAGGACGGTGAGGCCTCGTGGAGGCCACAAGGACCGCGCAACAAGAGCTGAGCAGACGATGCGTACCTGAGACCACCGCTCTACAGTGTCAAGGTGACACGTGCTCCGCACTGTCAGAGAGAGGAGGAGAGGAGGTCCGCGGCAGCTCGGAATACACTTCATTAATTGGCACTGCAACCGCATTGGAATGGCTGACGCTCTCTGTGCGCCCGACGGGAGGGGATCTCTGCCACTGTTCTCGTTCCGACGTGCAACCACGACACGAACATACCGTGATGTACCGTTCGTGGCTCGGCGTCGCATTTACTAACTGCTATCAATGCCTTCCTCATTGGAATGGCCGACAGCCTTGCACGCGGCACATGCAGACAGTGACGAGACTCCTCATTTGTGTTCTGCCCGCGCTATAGTGCCGAGAGCTAAGGGATGTGCGCAGTGCTTCATCGACGTAGGCAATCGTCAGAACAAAAAGTGCTAGGCCAGTACTACCCTGAGTAATTTCGTGCAAAAGGCTATACCTTCGTTGCTGAAGTTCGGGAGTTCCACGAGCCTACATAATAGACTTTGAGAACGCTGCCTGCTAGCACTGAATTGCGTGCGCGGTTTACTTCGCTTGCTCCTGTTTCCCATTACTATACCCCCCCCCCCCCTCTCCCTTGTGCAGGTAAGCTAACCAGTAATACATCTGATTGCCTCTCTGCCTTTATATATATATATATATATATATATATATATATATATATATATATATATATATTCTTCGTTATCTCTCTCTCTCGACATGTAACGATAGGCTGTCCGATGTGACTTGAGCCGACTGGGCGATGGTCCTGGGATCTTCGCCCCATCCCACCCAAGCGTTCTGTAGGCTTTAACCTTTGTCCATGTTCCTAGCGCTGTTCCCGACTGAATATGAATAACTGCAGCTAGCTGATGCTCTCACGCCTATAGTCACCTGATACGTTTTCCAAAGCTTGCGCACGTTTTTTGCAGCCCGGAAAAATAGACAAGAGCATATATCATCACGGAATGAAATTATTTTATTCCTCCAGTAGGGCTCTACAACTTCTCCATTTAATGTTTAATTTTGCGTTTAGAGCATATACTTTAAAAGTTAGTTCATTAATTATTTTAATCATTAACATAAGCTCACTCTAAAAATACTTGGAGTTGCTCAAGGGGACAGTGAACAATCCTAAGTTGGTTGCATTCTCGCAGGGCACTCGTGGATTTTTTAAGGTTTGGCACAAGTTAGCTGAAACACCCTGTATAGCTTCGTTCGACGACTGTAGCGCGCGTCTTTCCAGATGAGAGTCCATTAATGTTGGTAGCTTTGTAAACACGCATTTTACATAAAGCTTTTCGCGCGCATTGTGCAAGGGCACATTTCCTTTCACGAGACTCCTTCTATACCTCGGGAATTAAGGCAGCGCTCTGGTTGAAAAGTGTACCATGTACTTTTGACGAGAACTGTGCCTTCTTTTATGCAGCATCGATGAGCAGCAATACCCTCTTCTCGTGGCGAAACCGAAGCGCATGTAGTCAGGCTCGTGCGGTGCCCGTGTCTTCGGAGCGCCGACTGTCCTTTTATGGTACATGTCGCTGTCGAGAAATACAGAGCACGTGGAATCGGGAGGGACGAATGGAAGCAGCCGATTTTCAAAATGGAGACCCGGTCGACCTAAAGAACGACATTGACGTTGTAAACGATACACGTTGCTTTGTTATGGAACCGTGCGCTTTAGCTTTTGTTGAACCCTCACTTGGCATATTTCCCTCACCGCCAGTACCATCATAAATGCTCTCGTGGGATCGTCTCCGAAGGAAGGGTTCTGTCGCAGTAGTTCGGGTTACAGGCAATGTGTTTTGGTCTTTTCTTTTCTCGGTCTTTTGTGGAGATGCGGAAACGGGGCGTGAAACGCAGAAAGTGCGCTTAGACATCAAAATCGCGCAAGGACAGACTACGGGACGACAAGTGGCGACGAGCCCGCATGCTGTCGATTTTTTAATGCGCGAGTGCGAGCCGGCAAGACCAGCAGTGTGCGTGAAGTCCAAGAATTCATTGTCACCACATGTCGCCACATTTCTTCGCAGATTGCGGCGCGCGATGTCTGCTGCATGTCGACAACGAAAATTCGCAGCTTTTCGCTCTGGGAATCTGGTGGTTGCTTGTATTATCCTAAGTAAAGGAGGTCACTCCTAAATGTTCATGCAGTGAGTCAGCAAAAATGTGGAAGAAGGTGTAGCGGCTCATCAGCTCTCTCGCTTTCTCTTATAGAATGAGCTGGACTGCTGTATGACAAGGCAGAATTGGATGCTTGCACTTTTTGAGCAACCCATATTTAGCATTTGTCGAAATGGAGATCCACGAGTAGACGGTGAAAAGAATCAATATCAAATTTCTTGTGAAATTGGGCAGAATGGTGCAGAAATTTATCAAATGTTGCAAAAGGCCTATGGAAAGGATGCCCTGAAGAGAGAACTGTGTTCAAATGGGTCCAGCATTTTCGGGAAGGCCGTGGAGACCCTAAGGACGATTGCAAGATGAACACTCCCCGCCACCTCGTGCAACGATGATAACATCGATCGTGTGCGTTCTTTTGTGCTCAGTGACCGCCGAATGACTGTTAGAATGACATCAGAAGCGCTTGTTTGGAAAAGTCGTCCGTTCACCGGAATTTTACTGAAAATTTGGAATTGAGCCTCGAGGGTCCCGAATCTGCCGGCTCCTGAGCTAAAGTTTCTACAAAAAAGAAATGTTGCATTGATTGGAAAACTTCGCACGACAGCGATAAATTCTTGCATCTTGCGCAAAGGGTCGTCACTGTAGACAAAACTTGGCTTTACGAATACGACACCTAGCTGAAATCGCAGAATATGAAGCGGAAAAAGAAAACAATAGATGAATCAAGGCCAAGGAATGCTCGGAAAAACAAAGCAGAGGTCATGCTGCTGCTTCTTTTATTTTTTTTTCACTGTCATAGAATTGTGCATCACGAATTTTTACCTCAAGGTAAGACTGTCACCGCAGCTTTCTACGTGGAGGTCTTGAAACGTCTGAGAGATTGCGTGCGCCGCGTGCGACCGAATTTGTCGGAACAGGGGCGCTGGATTCTGCACCACGATAATGACCCTGGGCATTCTGCATTGATAATGCGTGAGTTTCTATCCAAGACCCGCCCGGGCAGGCACGTGCTCGAAAAGCTTGGCATTACACACCACACGCAGCACGGCATCAAAGTGGAAATTCCAAGAACCATGCGCGAGCAACTATACGTGCCCCCATTGCGTCGCAACCTGCACCCCCAACACCACACGGGGAGACGTAAAGCCAGGGCACAACACATGAACCAAAGTTACTCCAACGACAAGGAGGCAGTCTTCACCGACGCAGCCCGTTATCGAGACAGGAAGAGTTTCGTGGCGGCAGTTACTAGCCACCGAGGTAACCACCTCACGAGCGTCACCGTGAACACGGCATATGCCGAAGCGGCAGAGGAAGCGTCCATAGCACTGGCCCTCACACAAACCAAGGCTACATACGTGATCTGCGATTCGCAAACGGCAATTCGCAATTTTGCAAATGGGCGCATATCGCAAGAGGCGTATGACATACTCAAGCGACATCCCATACACCAGGGAGAGGCCGACGTCGATAACCGAAGGCACTTGCTATGGATCCCGGCACACACTGGACTGAGCACCCCCAACGAAGCGGCTCATCGCGTTGCTCGAGGCCTCACTCACCGAGCATCATCGGAGGAAGAGCCCCCACGGGGTACTGCAAACGTCTGGGCGTGGGAGGATCGCTTGACCAGGTTCCACGACATCACGACACACTACCAGTTACAGAGACGCGTATACCCATTCCCTCACGCTAGGTTAGACAGGGCGCAAGCAGTATACACTACAGGCAATTACCAACTGATTCTTACATAAACCCAAGACTCATGCACGCCATGTATCCAGACATGTACACTACAAACAGATGCACATCCTGTGGCGAGGTTGCCACACTTAATCACATGTTATGGGAATGTCAGGACATAACAAACAATTCGGGCAGTGCCGACACCTCCGTCTCTTCCACCGCCAGCCTCCGCTCGCGTTGGAAGACCGCACTGCTCAGCTCGAACCTGACAGTACAGCTCTGGGCCGTCCAGCGAGCCGAGGAAGCCGCTTCGAGACAAGGTCCCGGAACCGCGTCCGCGGCGGGTGCCCAGACCCACTAAAAATACGCCGGACTCAAATCTGATCGATTTGATAATAAAATTTGCGTTCTTCTTCTTCTTGGCACGCTTGAACACCCCTGCTATACCCTCTGAAATGGAAGAGGAGGTGGAACCAGTGTATTGTGTCTAATGGGGATGTATTTTGAAGGTGACCACATTCATGTATCTGAAAAATTGGGAAATTATTTATTTAAAGTACAATACGAACTTTTGGGACAGACCTCATGCTTTTCCAGTTTTCAGGACGGCCATGGCTAATGGTTTAATGTTTCTTTTTTATATCTTTCAGAAGCCAAATATCCTATGCGCAGAAATTAGGGATAATATAAGCTCTAGCTAGAACCCCGTAGAACTTGTAGAATGGTTAGGTGTTGTAGAAAGAAAATTGAGGGCAACGAAACTGAATTCTGCCGTTCTGGCAAGCAAACCCTGACCTTGGAGCAGTATAATAATCAATGGAACTCAATACATACCATGCTAGGAACACGATACAAATGCATATTTATTATATTTTTTAATTAATAATGGGACTTCGAACTAAACATTAATTTGTTCTTCTTGTGTTTTTCTCGTCTTTCTTTTTTCTTTTTGCGAGGTTCTGCCATGCAACCGTTAAAAATGATATTCTTAGCCCCGTGTTCTGGAACGTTCCTCCAGTCCACCTCGACTCGATGATGATGATTATGGTTATTGAAACGGGGCGGCGACAAATAGTCACCTAGCCTGCTTGATTTAATCAGGTTTTACTACATCTATCACCATCTAATCTTTTGCCTGTCTGATCTGGATCTTAAATTTCGTATTTAAAACCTATGTCACTATACTGTGTCGTTGCCTACGCTTACAATGACTCCGGTTCTAACAATCTCGTCCCTGCCCTTTTTTTCCACTAGTACTCTATAGTTCTCTTACTTATCTCGACTGCCGACCCATTAATCCTTCCATCTTATTTGAATCCTAACCCTTCGAGAAAGTCGATAGCGACGCCACCCCTCGGCAGTCGCTGCGTGTCATGACCATCCATGGCGATTTGTGCCAAGTGTAGCGTCTTCGTCAGTCGTGGGGTGGCGCTGTGTTCAACTCGGTAAAGTGGAGGAAGAGCTTCGAGTCGAGGATTGCATGTACGCGAATCATGCAATTAAGCGTTAGCGGACGAACTCAGACGCGATGAAAAGAAAGGAAGTTTGTCCTGAGATGGTAGTGCTTGCAGTGGCTTACACACACGTCCTTTCAGTCTCGCCGCGCGATCCCCATTCCACCGCTCTTCGCAGTAAATCGTTTTCTGTGCGCGTGGGCTGACAGCATAAGGTTCCCGATCGTCGTGTCGTAACCGCAATCATTCCCTTGCGTAAGCGACGTTAGCGAGAGGTCTCCATTCATCTCTTGCGGGCCGGCGGAGAACGGCATGCGAAGACTGGGAAAATCACCGCTAGCGCGCTCCTCACCGACCGCAGTGTTTCAGCGCTCAGAGATAGGAGTGGTGTAACACGACCCAGTGTGGATTCAGGTGTAGTGGACGCAGCGCAGTCGCTCGGAGTGAATCGTGCATGCAGCAGTGAGGGTAACGAGACGAGCTATGGTTGGTTCGTGTTGAGAGAACCCAGCGGAACAGGGACGGAACAGCCTGTGAACAACTTCCCCATTATAGCTACCGCAGTGTGCCTGGAATGAGGCAAAGAATGCTTCGCATTAAAAACGATTGAAACATCCCTTTGAGGCATTTCATGTTCGGCACTGACTTTGTTCATTACTCTTAAAAATACACCTAAATAGAAATAAATATATTCAGATATATTGGTATAGATTGCTCTTCTCGAACTGGATTCAAACCCAGGAACTGAAATGGAACCTTGGTTAACATGGTAAGGTTTGTGTTACCATGATTGAATTGCTTGGTATAGACTTTACAGGAAGGTTGTAAAAGTTAAAGGCGGAAGCGAAATGCCCCGAGTTTGCCCATCCCATCCAAGAGTAACAAAATAATTATCTGCAATTAACTTAATTCTACCGAATCACAGCCCCAATGTTGAGGTGGTCCTGAGTACGATCTTTTGTGTAGCCCCGGGCTCGTACTAACTGTAGAGCTCTTCACAAATCTCGCCACGTGACTAGCCCCGTAGGTGAACGTTAGAGGAGCACCGACACATATTTTACAAGTTGCAGAAACACTTTTGCGCGCTCATCGAGTAAAAGGATGACACTTGGAATGTCGGGCCTGGCGTCATCGACGTCATCGTGACGTTATGACACAGCAACATTCGCGGACGTCGTGTGCCAATCAGGATAGGTGTTATGACGTTGCTTGTGCAGAAATAAACACGAGGGCGGCGCACGTTTCTTCCGGCTGCGCTGGCAGTTGGCAGCCGCACTGATTCCGCGAACTGAGCAAGCCAACGTATCACGACGTCGTGATGCATACACTTGCCGTGCACTGAATATGGTTCGCAGGAACGATTACTGTAGAAAAGTATCTATGACACTCCAAAACATGGTAGTATTTTTTTCTAGAGTTTAGCGCGTTTTGACGTTTGTTTAACGCATATCTTTAGAGCACCTAATTCTCGTGTCAGTATTCCTTTAGCTGGGGATATGGGGCCTCAGTGGAATATCGGCGCATATGAAAGGCACTACACACAGGCACGCACTCAAGCAGTGACTCGGCGCCGGGCGATGCAAATGAAAACGCTCATGGTAGCTGTAGTTCATTCGCGCCTGCACGGAGTGCGCATATTCGCCCAATGTAACGCTGAGAAAACGTCGCCAAAAAGAACACGTGACAATACAGTCGGTGTGCAGCGAGGCTACTTCAGTTAACGTTGCAGCAGCGCGGCTGTAAATGGCGAAATAGCACGACACAGGAATGTAGCGTTTATTCTTTTCCCTTTCGACCAGGGTAAATGATTATCCGATGCTGATTATGGTCGAGAACTCAGGCGGCCTAGACGCGCTTGCATGCGGCTCTTTGTGACCGCTACTGCAAGCATAGAACATAGGACCTCCAACGAGGAAACTCTTTGTGCCCGCGACAGCGGAGTACGACTCGTCGCACTTCTTTGCTCTGGGCCACCGCCGGCGTGGCGGCTGCGCGTACGCCGTTGATCCGCTGTTGCACGGACTGCTGGGATGATAACTGCTTAGTTAGGTCGGCGGTTGCCGTCCGGCCAGTAGCTGTGAATGCGTTCACACCCACCGTTCCTCGTTCTACAGCAGGTTAAAAAAAAAAAAAAAAAAACAGCAGAACTCATCTCACGATGACTCGACGTTAATGCGAACAGCAATCCAGCCATGTAGCGACCAGCCATACAGTAACGCTGAAATCACGTTTATTTAGCACGCGTAGCGGTAATTCTGAGAGATAGAGAGAAAGGATACAGAGAAAGGCAAGGAGGTTAACCAGAGGTAGTTCCGATGGCTACCCTGCACGGGGGGATAAAAAGAGAAGGAGAGCGGAAGGGGTCGTTGATTCGGTTATATATGCCACATACTGAGGTATCGTTCCACTTTGCTATAGCACTGGCTCGCCAAGGTCGCCCATGAACATGGAGGCATGACGGCGACTGTATGACGCAGTGACGATGGAATGACGAAGAAGGAATGATAGCGATGGAACGACAAAGGCGAGTCGTGGTTGCGCGCGCATTTCTATTTACTCAGACCGCGCAGCCTGCGTGACTTCAACATGAGTGAGGTGCACAAGAAAACGCTAAGTGACGAGGCAACCGTCACTCTTTGGTTCTTGTTGAGGGATTCATAGCACTATGGCATATAGGGCACGCCGAGTATGCAAACGCGCAGCTGCTAATAAACCTTGGAGTCGAGAGTAAGCACGCGGATTCCGCAAACGGCGGTCCCGCTGTGCGAATGCGACCTAACTCGGCTGCGCCGGATTCAAGTGCTGACGTCACTGTTTGTCCGCGGAGCAGGCGGGATTTTGCCCTCGCGTGTGTATCCACCTTTACGGACGGACGGACGGACGGACGGAGTAGGGAAAGAATGCTATGCGCATGAAATATATTTTAATTCTGGAGTTTTACGTGCCAAGAACACCATCTGATTATGAAGCACGCCGTATAGTGGGGGGATTACGGATGAATTTTGACCACCTGGGGTACTTTAACGTGCACCTAAATCGAAGTACACGATCGCATTTGCAATTGCATTTAAATACGATCGAACCCGTGACCTCGCGGGTGTTCTATAGCACGTGCTGACTGAGAACGAAGAAATGAAGAACAAGAAAATGGCAATGCTTGAAAACAAGTTCGAGATTATTCTTTACGGATGTGAGCTAAGGCGCAGCTAGAATACGTGATACTCATTTCGATGGTGTCTCCCCGACTGACGAACATGACCGGCTTTCGCTAAACCTTTCGAGGAAACTTACAAAAACATAATTCCTAGAAAACAAGGTACCTGGTGAAAAAGAATATAATCAACAATAACCGGATTCCATAACGAGTCCTGTTTCCTTTTTTTTTCTTTTTTTTCTTTTTTTTCTTTTGTGTGTGTGTGTGTGTGTGTGTGTGTGTGTGTGTGTGTGTGTGTGTGTGTGTGTGTGTGTGTGTGTGTGTGTGTGTGTGTGTGTGTGTGTGTGTGTGTGTGTGTGTGTGTGTGTGTGTTGATAGAGTCGTAGACTGACAGATAGTTTTTTTAATGCCTATTTTTAATGACATGAATTTCATTCGAGTATAGATAGCGTCCAATATGGATAGGTTAGGTAGGACGTGTTTACATCCAGAGCATTTCACTTATCGTGAAATAAGCGTTGTCTCGTACTAGCACCAACGTATAAAGGATCTGTATTGCGAGTGAATGAATGAATGAATGAATGAAAGGGACGCAAGTGACGGATATATTGCGCATCAGTGCTTCGAAGTTGGAGCACATTTCCGAGCCGATAACATTTCTTCATTTTCTGCTGTTGCGCGTCCTTTCTCAAGCATCCGAACCAGGGCTTAGATACAGAAGTGGCTGTAATTTCATTAAAAAGAGGCTTCATCTTCCGATGGTGACGCGGCAATTTTATCTGTGGATCCACGCAGTGAAATGTAGTTTAAGTGGCCGAGTTCCGCAATCAAGAAGTTTTCGCCAGCTCTCTCTCACTCTCTCTCTCTCTCTCTCTCTCTCTCTCTCTCTTTTTTTTTTTTTTGACGCCGCAGCGTCATTCTAAAAGTCGCAGTTTCCCGAACAAGGCCTTTTTATGCCCCGCGCAGCGTCGTAAAATGAAGGTTACCGCGACGCACGATCCGTATACTCCACGCAACGTCCGGGTGATGCAGAGACTGCTCATTTCTCCGAATTCATCTCACTTTAAGAACAAATATACGAGAAAATATTCGCTCGGCACGACTTCTTGGAGAAATATAAGAGCACTTTTTCACGACCGAGCACCAACGCATGCGAGAGTCCCCGCCGACGCCGTGATTCGTTTTTGTAATGGTATATGCTTCTGGCACTGCAGCTCTCGCATCAGCCTGGTAAACACCGATGCCTCGTCGTCGCGCGAATCAAGGACACGACGCTTTGTTTAACAAGGAAAGCAAAACTGTTGGTGGCATGCCCCTGTAGCGCCAAACAGCAGAAGATCGGGCTTCTGTTGTTCCCTGGTTCTAAATGGTCGTAAGACGCGGTCATGCCTTCGATTGCTTCTATTCAGGTCGCAAGCATTTAGCATCGCAGGCACAAATTATGTCTTTTTATTTTCTCTCTCTTCACAATTTGCCTTCAATGCCCTCACTGACCACATAATGTGATGCTAGTCCTTCCTGTGCCGTATACATATACAGACTCGACACTATAGGTATGGACAACGAATAAAAAAACGAGGAGGAAACGTATAGTTCGGCGATTTGATTAATCACATTGGTATATTAGTTTTCGCTTAAAGATTTAGAAACACCTTAAGAGACGTACAACGCAGCGCTTCGTCGGTCAGTGCCTTCTTCCGTATCTAAGCACCATAGACTATACTATATATTCAAACGTACACAGGACTGGTGCCATTGAAGGAGACGGTAAATTATGAAGAAATCAGCACGTTAGACAAACGCCTGAACGATTCATGCACAGAAAGGTCCCGAGTGTGCACAGCTTCGCATGAGTGTCTGGTAGGATCACATGCACGCTGCACGATCCATCGAGAAGTACCTCGCCTCACGCACACACAAAGTTGCTTGAACGCAGCACCGCACGTGTACGAAGGTGTATACGAATCACCGGCTGCGACCGTGTCGAGGTGAAACCTTATACATGTATATGTCATTCGCAGCCGGTGCAGGGTCTTAACAATCGGGACTGTCTCGAAGGTGGACGCAACAAATGCGAAGTGAATCCGAGCTATACTGTTTGGATAGATAGTTGGGCGTGTTGCAGTGGCGCACCGACAAGCCCCCCCCCCCCCCTTGAGGCCGACCTAACCTCCCCTTTTGTTTAACCCCTTTTCTTTCCTTGCGCATTTGAGTACTGCAACTAAGATGTAAGACGCACAATCGTCTGCACACTCGCAAAAAGCGCATTTTTGGACAATTTCATATGAAGAAATTGAAATTAGTGTTGTTTAGATGGTATTGGTAAACTGTCACCCCCCCCTTTGGCAGTGATCCTGGGTGCGCTACTGGCGTGTTGGTTAAGCATGATCTGAAGGGAAGGCGCGAAAATGACGACGGAAGAAGAGAGAACACACACATTGTTGGAAGTGGCGCCCTGTGTGTGTCTGTTCTCTCTTCGTCCGTCGTCGTTTTCGCGCCTTCACTTCAGATCCGAGCTACTGATTTCGAGTCGTATGGAGAAGGAGTTGTTGATGGATCGATTGAGTTTATAGTGTTCTGAAACGATAACACAGTGGCATGAGAAAACAACGCCTTAAGGAAGGGTTTCGAACGGAAGCGTGGTATACACGAGCGTTTTCTTCTTCTTTCTTTATCGCGATAGCAATTATATGGACACTCCAGGCGAACTTCCGCCGCCGTCGTTGGCGTCGATGTCGTGGTGAGATTCAGTATAAATTCCAAGTGCGATAAGAGCGCGGCCGCGCGCGCCGTATATATATATATATATATATATATATATATATATATATATATATACAGGGTGTCCTAGCTATCACGCAGCGCGATTTAAAAAAAGAGCAACGGCGTTACGCGAAGCAAACTTAGTGCATATTGTTTACAGTACAGTGGAGTAGCCGCCAGTAATTTTTTCGTTGCTGAGATTTAATTAGCTAATTGTAATTAATTATCTAACAAGAGAAGTACTGCCCTAATTATCAAAGTGTCAATGAGAAAATTGTAGAGCGACATGAAAAACTCCCGGTACAGCTTTCTGTTGCTCAGTACGTGCCAAATAAATGTGTTTTTCCGAGTGTGAAAGGAGCCCGCGAATACACGCAGAATTGCCGCGCGACTGGTCGTTCGAGACACTTTGCGTGTATTCGCGCGCATCTCCTATACTCCGGCCGCGGCTGCGCATGGGGCGGCTGAGCGCGGCCGCACGCGCCTTGGAGGCAATCTGCTGTGGGTGCAGAGGCGGCTACCCGAGGAGGCTTCGTGTGCACTGTGTTCTCGCGAAACCTAGTTCGCGTTGAAGCGAGAGGCAGCATGAAAGAGAATTCGCCCGTCGCTGTTATCATCACGCCAGCAAATGTCAGCGGTCATCGATTGAGATGTGTTCATGTTTGCCTGTGCGCGCGCGACACAATGCTTGTTAATTTAGTTAGTAAGCGAACAGTTACAGCAATTTACACGGCCGATAAAAGCACTAACCTTACTTCGTATAGCTGTCTAATAATTTGCTAATAATGCATCGCCTTTCGGCGAAACTGCGACCTTTTTGTTTCATTCGCCTCCATCGGAGTGCGGCTAAGCGGTGGGGAATCGACCCCGCGACCTTGCTCTCAGCAGCAGGAGGTCGCAGCAGCCACTGAGACACCGCGGTGGATGTCACAAGTTGCGTGTACTGAGGGGTGAGAAGCACAGCTCCGTAATGCATCCACCCAGGGGTGATGTTATTGTCGCGAGATTAACTGAAGACCTAAATTAACATCGACGAAAATCATTAGTGAAATTTTGTTAATATTCAAACTGAACAGTAAAATTTGTCGCGCAAGTAATGACCGCTTCGGGAAGTACCTAATGTACCCTCGGGAGCAATACTTTAGAGAACACAGCATTGGCAAGAAGTTAAAGATGTTTTATTGCACAGGCGTGCAACGTGCAATTATGACGATGCATTGCACTAGTCGAACACGCACACGTCTGCTATATATGTAACGGATGATTCCAGACTGCATGTGCCGGCTGCGAAAAACGAAAATGTTTTCGCTGCCCTGAACTTGTTTTCGCTGCTCGTGGCTGTACCTGGAGGAGCCACAGGCGAGTTTTTTTTTTTTTTTTTTTTCATTTGCTGGATGTGCAAATAAAATGAAATGCTAAACAGGTGGTACACGTACCTTGCGCCTTTTCACTCATTTATACTCACTCTCAATTTGTGTGCTCTGTTTAACGCAGAACTGTCTTAATGGATAGGTCACACGTCCATGCAGTTCCTGTCTAGACTGCAAGAAAACTTGCACCATCGCTCTGAATCGATTGAAGCCTGGTGCTCTCAAATTATTGGGATTTGTCCTGAACTAATTTTGCGCCTCGTTCGCGTTCGCCTACTTTTCTTGTGCAATAAAATAGTCGCGGCGTATTCGACCCTAGAGCCCCCTTCCCACTACCCACCCATTCGCGCCATTTGAAAATAAAGGGCAAAGAGTAGGAAATCGAAGGTTTAAAGTGGGTGTTTTACCTGCAGACATGCTGGATGCTTTTTCCACTTCCTAAGTGAACAGGCGCGAGCCTTCGCTCCGATTGCCGTATCTGTTATCTCTATACCACAGATAAGATAACCCTGCGCCGACCCACTTTTCTCGTTGCTCGATTTACAGTTGACAAAGCAGTGTATTTCGCGTGTGCAGCAATATATAGCGTTCCGAAATCAGCTTTGTGGGCCACAAACGATACCTCATGGCGCGAATAATTTGGCCGAATGTTCCAGAGCTTCCCGTTCTCTCTGCTTTTTTTTTTCTTCTACTTTTTTTTCTGTACTCGCAGTCGTCCCGGAATCTGAACCAGCCATCGCAAATGTTCTGTAAGAAATCCTGCTTTGATTACCCCGCAGGATAGTATATATAACAGCGTCCGGTCTTTCTCTAGGCACGGCAGAAACCTAAGCGGCTCCGCACAGTGCTGGCAAAAAAGCAACCCGTGTTCGTCGATCGCTCTCTCTACCGTCATGTGTGGCCGCGGGCGGCTTGCCTCCGAAGACTGAGCACCGTATCCGAGTGAAAAGAGAATAAAGGAGGTGTATCAGACAGCCGATTACGTCATAAAACTACTTCGCGACACGGATCGTGTGCCTATTCGCGCGCGCTAAGGACACTATCGAGTTCCGCTGCTTCCATCTCTCTCTTCTTCTTCTTTTTTTTTTTTCAATGCGCAGCGAGACTTTTTCGTTCTTACGAAATGCACTCTTTCGCTATCCGTGTTACACAAACAGCCGAAGCTCGCGCAGATTTGTCTGGACGTGACGAAAGCGAGGAGCCTCGAAGGAGGATTGATTCCGTCTTGATGTCGGATTGGCGTGGGCGAGTTGCCCTAATCCAAGTGCAAAAGGTCGAGATACGCTTTGCATTTGCGTATGTCGGTATTTCTCAGAACAAAATGCGAAACTAAATGAATAGGAAACAGTAACTAAAAAGTAAGATGAGAAGTGAAAAGCAGTGATATGTTAGCATTAATAAGGCATAGATTAAATGGCACGGCATGTTTAAAAATAAAGAAAAAAAAGTAATAAAGGAGTTGGCGGTGAGGAGGGCACGCCGCGGATTGAAGGAATGAATGAATGAATAAACCTTTATTTGAAACAGTGAGTTAGTTGCCAGTCGAGGTGGGAGGGTCCCTTATTCCAGGAACCCTCTGGCTTGGATCGCCCTCCGGGCCCGGGCGACGAGTTCGCGCTGGTCGACTAGGTCCGGCTTGGAGATCGCAGCCTCCCACGTCTCTGCGAGGAGGGTTGGGTCTGCGTCTGCTGCTATTGGTTGTGTCGTTGTAATGCTTGCTCGGGTGTGCTTGCATTGCAGTAGGAGGTGTGCCAAGGTGTCTGGCACGTTGCAGTGTGGACAGGTGTAGCTGTATATCGTCGGGTGGAAATGATGCAGTAAGCTTCCGTGGGTGAAGGTATTGCTCTGGAGTCGCCTGTAGTCGGTACCTTCGTTTCTCGTTAGTTTTGGATGTGGTGGGGGGTATACCCTGCGTCCAAGCCGATAGTGCTGCAGTAGCGCTTGATAAGTTTGCGGTATTGATTCCGTTTCCTCCGCTGATTTGGGTGGGTGGGACATGTCGAAAATCTCGTGCGGGGAGGCCCGGTTGACGCTTGCGCGGGCCGCGGTGTGTGCCGCTTCATTCCCCTCGAGTCCCTCATGTCCCGGAACCCACATGATGCAGGTGTAGGGGGGAGGAGTGTCGCCATGTTTCAGTATGTTTATCGCTTTGACGGAGATCCTGCCCTTCATGTAGTTGCGTGCCGCTGTTTGAGAGTCGGTGAAGACCACTATGACATCGTCGCTTGTATGGGTGGCGAGTGCTATAGCGGCCTCCTCTGCTGTGTCCGCGTGTTTGGCGAGAATTGTAGCCAACGCCAGTGTCGTTCCCCTGTAGTCTGTGACGCTGATGGCGAAAGCGTTTCGGCCCGGATACTTGGCTGCGTCCACGTAGCGCGCCTGCGGGTCGTTACGGTGCTTTTGTCTGATGGCGTTTACCCTGGAGAGCCGTCTGCCTCGATGGTGTTCTGGATGCATGTTCCGAGGGATCTGATGAACTTGTAGGCAATCTCGGAGCTTCGACATGATCTTTTCCTTACGTTCGCCATCAAGTTCTAGGTTGATTGCGTATCCTGTGCGTCGGAGGACTGCTCGGCCTGTGGTTGTGATCTTGAGTCTCTCGATCTGGTTGATGAGATGCGCTTCCGCAAGTTCTTCCCAGGAGTTGTGAACTCCCATGCGAAGCAATCGGTCAGTGGAGGCGGTTGCTGGCAGTCCTAGGGCGAGTTTCGTGGCCTTTCGTATTAGGAGGTTTAGCTTTTGTTTCTCGGCTGTCTTCAGGTTGAGGTAAGGAGTTCCGTATGTAATTCGGCTGTACAGGAGGGCTTGTATCATTCGCAAGGTGTCGTGCTCTTTGAGGCCATTGCGGCGATTTGCCACGCGTCGTATCAGATGAGTCAGCTGTGCCACAGTGTTCTGTAGTCTAGGGAGTGTGGCGGAGCCGGACCCGTCCTTGTGTATATGGAGTCCGAGGATTCGAAGTGAGTCGACCTTCGGTATCGGGACTCCCTGAAGAAGGACTTGTGGGTCCGGTGCGTCGTGGCTTGGGGGCCGGCCCCGGGTGCGTGCCGCGAGTACTAATAGCTCGGATTTATCCGGGGCACAGTGGAGGCCGCAGGTATTCAGGTACCGTTCGATGATGTTGACCGCCTCCTGAAGACGGTCCTCCTGTTCACCCGTGCTCGCGCCTCTCGTCCACAGTGTGATATCATCTGCATATAGAGCATGAAATATCCCTGGGATGGTGTCTAGGAGGCGGGGAAGTTTGAGGAGGGCCACGTTGAAGAGGAGTGGCGAGATTACCGGACCCTGCGGCGTACCCCTATTAGGTAGGTGAAATGTCTTGCTCCGGAGATTGGCAATTCCCACCGTGGCCGTACGGTCGGTGAGGAAAGCGCGTATGTAGGCGTATGTTTTGGCACCGCAGCCGATATCTTCTAGGTTACGGAGAATGGCTTCATGGCTCACGTTATCGAAGGCGCCCTTTACGTCTAGAGCTAGAATGGATGACTTGCTGTGTTTGCTCAAATGGTCAAGAATATCTTCCTTTAGCTGGAAGAGGACGTCCTGCGTGGAGAGCATCTGGCGGAAGCCGAACATGGTGTGTGGATAGCGATCGTTGTCCTCGAGATGTGTGGTGAGCCGCTCGTTGACCATGTGTTCAAATAGTTTCCCGGCACAGGACGTAAGGGAGATGGGGCGGAGATTTGCGATGGAGATGGGTTTGTTCGGCTTGGGTACCATGGTCACCTCCGAGTGTTTCCAGGCTGTTGGTAGCTCGCCCTTAATCCAGCAGTCATTATAGTACCGAAGGAGAGCCGCCAACGCCCGAGGGGGTAGCTGTCGAAGGTGCTTGTTGGTGACTCTGTCTTTGCCCGGGCTCGTATTGCGTGTTAATCTAGAGAGGGCCGCCTGTAACTCTGCCTGTGTGAAAGGCCGGTCTAGCTCTTCGTTGGACGCTCCTTCGTACTCCCTGGTGGTGGAAAGGTTGGTGGCAGTGGTGTGCGGGTTAGCTGAACCGTGTAGCTTCGTCTGAAGTTCTTGGAGAAGCTGATCCTCTGTGCCGCCATAGTTGTGGATTAGCCGGTGAATTGTATGTCTTTGTTGGGTTTTGGTGTGGGTGTCGTCAACCAGTGCTCGAAGTATATGCCAAGTTTTCTTTGTGCTGAGCGTCCCTTGAAGTTGGTCGCAGAAGGATCGCCAGTTCTGGCTCGCTAGCTGTTCAGCGTACTCCTGTGCCTGCGTGCTTAATAGGGCAATTCGGCGCTGGAGCTTGCGGTTGAGCTTTTGCCGTCGCCATCCATATTTACTTTCGTGATAAAGCCCGAAGGGGATGGCATTACCGTGCACAGTCGCACGCGAATGGCTTTTCGTCGAACGAAAGTACAGAAGGGATTGTGAGCTCTTCGAGCTTTTGTTAACGGTTGGACGTGCCAGCATATAAAAATGTGGACCTAGATAAAGCAATTGTACACCGCGACACGCACTGTGCACGGTGACTGGCGGTTTGCTATATATATATATCGTATCTGCGTCAATCCTACAGTCCCTCATTTAGGATGCTCTTATTAAAACCGTATTGCACCTGAAATGGGCCCTGCAACACAGATTTATCGAAGTCGTGAAATGCATTTGACATTAAAGTACATTGTTTCAAAAATATCTTGCAGCAAAATGTATTTCAATGCGTTCAGTAGAAGCGGAGTTATGGGCAATCAAAAAAATGTCACAGTTTCTCCCTAAGGGCGAAGCAATGAATGCGATAGCAACACAGCAATGTCATACGAAGTAAGGTGAGCGGCTTTGGTAGCAATATGAATTGTAGTAAACATGAGCTGATTAAGTAAGCAGGTGTGCTGCGGCGTAAGTAGACCGACATGAAGAGAGACTCGATGACCACGAGAAGGCGCAAGGTTAAGGCAAGGTTAAGCGTTTTTTTTTTTTTTTTCATGGTCCTCAACAGCGTCAGTGGTGTTGAAATAAACTTGAATTGAAATTGAATCACGTGCACTTTAGTTTTAGATGGCGAGGGTTTGATGAAGCCGCAGGAAGGCATGGCCGATCTTTACAGCGACTGTGTATATGTTCTCTGCTGCCTGAGTAATATTTGGCTCGGGCGTTCACGGAAGCATTATCTCGCGTCTAGTATGATTTACTTACCCTGCTCAAAAAGTGTAGCGGGGCCCCGTCAAATTACATACTATGTGCGGGATGCAACTGCGTAATTATGAAGTGATTATCTAATTAAAGTGTTATGAGTGACAATAGGTCATTTATCTGTTTTGCACGCCTTTTTACAGGGACCTGTTATGAATAATTTGGACGAAATATTCATATAACTGCGGCGCTGTAGTTTGTTTATATTCCGAAACTTAACGCCGCAACAGAATTGACAGGATAGAAACAGCGCTTGTCTACGCTTCCTAATACGACTTCAACTTCTTGTTAAGGTGCACCGCTACAAAATTATATTACAAAATATGCTTGTGAGTTGCAAAAGATATTTGTAATAATTACGCACTATTTGGGTATAGTCTTTTCGTGATGATGAGACTGTCACATCGAATTATACCAGACAGGGTACAACCGGTGAACTTATCGTGAGACTTTCGTTTTTTCAGCGGAGGCAGGGGCATCATATGTTTGCATAAAAATTGGTAACGGGTACGTTGATAAACTAATCAGCATCCATAAGTGGTTGCAAGCGATCAATCTCCCCGGTCATACACGTGTACGTGCGTAGTGCATTCACTTGCTTGCTTAGACAGATGGCCGGAGTGTGATCACTCTTCATATACCTTTCTGGCATGCATATACAAAACCGGTAAAAAAAAAAAGAAAATTTCAAATGCCAATGGCCGAGGTGCGAAACAAGAAAGTGCTGTCAGAAAAATAATGTTCATTACGACCGCCGATAATAGAGATGACGAGAAGTGTACCGGCGCAAACTGGCCAGCGTTTGCCAGCTGCCAATTTTTTGTCTGTTTGCAACCAGTTCTTGTTCCCTGCATGCTTTTGTTTCAAGCTTATTACGACGATTTTTCGCTGTAAAAGAAATTTCGCTACAAAATACAGAAGCGCGTCGTGCTGGCTACGTCTCTCCTCTGTCTTCGTTCGCCAGAGCTAAAATGTTATCCGAAATTAAACATACACTGCTTCCGGGAGTACGCGATAACTCGAAAAAAAAAAAAAAATCACCGCATATTCACGACGTGAATGATGATGAGTGGGCAAAGCATCGGGCGATCATTCGGGTAAACCAGAGCTACGGACGAGAGAGAAACTGAGCACGCGTCGGGAACGAACGCCTTTTGTGCACCGCCGCGCCCCAGACGAGAGAGAGAGAGGGCGCGTCGGGAATGAACGCCCTTGTGCACCGCAGCGCCCCTAGCTACGGAACACACAAATTGCTTGAAGAGCGGTTGCACGCGGACGTGCCCACATAAATGTGTTCAATGTCCAACGGGAAAGCTGCTTGTTACGTATTAACGTGTCAGGTTCGAATCCGCACATCACGAGTAAACGTAGTTTACCCCAGAAGGCCCACCGTATCATTCTTGATGAACTGAATTTGGTGCCTCAAAATGATAACTTAAGCGAGGGAAACTTAACGCAAAGTTCGTAGTAATGTTTTTGATATGTTGGAGTGAATATTCGGTTGTGAATAGTTGAAAAAGCCGATTACTAATTAATTATAACAGGCAGAAAGCGCCTGATAAGCGCCTGATAACGCACTCCCCATTTTTTTTCTTTAACGTTATTAGCATTATTTGGGAACTTCCCACAGTTTTCCAGTCCCACAACGTTGCCGCCAACTTGGGTCAAACGGGTAGAGCATCCGGCTGCTGTGCAGTGGGTTCGAAACCAACTCTTCGACCCACTTGGGTCACTGCATGGGTATGTAACACAGGGTATGTGGCGCTCTTCAATGAGCCTCTTTGACGCCAAGGAAGGAAATAGTGGAGAAGGAAAGGCAGGGAGGTTAACCAGTTTAGCACAACCGGTTTGCTACCCTACACATGGGAGCGGGATGGGGGGAATGAAAGATGGGGAGGAGAGAGAGAGAGAGAGAGAGAGCACACAGCACAGCACACACATCGTCAGTTACAGTCCGTCACTCTTGCGTGGTACGTGACATCACTGTCAGAGCCGCTTGTGCAAGCCAGTTTCTTTTAAAAACCTTAGTCTCTTCGTCGCCTTCAGCTGCGATGTCTTGTGTCGACGACATTTGAGAATCTCAACTGACATTGGTCTATTGTCAAGGTGCGCTAGAGCTGACGCCAGGGACTGTCTCTGAACATTATATTGAGGACAGTCGCATAGAATGTGTTCTAGCATCTCCTCGCAAAGACAGACATTGCAAAGAGCGTTGTCAGCCATTCCAATAAGAAATAAATAGGATTTCGTGAATGCCACCCCTAGCCATAAGCGATAAAGCAGAGTGGCCTCTCTTCGGTGGAGTCCAGTTGGCATGCAGAGATGCATCAAAGAGGGCAGGTGGTATTGAAGATTGCTGCGGTGGGTCTGGCTGCTTGGTGTGCACCATAGAGAGAGCGTGATCTCCTGTGCAAGCACTCGAAGTCTGCTGGCTGCGTCGGACCGTGAAAGTGGTATGGCATCTTCCTGTGTGTCTTCAAGAGCTGCCCGATCGAAATTATCGGCGTCTTCGTTCCCTATGACGCCGCAGTGACTTGGCAGTCACTGAAACGTCACGTGATGTCCTTTCTCATGTGATGTTTGGAGTAGGCATCTGATATCGAATACGAGCTGTTCGTATGACCCGCGACGCAGAGCTAATAGCACAGATAGTAGGCCTGCCTTCGAGTCACTGAAGATGACCATTGTCGAGGTGGTTCCCGATTGACGAAACAAAGGGCAGCGCGAAGAGCAGCTAGTTCCGCAGATGTCGATGTCGTTGGGTGGTCGGTCCTAAAGCTGATGGTAATAGCTCTTGTTGGGACAACCACACCACCGGATGAACACCGGAGGTTTGTGGAACCATCAGTATAAATATGTACACTGTCCGCATACCTCTCGTGCAGAAGGAGCAGAGTCAGTTGTTTCAGCACAGGCGACGACAGCTCAGATTTTTCTTGATTACTGGTACACTGAGATGTATACTGTGGGGCTAATAAGACACCAAGGGGGTATCGATGGTTTAGATGCAGTGGTGAAGCCAGAGGGAAGTTTGTTGTTGTACTTGATGATAGGTTTAGAGAACGATGCTTGGCGCCTGTCTGAAGGTAGTGTTGCAAGGTGGTGATAGGGGGCACGTGCAAAATTTCTGATGTGCGTTCTCAGGGCTTCCACCGTAATGTGAGTTTGCATTGGATGGCCCCGAGCAATCGCAATAGTTGCCTCTGTTGACGTGCATCTGGGCAAACCGAGGCAAACTCTGAGTGCTTGAGCTTGTGCTGCCTGCAGAACACGAATGTTTGTCTTGCAAGTGTTGTTCAGTACAGGTAGACTATATCTTAGAAAACCGAGAAAGAGAGCTCTGTAGAGTTTCAGCATTGCGTCTACTGACATCCCCCACGTTTTTCCTAGCTGTCAAGTATTTTAACAACTGGGAAGTTGCTATCAGGCGCCGTTTCATGTAGGCCACGTGCGGGCTCCCACAGAGGTCTCGGTCAATGATTACGCCAGCAAACCGGTGGGTTCTGACATAGGAAATGGTCCGCTCATTGATTGAGATGACATAAGGCGTCATTGGTTTGCGAGTAAATGCCACTAGTGCGCATTTTTCTGGTGATATGCTGAGACCTTGTTTACACAAGTAGCTCGCTGTCAAAGTTGCTGCTCTTTGAAGCCGCGCACGTATCTGAGGACGTTTGACTGCCGAAGTCCAGACACAGATGTCGTCTGCGTATATTGAAATCTTGATGGTAGTTGGCAAGTATTCAGCAAGTCAAACAAGAACGAGGTTGAATAGAGTCGGGCTGAGAGCACCGCCTTGAGGAACGCCCCTGCTGGTATAGCGTCGCATAGTTGGGCCTTCGTCAGTTAACACAAAGAATGATCTTGCAGACAGGTAACTTGCAATCCACAAAAAGACTCGACCACCTAGGCCAACCGTCGCAAGAGCATCGAGAATAGCCTCATTAATACGTTATCGTATGCGCCTTTCACATCTAAGAATAAAGCTGCAGATAAACGCTTACGGGACCTTTCGTTCTGAACATACGAAAAGAGATCAACTACATTGTCGATGGAAGAGCGGCAACGCAGGAAACAAGCCATGGTATTCGGATAAATCTTGTAGTGTTCAAGGTACCATTCCAGGCGGCCAAGGATCATCCCTTCCATTATCTTTCCTACACAGCTGACCAGCGCTATTGGGCGGTAAGAGGTGAGCTCGAGTGGGGATTTGCCCTGCTTCAAGAGTGGCACCAGGCGGCTTACTTTCCATTCGTCAAGAACATTTCCCTCCTGCCCTGAGGAGTTATAAAGACTTAAAAATTATCTCCGTGCGGATTCTTCGAGATAGCACAAGGCTCGGTATGATATACCATCTGGACCCGGAGATGAAGAGCGCCTGCAGAGAGCCAGTGCCGCCTCGAGCTCCTCCGTGGTAAAAGGAAGGTCCATGCGGATGGGGGACGTCACCTCGGGCTGGAGGATCTGGACTAGTCGCTTGGTCGGCGATCCGCGCACAAAAGTCTTCTGCGACATCGATGTCTTGCCGCCCTTGGAAGAGCACGAGCGCCTTGAATGGAAAATGCTGTTCCGGAAGGCAACGCAGACCTTCCACCGTTTTCCAAATGTGAGACAGTGGCTTGCGGGGGTGTAGTGTTTGGCAAAACGTTGTCCAACGTTCCGACGCTAATCTATCCATACGGCGCTGAATCTTCTTTTGCATCCTCCTGGCTGCCCTAAGGTCATGGATTGATTTCGTACGCCGATATCGACGTTCCGCCCGGCAACGAAGTGCTCGAAGTTGCTCTAATTCCATGTCGAAGTCGTTTCGCATGGAGGAGATCGTCATCATGCGAGTGGCGTTTTGCATCGTAGTTTTAATTGTTTGCTCTAACCCAGAGGGTGGGCCCTCGCATCTTCCATATCAGATTTGAAGTTGGCCCATTGAATCATCCAAATGGTCTTCCATGGACCAGATCTAGACGACAAGCCTGTGATGTTAAGATGGGTGGGAATGTGACAGTGGCGCACCGACGGGGGGGGGGGGGGGGGGGATTCGGGGGTTGTAACACCCCCCCCCCCCTGAGGCCGACGTAACCCCCCCCCCCCCTTTTGTTTAACCCCTTTTCTTAGGCATTTGAGTGCTGCAACTAAGATGCAAAACGCGCAATCGTCTGCACACTCGCAAAAAGCGCATTTTTTGACAATTTCCCGTGAAGAAATCGAAATTAGTGCTGTTTAGATGGTATTGGCAAACTGTCAACCCCCTGGCAGAGATCCTGGGTGCGCTACTGGAATGTGATCACTCCCATGTGTCTCAATATCTGGAAACCACTTCACACATCTGGCGAGAGAGCTGGAGACGAAAGCAACGTCGAGGCCGCTGCCGTATGTCACGCCTCGAAGAAAGGTGGGGCTACCATCGTTCAGGAGCATAAGGCTATAGTTATAGGCGATGCTTGCTAATCTTCGTCCTCTTGCATTTGTCCTTGTACTTCCCCATGCCGGATGGTGTGCATTGAAATCTCCTATGATGACCCATGGGGCGGGACAAACACTCAAGATATCCGCTAATTTTCTTGTATCGAAATTGCTTGAAGGCGATATATACAAGCCTATGAGAAACAAGAGTTTGTTCTTTTTAACTGTGATGCATATATATTGATTGTCGTCGCGGGGCGCAATTGGTTGCAAAACATAGGTACGTTCACGACGAACAAGAACGATTATTTTGCTGCATGCACCATTTGTTGAAGACATGATAACTTCGTACCCTGACAGTATGATTGGTTTCGACAAGTTGGGCTCACAAATGACGATTAGTGGAAACAAATTGGTGTACACAAACTGACGAAAATCTGAAAGGCGTGATTTTAGCCCTCTAGCGTTCCACTGGATGACGGACGCTGTCTTGACTACTTTTCGGAAGGATTGGGTATGGGTATAGCCATCTTTCTAGTTGAGGGATTCAAGCACTGGGCTCAAGGCGTCCAGCACTTTAAGTGCGCTTCGAGCAGACGTTGTCCCCATGTCCACTAAAATCGCTCGGATGGCTTCCATGAGGGAACGTAGCACCGAAATGAGTTGACGATCTGTTTAGGCGAATCATCGATGGCTGGAGAAGGCTCCGGTGGGGCCGCGACCTTCTGAGGTTTATTAGCAAGGGAGCGGCTCGGTAGCTTTGGCCATTCCTCTAAAGGAAGACTCTTATCCGTCATCAGTGTCATCAATAACTACGTCAAATCGATTCCTAATAGCATTGAAGTTGCCAATCATCTCTAAAAATTGATGCACCTTTCTTTTTTTTTCTTTTTATTTCGTACCAGTTTACTTTTGATAGCCAGAAATAAAGGGGAACAAGTCGTAATTTTCCTTGGGGGCGAATGGTGTTTGGGCTTCGTGGGGTTCAGTACCGATTCGATGTTCCCTGTCATTGATAGCGACTGTATACGCGTCCATTGCCCGGACCGAATCATGCACCCATCGCCCGAGTATAACGTCGTCACCCTGCCCCCAATGACATTTCGTTTGAGAGAAAACAGCACGAGTTTGCTGTCGACAACCGTATGTTCTCTAGCCCTCGGAGATGCCGCTCGGTCATTTCCGTGAAGCGATATGAGCCGCCGCTCTGCGACTGCGTGCCGAGGACAAGGCTTTGCGAAGACACAATGCATCAACTTATGTAATTCTGAAGGCACAGCTTCATTTATCGCCATTTTTCTTGTGCGATTATAGACCGGCGGACATTTTTCAGCACATACTGTGACGTTCAATCTAGACGATACTGTTTTTCGTATTAGAGAAGAAAAAGAAAGAGAGAAAGGATGAGGAGCAGAGACGTGTGAAGGTCGTCTAGCACGTGAAGGCTGATCCGCGAACCGCTTTATCCGGCTCAGCTTGAGAGCAGAGGCGTGCTCAGATTGCGCAACCGAGGGGTCCGCCGGGATTTCAGAAAACGGCGCGAGAGCCGTTTCTCGGTATAACGGCGCCTATATATAGAGGGGCGGAGCTGAGGGGAACACATGGCGAATGGCGGTCACATGCACAATGATGGTCGGGCGAGGCGGAGATGTGGGTGGCATTCGTGTGTCAAGCATGTTCAAAACGAAGGGCTGGACGGCATTTGGATCGCTTTATGGATAGCACCTTTCGTAGAGAATAATCAGAGTGGCTCAAGAGGTCAGGAGAAAAAAAAAAAGAACTGGGAGAGGGAGAGATGCCGGCTACGCTAATTGTTGAAATTTAGAACGACGGATCTGAAAGGTGAGGAAAGGGGGGAATCACAGACAGCCGGAGGAAGTGGAAAGAGTAAATGGCGAAATAAGGACGAATTAAACGACACGAGGAAAGCAATAAATGCGCACCTACTTTTAAATGCCCTTTAGCAGACCCGCAGGCATATTTGGTGCAATTAATACGAGATGAAGTCCGGGTATCATTCTCAAACCCTGATCATCATCCGTGGGCGAACACATTGAACTCGAAGAATTGTCTACGAGTTTGATTAGCTTTCGCAATGGCTAAGCAAGACAAAAAAGAAAGAACGCGGCAGATGCCGATAAGAAGCGCCACGTAGTGCGAGGGTGTTCACGTTGTTGCTTTTTTATTTAATTTTTTTCCCGGCTGCATCACCTTGTGAAAGCGAAACGGTCGTTTATTTGTTCAGACAAAGTTGTATGTCTGCCGCTCTAAAGCATATCTATGCGATCTGGTGACGTGGTGTAAAAGGAAGTTGCGATTCTCGTAGATAATAGGAGATTGCAGTAGTTCTAAAATGTTGTCAGCCCGACTTGTTCCCACAAATCCGGAAACTGTTTAGTTCGGTATTCGGAAATAGTCATTTCCCATGACAGCCGACTAATTTTCAGTATTTCAACGCATAATGTTTGTAGTTTCCCGGGAGTACAGTGATGTGATGCGAAAAGTGTAATTTTGTCCGTTCACATCCAGCCCGTCATAATGTCGTTCTTGCAAAAAATTATTATCCGAGTATTTAATCAAGACATTGAGTATTGCATGGTGTACGATTAAAATATGATGCTTGCAAGATACTTAGTAGGACGAATTTGGGACCAAACGTAAGCAAAAATTCGATATTATTTGTTCAGAGCAGGTGTGTCGGCCCTTTGTGTGTGTCTCAGTTCTTCGCCTCCTCGTCATTTATACTGATACGCGTGAACAGCGCAAAAACAACACAGGAACGAAAACGAGACAGGACGAGCGCTGGACCAACCATGGCCCAGTCAGCCGCCCTATTAGGTATTGCATCACCACTGCAGTGTCCCACCATGTTCCTTCCTTGTACTGCACGAGGCCACGGGTTCGAGTCCTGGTAGCGGCGGCCTCACTTAGACGGTGGCGAAAATCGAAAACGCTCGTTTACTTAGCCTTACAGGAGGTGCACATTAACAACTCCTAGCTTCTGAAATTGAATTTGGAGCTCTCTGCTGCGACGTCTCTCATAACCAAAGTGTTGCTTTGGGATGTTAAATAACGTAATCAATCAATCAAGCAAGCACGCAAGCAGTCATACAATCAAGGGAGCTGCTGATGGTGAAACACTTCTACTATACAAACGATATATTTGGAGTGCATTGAATTTCTCTTTGAGCGTGCGTGTCACACAAAGCGCTAGTTTGATGGATGTATGCCATCTCATTCCTCGTCGGGTCAACAAACTTTCAGTGGGCGTGTTCCTAGTGCTCATTTAGTAATGGGGAGCTGGAAAAACACTGGATTACTTCGCCATCACCAGTTGTTCATCTGATAGTGCATGGTTATTTGACAGAACTTGACCTGTCTTGGGAATGCCTGACGTTAGCACCGTAACACCAGTAACACACTTCCTGCACTGCTTGAACTGCATCACTGCTCCCGGTATGAGCGGGTGCAGGACGTTGGAGCAGGAACAAGCGAGCCGAATGCAGGAAGGCCTTTGGGCATTCCGTGTTGTCGTTTCCAGGATTCCCTGGGACCAGTTGCGTGGATTAATCAGACATCTTTGTCACAAACTAGATGTTGTACGCGTCTCGTCCAATGACACGGATTTCCTCTATTTTACTACAGGCGAATATGCTCCCGCTGCAGCTGAAAGAATCGCTAGTGCCGCATTAGGAAGGCCCAAACAAAAAGCAGAAGACATCTCCATGCGCAACGTCGTGTAATGTCTTTGTACTTGCTGCATCCGCAGAGGGCAGACGCCGAGCAGGTCACGCGCCGTCTGCGCAAGCGCGCCAGAATTCTATCAACGCTTTCCTGGGCGCTGTACACACGGCGCCCGTTGCGGACGGCCCCTGCGCACACCCTGAGTTCAACGACCTCGGCGAGCGCGCCGCCACCCTCTCTTCCTTTGTCTCCAATCATGTGGGTCATCCGCTCCTCCCCCGCCTCCCTCTATTCCCTCGCCACTGAAATTCCTTTGCCCAAAACGTGGTGGAGTCTGTCGCGCGGATCCACTTCCGTGTTTTGGGGAGAGAAAAGAAAGGTGGTCGTCTCTCGGTGTGCACTGCAGATGCGAGTCCTTGCAAAGCGCAGAAGTCTGGCTTCTTTCCCACTTCTTCCCGTTCCTCCCTAGTTTCCCTGGTGTCCGAGCGAGCCACCCGCATGCTGTCGCGGTGAGGAGCGAGAGCAGAAGGAGAAGCCCGGAAGCGGGATGCGGAAGCTTGGCGCGCGGTCGTCGACCCCGGAGGATGAAGAGCGATCGATACTGCGCCAGGGTCGACGAACTCTGGGTCTGCTTCCTCGGTGGCTGCCGCTGCGACTCTAGCGCACTCCGCGGGAATAGAGAAGCAAGCAGGGAAAAAATAAGGAAGAGAAACAACCATGCTGAGTTCCCAGTCTCTCGGGCACTCAGGGACATTCCCGCAGGAAGATGCAGAGAGAGAAAAAAAATGGAATAAAGAAATCCGTCGCACTGCAGTACTGCGCTGTATCGCAGGCTGACGAAGGGAATGTGCCTACGAGGAACCGCAAACTGTGGTTGTTTACTCCCTAAAAGAACGGATCACTTCCGGGATAGGGATAGCGCGTGCTTTGCAAGCGCTTTCCTGCATGGTCCTTAATCAATCTGTCGCTGTTGACAGGATGGCAGTCGCCTACTTCACTCTACGATCTAACCATCACGCTCACTGGCGCTGCTGCAGATTGCGAACTCATCTGTTCATCGTGTACAAGTTATTGATTGGGTGTTTCCGCGGAAGCGGTGTTCCGGGAAACGCCTGTGCGTGGGTCACGTAAAAAAAAAAGAAAAAAATGGGTGGCGCGTTTGAGAAGTTTCTAGAAATGCAGGCGTGGTGTAAGGCCTACACTACTAGTATGTCGTGCACTTCATTTCTCAGAACGATCGTTGCTTGCTGAGTCATGCAGTACTTTTTGTGATAGCTACCTGAGCGCAGGGCGTTGAACGCTTCATACGGGCGTTAACCCCTAGTAGGGAAAGTTTCGGAGACTATGGCTAAATGATAAACTGAATATGCTTTAACTTTCAGTTTTCAGTGGTGCACTTGACAGTCGATGTAACACGAATATTGTTTTATCTTTGCACGTAGTCTCGAGGCCGAAGCGAAGGAGGGCACTTCGCAGGTCATTGCCCCTCAGCCCTCGCCAACGGCGCGCTGTTCTGCGTTCGATAATGTCAGGTGGTTTTCGAGTGGACTATGCAAAATCTGATGGAAGTAGTCGGATGCTGTGGCGTTTTGGCTGGAAGCAGCAGCTCCTTAACATGTTGAACTGTTGGCTTTTATTCTTACTGTAAGTTCCCGTAAACTTTTAATTTAAAGCATACTTCTATCGTGAGCCGAGTCTTAGAATGGAGCAAGCACCAGACCAAGGCGCATTGCCGCCTTGACGTTTTTTTTTTTTTTTTCGGCAGCCCTCTCTCTTTTTGCCCTTGTTTACTTGTACATGCACTCGCGCTTTGTGTCTTCATTTGAGGTAGTGTGTAGGTACATCTTAATGGGAGCCTTCAGCTGAAGCAAAGGACGCAAGTGCAGAAAACGCGTATTACTGCTTCAGTTTCCCTGCGTCGCGTGCCTCAGATTAAGGCACGTTCTCTCAACCCAAACCATAGCACACGTCTGGACAGTCGCGCATTATGGCAGTCGCACTTTCACTAGCGCCTGCATTCAAAGAGCTGACCGCCATGATGTCGCCACTGAAAGGCCTCAATGTCATAAGAGCTATAAGGACAGCGTTAACGGCTACCAGCAGTCTCCGCCAAAGCGGGCTTTCCGGCGCTTCCACGGAACTAGCGTTGCGGCCTACCCTTCGGGAGCGAGTCCCGGAAGGGTGCTCGACCGTGCGCTCCGCTGCTCTGCGGCGCAGCACCCACCCGCTTTTGCCGGCGGCGGCGGCAGCCGTCTCGCGCCCAGCGCCGGGTTCATCGATCGCACTGCTGGGCGTGGCTGCAACGGAGGGGAGCGAAGGCGCAGCGCGCGCGGACCCAGTCTAACGCTGGGCGCGCCATTAGGAGCCACTTGCGGCCCCGACGCCGCACCATTGCTGGCTGGCTCGAGCGGAATCGCTGCTGCTACTATAGTCTCAGAGAAACAACGAGTGTTGTCCAGGAGCCACCCGCGTGCATCGTCATACTTCCATTCCAACCGCAGCGATTGGCTCTATAGCTTTTCAGCTGCAGTCGTGGCTGTGAGGAAGCGCCATCTGCAAGAACACAGGCGCGTCGTCGCTCGCGCCAGAAAAATTCTTTCCTCTTCCTCCGCCCGGCCGGTCTTGTTCGCTTCTTGCGTACTTTATTAGTTTTTCTCACCGTATTCTCCGTCTGCCCGTTAGGCGTTTCGACATCGCTCCAGTTCTGCTTACGCAGGATTATGTCATCCACTTTTTCCGCTTCCTTCGGCGGTTGCGAGCGCTTTTCTTTCGTCTGCGTACGGGTCGTCGTCTGCTCGGCTCGCTGTTTGATGATATGCGCATTGGCCGAAACACAGCGAGCGGGGCTGGCTGCCGTAATTGGCGTAGCGTGCGCGAACGGGTTGTTACCCCGTATACTCCGTTTGCTGCTCGTGGGAACGGAAGCAGCGAGGTGGCTAAAGTGTCCCTGCCACTGTGAGTCACGCGCTCGCTCTGCAGCCGCGCAGGGTTGCACTGCAGCAGGTATCGCCCCCTCTCTCTTGCCTTCTCCGCCGCGCTGCAAAAAAAAAAACACTGCGGCGCGCTCGCGACTCAAGTGCGCAGTTAGGTCAAGACCGATCAGGACGGCCGCCTGCGAGTCTCCGTAAAGGGGCTTTCCTGCCGAGCAACACCGCAGCACGAATGCGAGCCTCGGTCCATTCGAGAAGCGACTTTTTCTTTTTTAAGACATTGCCGCACTGACAGTGCTCTGCCTTGAGGGCCCGGAGCAGCGTACACCTGAACAAGTACTAATTAATTGACAATGTGCAATTTCCTCCATTGGTGGAACTGTTCGCTGGCGCTACGCTGTGCACAGCCGAGACAACATTCCATCTATTTGATTCATTTTATGCGGTCTTGAATCGCGTGTACCGGCGCGCAGTTTCCCTCGTTGTGTCAGAGGAAATTCGGAAGCACGCACAGCTTAAATCCAGATTTTAAAGGGAGAGAGAATTCCCGCTTTTTAGACAGTCAGCCGCATCCACTGAGTGAGTCGTATATGCCTCCATCGTGAAAGAGCTGGCGCGGTGCGAACACGAGTACAGACGCAATGTGCGGAGAAGGGAGAAAGAAGCAATATCACAAGGGCAAGAAGTGAGCGGCCTGTTTGTGGGGCCCCTCACATCGTCAACAAAGCGGCGTGCCTGTTGAACAGTTGTATAGGCAGGCATGGACCGAAAGTGCCCGAAAAATGGGGTAGACCCGAAGCGCTGCAGGGAGAACCGGAAGGAGGGATGTGCGTTAGGCGCGTGATGCATGCGCGTATCGACGGATCCATTGGCGTATCGACGCTGGCCGCTGCACCCTGCTGCCGTCGGTCTGACACTAGGCACGCGCGGTGGCGTCGGTTACTTCGCCCTGTGAGGACGCACGCTACGTCGTTTACCGTGCGCTCTGCTTCTCATATCTTCTTCTTCGTCTGCCTCGACATCTTCACCGGCGGCACGTGACCACCACCCCCTCCTCTCTCCAACAGTCTCCAGGCACTTCTCATGCAGGTCATTGGGCAACCCTGTTGGTGCGACACGGCCCCATGCTCCTCGGCCTCTACTCCTCCAGTTATTGCAGCTAGCTCCAGTATTTTTCTCCTCCACGACTTTTTCTGCACGTTTTGCCTTTTCCTCCGTCTTCACTTGCGCCCTCTCCCGAGCCAATTTCCTCTCTTGTTTCTGTTTTTGTGTGCCTGGCGAAGTGCCGGCAAGCGTCAGGAGGTGAGCCGATGCAGAGAACGCGAAGCTGACGTTGATGAATGCGGAGTGGACAGGGAGTCGGTCAAGCTGGTCGGGCGCTGCCTCCTTATGACTTCGTCTGCACGGCCAAAAGTTTCATGCTCGTCTGCAGGCAGCCCGCAAGTTGGGAGGAGAAGAGATCGGGAAGGGGGGGGGGGGGGGGGGGGGGGGTCACCCACCTCGCAGTGTTGTGAATATCCCAGAAGCGTGTAACACGAGTTTACGCGAAAGCATTGCATGTAGCACGTCCCCAAATGTGCATCACGGCATGTCGCGGAACCCTAGACTACAAATCGCGACGCGAGATATTCCCAGTTATCACACGAACGAACAGGTCTGCCATGGTTGTAATGCCTGTAGCCAGATGTCGACCGACTGTGAATGCAGGTGATTTAAACAGTTACAGATGCTAAAGAACCTCAGTTGAATGGCTTTAGACAGTTTTATTATTATTATTATTCTTTCTGGGGTTTTACGTGCCAAAATCACGATTTGATTATGAGGCACGCCGCAGTGGGGGACTCCGGAATAATTTGGACCACCTGGGGTTCTCTTAACTTGCACATAAATCTAAGTACACGGGTGTTCTCGCATGTCGCCCTCATCGAAATGCAGCCGCCGTAGCCGGGATTCGATCCCGCGACATCGTGCTTAGCAGCCCTACATCATAGCCACTAAGCAACCACGGCGGGTTGAAAACTGATGATCCAACCAACTGAAGAGCCGTGTATGTGTCGGATAGGTGAGGACGCTAAAAGGAGCAGCGATCTCGCGAGGCAACAATTGCCGTCTATAAGAACGCCAGCGGACAGCTGGGAGGGAGGGGGGGGGGGGGGGAAGAGAAGTAATAGGAAGCCGCAAGTCTCAGTTGAAAAAACAAAAATTAATGTAGCTCCAATTCAGCTCAAATCCTGCGCTTGTGCAGCTCCACTAACGTGAAACCTGGGGAAGTGCGAAGCAGCGATGCGCCGCTACTGGAGTGACGCTGGAGGGAGGAGCAATCGAGCGCTTGTGGGGTGGTTTCGCCCTCTCTCACGCTGCGCTTGGTACCAGTCTGGCCTTCCGGAACCGATTTTAACGAGTTTCTGCTAATTAATGCGCTTAATCCTTGATTGTGCCTGTATTTTAATTTATTCTGAGTCATGTTAATTTATTTTGAACCGGTTTTGATCAATTCTGCACTTGTTTTGACCCTGTTTTGAGCACATGTGCGGAGCGCAATCACGACAGATCACGCGCGACGGCTGCCGACGCCGAAAGCCCGGGCCCCTAAAGCGCTTCACACTTAAAAATTATATTTGGAAGTTATACGTTCCAGCCAGCTAGGCAGTCCTTCTAGGTTCTCTGCTACGGCGCCTCCGAATTGGGCTCTAGCCACAAGGATGTTTGCATGGCCATTGGCTAATATCTCCGTGACACAAAAATATTTTAATTTCCCCAATTGAAAATTGGATTATTCTCAGAATTGTATTCGAAATCGTTTTAAGACCTCCAATGTCGCTGTTATTTCGTAAACCAAGCATTGTAATCGATAATGTAGCTGTATTAATGTACTATATCCACTTCGATTTTCTCCCCGCCTTACCTTCTCTTGATTTACGGGCATGCAAGTTGGAACAAAAAAACTGAAGTAACGCAGGTGGTGGTTTCTTCAAGTGTCGAAAAACACAATAATAGCATTTGCACACAGCTGCGGGCGAGATGTATAGAAGTGAAAGTAAGCGCCCGGCGAGTGTGACATGACATAAGTGTACAGATGTTAGTAAGGCAATCGATCAAAAGGAGGTGTTAGTATACGCATGGCCTCAAAAATATAGGGACATAAAGCAAAATAACTACAAGAGCTTGGTGGCGCAACCCACCACCCCGTTTCAAAGGGGACGCGCTCAATAAGCATCCATCCATCCTGACCGACAGCGGCGCTCAGGAGCCTTTTGCCAGCCATGTATCTGCAGTACCGTGTACTGTACCCGCAGTCCCGGCAAAAAAGAATAAAAGAAAAAACTTTCATATTTTGGGCTGTTTTATTGCGATATCAGTCATATGGACACTCCAGGCGCATATTTGCCGTCGCCGTGATGTTCCGTGTAAAGTCCAAGGGCGATAACAACGTCGAGTATGTGCGAGTGAAAACGTCCGAGGGGAGCCGACCATCGCGGCTCAATCTCGCGCGTGAGGCACCGGGGGAAAGAGGGGAGGGGGGAGGGGGCGTTGTACTCCGGCTGCAACCGCGCGCGGTCGCGCTGGCCGTATCTTGAAAGCGATCTGCGTTGGGGGCAGAGTCTGGGTGCGCCGACGGTTCATGCCTTTGTGCGTGCTGTGTTCTCGCCGCTCAGTTTGCATTGAAGCGATAGACAGCACGAAGGTCACTTCGCTCGCTGCTCCCGCCGCGCTTCCTCACGCCAGCCTTTTGACTGCGAGCGTCGGCGGTCATCGAGTGTGATGTGTTCAAGCTTGCCTGTGCGCGCTGACATCATGCTTGTCAATAAGCGAATATTTACAAGTTTATAGGGACGATAACACTTCTATCCTTATTTTGTACAGCTGCCTACAAATTTGCTATCGTAATCGATGCTTCGCCTTTCGGGCGAAACTGCGACATTTTTGTTTGTTGTACTACTCCGCAAAATCGGTTCTCCTCAGTCACTGCTGATGTGATTCAATATGCTCTTATGCAGTGATACGACCAAGTATCGAAGATGCGTGCTGTTTCTGAAGCGAAATAGATCATCTTTATGTTGTTTATTTAGCGTTCATTGTGCACGAGCACTCGAAATAGCATCGAGTGCGGTTTTTTTTTTTTTACGTCGGTTATTTGGGAGTTCAAACCGGAACAAGGACAAACCATGTACGCTGTTACAAACGTAAATAAAACAATACTCTCCCTCCTTTACCAGCAATCAACTCGTTACAAAAAAAAAAGAAAAACATAAGGCGGTGTTATGCAGTAGACAGAGAGAGAAATGTCATACGCGCAGGAATAGTATAGCCCTAGAAAAGCGCGTCTCACGGTCAGCAGGTGCCGTGACTGAGAGGAAGCAGACGTTCCTTATTCACGCGACAGTGCTCGCCCATCCGCGAACGCAGTCCTGCCGGTACCGTGCGGTCACCATTGGAGAAACCGGCGCGCGCCTTCGTCGATTAATTTAAGTAATGGCAGAAACGCGCGAGGAGACTCTTACGGCACGGACTTCTCGCCCCCCGCCGCATTGAGGCGCCCATTCCTTGCCCTATAAGAGCCTTTTTTTTTTTTTTTTTTCTCGCCTCGTTCGAGTCAGCGTAAACAGAGGCGTGGCACTCGCCGAAGCGCACAGCTGTAGTGCGTATGCGCGATGCCTTGGAATTTTAATGCCGCGCGCTTTCTGAGCGCGCCGCCATTTTTTATTCAAATGACGCGCGACTAGCGCCACCGTTGATTGAGTTCCATCGCGAGTGATCTTTAGGTTACTTTGCAGGCTGCACGTGTTTCGTTCTTCGGCGAGGGATGAACATCGAAATAGCAATTCTAACTTGCTTTTGTGTGTGTGTGTGTGTGTGTGTGTGTGTGTGTGTGTGTGTGTGTGTGTGTGTGTGTGTGTGTGTGTGCGTGCGTGCGTGCGTGCGTGCGTGTGTGTGTGTGTGTGTGTGTGTGTGTGTGTGTGTGTGTGTGTGTGTGTGTGTGTGTGTGTGTGTGTGTGTGTGTGTGTGTGTGTGTGTGTGTGTGTGTGTGTGTGTGTGTGTGTGTGTGTGTGTGTGAAATTGGCGATTAATGTCCAACGACTAACCTTCAACAGAGCCGTTTCCTGTGTTGTAGAACGAGTCCCTTAATAGACTCCGGTGCACTTGGTGTTACCCCGAGGCAGATGAGCGCGCCCTCAAACGGCGTCTTCTTGTAAGACCAGTGGAACCCCACCAGCCATTCGGTCCCTGGCTTTGGCACGTCCTTTCTCGTCAGCCAAAGTGGCGCCGGGAATCGAACACAGGTTGTTGACACTCTGGGTTCGTGTAGTTAGTTTCTTGTCTCGTCCACGTGTCGTCAGCGCTGTAAAAGAGACCTAACAACGAACCCAACACTTTTGTATTGCGAAAGCGGCGCTCTAGCCAATGGTTATGAGCTGGTGCTTTTTGTAAAGCATCGCGTCTAAGAAAGGATGAATCTCGTTTGAGTCGACGGTCAGCACAAAAGTAAAAAAAGACAATGCTGATACGCGTAATACGGAAGACAGGAATTCTTTTAAGGACGTTTGCTTATGCTGTTACATTAAGGAAGACTTAACAAGAGTTTGTATTTTTCTTTATTTTTTAAATTTAACTTAATAACCAAGTGAAAAGGAGTAGCTGTCGCCAGCGAACGACGACAACAGTTCCTATATTTATTTTGTATTTCGATCAAAGAATGGATCAACGCATCTGTTGGAAGACATCTGTTGGAAGATTGCTCCTAACAACGAGCACCAATCATCGCTATGACATGCCGAGAAATTTTCACCCGTTCACTTTCATTTTGGTCAAAATATAGAACACAAGCGTCTCCAACGGTACACACTCCGCTATCATTCTTCCCTCCCATTTCTTCCTTGATGTCGCGTTGCGTCCAATTTGAATGCTAGACACCGATGGCATGTTCGAAGAAAAACAGAAAAAAAAAGCTTAATCTTAGTTTTGCGATCGGCTTCTGGTTCGGCCTCTTCTCCCGGTCGTTATCACCTCGTCCAGAGATACCTCGCTCGGTGTTAAATGAAAGGCGATAAAATAATAAAGCATGGCTCGGCTTGGGAATGAAGTTGTAGGCGAGAAAGACCGCACCGCTCACTGGTTGTTCTCGACATTCGCACAGCGCTGCGCTCAGTTCGATTTTCTTTTTCTCGCGGTGGTGCCTCGTTGGCGATGCAAACGACTTCCGCATTGTAATCGCTCGGTCGCCATTCCTTGCTTCTGCGCCTTTTATTCCGTGCATATCTGTGTAGCCGGGGAATCCCCAGTGTCTCGTTTAAGCTAAAGGTACAAATAAATAAATAAATAAATAAATAAATAAATAAATAAATAAATAAATAAATAAATAAATAAATAATAATCAATCAATCAATCAATCAATCATGTTTATTTAACGTGCCCAGGAACAACCCTAAGGTCTGAGTGCTTGGCGCACGCATACATTACAAACCAAAAACAAGACACTCAGGGAAAAATCATTAAAAAATAAATGAATAAAAATAAAAATTGTGAAAAGAAGAGAGTACGGACAACAAAGCGCAAAGTAAATACAAAAGAAAAAGGAGGAGGAGAATAATAATAATAATAATAATAATAATAATAATAATAATAATAATAATGATAATAATAATAACAATAATAATAATAATAATAATAATAATAATAATAATAATAATAATAATAATAATAATAATAATAATAATAATAATAATAATAATAATAAACGCCGAAACTCTCACGCGCCGTGAAGTCAAATTAATGTATTTATGAGCGTTGCAGCGTATCGGAGCTTGCTTCCTTTATGTCCCATTGTTGCGTGCTAGTGTTTGTTTCCATGCGTGTTCTAAGTGGGTATGGCGTTCTGCTGCACGAGGCTGCGGGTTCGATTCCCCACCGCGGCAACCGCATTATACAATGGGGACAAGACGAAGGCCTCTCCCTGTGATCTCTCATTACCCATGTCCTGCGCTAGCTGATTCCAGCTTGCGCCTGCAAATTTCCGAACTTCATCACCCCACCTAGTTTCCTGCCGTCCTCGACTGCGCTTCCCTTCTCTTGGTATCGATTCTGTAACTTTAATGGTCCATATATATATATATATATATATATATATATATATATATATATATATATATATATATATATATAACGCTCGTTTACCGTGCCTTGAGTGCACGTTTAAGAACCCCAGGTGGTCAGAACTAATCCGCAGCACTCTATACTACGGCCTCCCCCAAAAACCTGCCGTGCGGTTTCATGGACGTTATATCCCATAGTCCGATTTCACTTTTGAAGCCAAGTCTTCCTGTAATGGCATTCGTTCTTGATTGCGCGTTACCATCACTTGCGCGCTTATTACCGGAGAGAAGTCTCCTCTCTGTTCAACGTGGCGGCGTCACGAATCTCAACCGGGGCCAACGATTCCTCGTCGCTTGTAATCGATAATGTCTGTTTCGAGCATTCATCCTGGGTCGTCCGAGCGCTGTTTGCAAAGCTGAGAAATTACATTTATGCGTGCTCGCATTAATCTTTGCAGCGCAGAAGGCCTGCGTTTTTCTCGACAACTCGCTGTCAGCAATCGAGAATGTGTGTTGGAGAACATTACGGCCTTTTGGAGTGGTTTCACGTCCTCGTATTCCGGAGCTAAATTACCCTCCCCCCCTTCTCCGCACGGGAGCGTGATGGAGCTCACCGAGTCTTTTTTTTTTTTTTTTTTTTTTTTTTTTACTTTTCTACTGCGATCGCATTTATTCACATCGTTCTCTTTTCATAAAATGACTTAAGTCGGACCGTGAAACGTATATACACACTCCGCGTAGACCGACGTGCATTCTAATGCTCTCATCTTTTTGTCAATACCAAGCCTGTGGACAGAAGTTGCAAGTTTAATGCTTTCAATTTGCTTGTTATCTACAGACTAACCAATCCGTCGTCTATACATAAAAGAGTTGACAAAAATTGTAGACTACAACCACTGGTTGTTTAAGCAGTCTTCAGTAAAACATCTGTGGACGTTGTATGGATTCTCAGGATTTTTTTTTTTTTGACCCATTTAAAGAGAGATTATGTACGCATCATCTGGAAGCATGATGGCTTACATTTCTATTCCAATACATCAGGAAAAAGTCTCCCTCACACAGAAATGAGTGGTGTCAGACTTCTAACCCCCTGCCTTGTCGGTCTACCCGTGGTATTATACCCCGGATATAGCAGAGCCAATCGCGGTTGCGCTGGCCTTGTGTGACCCAGAGCGTTTCTACATTTACACCGCCTCGAGAGACGCAATAAGAGCTTTCGAATCGGGTAACATCGCGTGAGAGGCGGCCTCTATTCTATAGAAGAGGGCTTGCCCCGGTTCTCATTATATTACGTGGTTCCCCGCACACATGAAGACGAACGTTCTCGAGGGTTTCCCAAACCTCAACGAGCTAGCCCACGACCATGCGCGAGAACTCACGCGCCGCGACGGTCTGGAGGCTCCGGAGGGGCAGAAAGGGACTCAGCAGAACGATCCACTTCTCACATTTAATGAAATCACTGAACGTTACCGACTTGGCTGGAGAGTTTATCCTCTTCCTCACCCGAAGCTCAGCAGAGGTCAGTCAGCTACTCTTAGAATATTGCAGACGGGATCTTTCCCGTCGCGGGGCTTCCTCAGTAGGATATACTCAGACGTGGACCCTGGCTGTCCCGACTGTAGTGAAACCTTTTGCTCTATGGCTCACATGCTCTGGCGATGTCCCGCGTTATCTAATGACCTTCTCTCCAGCGAAGCCGAATGGGAGGAGGCCATCAGAAGCACGGTACTCCGAAAGCAAGCCCAGGCTATCCAGAGGGCCCAGGAAAGGGCGGAGCGTCACGGCGTTCTGTCCTCTACGTGGGCACGGCCAGCGGTTACAACGAGCTCCCGGGTCCTGACAGTAGCTCGTCAGGATCAAATAAAGTTTGTTGTCTGTCTGTCACTGTCTGTCTGTCACACAGAAATGAGGGGCAGGTATCCTAGAGCCACAGTTTGTTACCTTGACATTACCTTCGTCGGTGCTAGCGATGAAACTCACCAAGCGGTTTACCAGCAATGCTCTAGCCATCTTACCGGTGAGCCGTCTCAGCTCGCGTGCTCCGTTCTCGCTACTTGATAGTCTACGGTTCAAGTTAGATTCGTCGTAAAGAAAACGAAATTCAGGTGCCTCTGCCGTTGATGTGTCGACGTCGTTTGCAGCTTCTGTCTTTTTTAACACGAAAGTGTTTTATGCCGGGGTCCACCAAGACTTCACTGACGTATTTCCGTCACGGAAATACGTCATAGAACATAATACAAAGAAAGAAACCAGAAGAAAAAGTTCCACAAACATGCAAAATTTGGAAATCGAACCCACGACCTCTCGGTCCGCGACGATAGATCGCCGAGCGTTTAACCCATTGCGCCACAAACGCATTTGCAGAGAGCTACACAGACGCGCCTTATATATCTAAAGCCCAGACCACACGTACGCTTGCAAACGCGCGCGAGCTCGCGTCCGCGCATGCGCAGACGGTGCGGCACGGCTCGTACGCGTCGAAACGCGGCGCGATCTCGCTGATCAGCTCCTCTCAGTTATCGCGCGCCTGGGCTGCCTCGCGTCGGCGCGCCTGGCTACGCAGCGACGGCGCGGTACATTCAACTCTCAGTTAAGCAGAATTATACCATGCAAGAAAGTGCTTCTTCTTCACTTTTTGGGCTGATCTAACAGCTCCAAAAAGATAAAAATTACGTTTATAAATATCGGAGCATTTTGAAGCACTGCCAACAACGAAATACGAAGTGGCGTCTGCCAAGGTGTAAACAAGTGATGCCAGTGAGCGCGCGCTGTCGCGCGTATTTGTGGATGCAAAACGCCATTCCTCGCTAGGCGCGGCAACCGCAAGGCGCGTAGACGCGAGCTTACGCGCGTCCGCAAGCGTACGTGTGGTCTGGGCTTAACACTCCTCCGTGTACCCGCGCTCTTGCTCGGGGCGGTGCCGCCGCCTACGAGCAGAAAAGAGAAGTACTGCATTATGACACTAACGCGCACCGACAGTGAACGCTTCGGTGGTCTCAGCACTACGACGCCTCGATGCCAGCATTCGAAGGGACGCTGGCATCAAGAAGCACTACCAACGCCACCTAGGTGGCGTTCACCGTACTCAGCACAGCGGAGCGTGGCCTCCGCAATTAGCTCTGAAAATGTTTCTGAAGTTGATCGCGGAGGCTGCAATTACGACGCGCTGTACGCGCTGATTTGACTCGGTGACGATTCAGTTACGTGCTTTGTCTTGCGCGTTGTATTAGTGTGTCAGTTACGTGCTTCGTCTTTCGCGTTGTGCTAGCGTGTGCAGCGTAGTGCAGCTTCCATATGCACGACGGTTGCTCATGGTCATCGACGTTGGTAGTCGTGATGGAGGAGACGTGCCACCAGGCGTCAGCGTGGGTGCATCAACGCCTAAGGGCGCTTTAGCCACAAAACACCAATAGACATTATATATCAATGTGCAATAAACATTACACTACTTCTGTGAAGACACGTTTCACTTTCGTGTTCTATACCGATTCCTATATAAGAGGAATCAACCACATTTTTTTTTTTCACTCGCGCAGCCTTGCACGACTCGCGAAGCAACTTACGAAAATCGCACCTGCCTCGACCTGCCACGTCTGTCTGCCTTTTCGAAGCACATCGAATTGTGTTGCTTACAGAAACACTTGCTGCTGAATATCGGTTCGAGCTTCTGCGCCAAAGCTGCGCCCCTGCCTTACGCGCATGACGAGCGCAAGCCTTGTGTGAATAATTTGGAGAGTCGTGTGATGTCGCTCTGTTTCTAAATTTAGCTGCCAGCATGTAAGGAGTGCGTGTGTTTAGTTAGCTGTTTATTTACACGCACGTAAAATAAGATGCGAAAGGGAAGATACCATGGATAATTTCGGCAAACAGTCTTTCGCACGCGCTTAAAGAAAACGGCTTCAACGGCCCCATAAAGCGAATCACAAGTTCATCATTCAAGAAAGCTTGGCAAAAGTGATAACGAGTTCCGATAGTTGTTAGGCATCATGGAAGCAGTGTGCTGATATATTGCCACCAGCTGGTTCCAGTTACTCGAACTGTTTTGACTCTCTGGACGGTTCTTAGGAGCATACTCTGAAAGGACAGCCGCCATGTCGGGCACGAAACGCGGCAGACGATTACCTTGATGAATACCGTGTTTGGCCGAAACTACTCTTCCCGTCCCTTCAATGCTCCGAACTATCATCATCATTACAATCATAATCATCATCAGCCTATATTTATGTCCACTGCAGGACGAAGGCCTCTCCTTGCGATCTCCAATTTTACCCCTGTCTTGCGCTAGCTGATTCCAACTTGCGCCTCCGAATTTCCTAACTTCATCACTCCACCCCGTGCGCGAGAAATCACGTGCTGCGGCGGTCCGGGCGGGTCCGCAGGCGGGTTCGCGGAGAGCTTCAAGGATCCACTTGGCACCTTTCACGAAATTGACGTCTCACTATCAGCTGTCAAGGCGGAGGTACCCCCTCCCGCATTCCAAGCTCACTAGACCGCAGTCGTCGGCTGTCCGGATGCTGCAGTCAGGTTGGTTCCCGTCTCGTAGCACGTTTAGTCACTTTGCTTAAGGCATAGATCCAGGATGCCCTAGCTGCAGGGAGAATAAGTGCACACTCGGCTCATATGCTCTGGCAGTGCCCGGCGTTACGTGGCGCCAAGTTCAGCACACAGCAGGACTGGGAGAGGGCCCTTAACAGCGGCGAACTCTCAGTCCAGCTCTCGGCAGTCCAGGAGGCCTGCGAACGGGCGGAAGGCCACGGTCTTCCAGTACCGGCGTGGGCGCGGCCAGCAACCGCAGCGGACCCCCCTTCGGGGGTTCTGATCGGGGTTCTTCAGGAACAAATAAAGTTCATTTCACCTCATCACTCCACCTAGTTTTCTGCCATCCTCGACTGCGCTTCCCTTCTCTTGGTATCCATTCTGTAACTGTATAGATAATGGTCCACCGGTAATCCATCCTACGCATTACATGGCCTGCCCAGCTCCACTTTTTCCGCTTAATGTCAACTAGAATATCGCCTATCCCCGTTTGTTCTCGGATCCACACCGCTCTCTTCCTGTTTCTTAACGTTAGGCCTAACATTTTCCGTTCCATCCCTCTTTGTGCGGTCCTTAACTTGTTCTCGAGATTCGTTGTTGACCCCCAAGTCTCTGCCCCATATGTCAGCACCGGCAGAATGCAATGATTGCACATTTTTCTTTTCAACGACAGTGGTAAGCTCCCAGTCAGGATTTAGCAGTGCCTGTCGTATGCACTCCAGCCCAATTTTATTCTTCAGTAAATTTACTTCTCATGATCAGGGTCCCCTGTGAGTAACTGACCTAGATAAACGTACTCCTTTACAGACTCTAGAGGCTGACTGGCGATCCTGAATTCTTGTTCCCTTACCAGGCTATTGAACATTATCTTTGTCTTCTGCATATTAATCTTCAACCCAACTCATACACTTTCTCGGTTAAGGTCCTCAATAATTTGCTGTAATTCGTCCCCATTGTTGCTGAATAGGACAATGTCATCTGCAAACCGAAAGTTGCTGAGATATTCGCCGTTGATTCTCACTCCTAAGCCTTCCCAGTCGAACAGCTTGAATACTTCTTCTGAGCATGCAGTGAATAGCATTGGAGAGATTGTGTCTCCTTGCCTGACCCCTTTCTTGATAGGTAACTTTCTACTTTTCTTGTGGAGAACCAAGATTGCTGTGCAATCCTTGTAGATATTTTCCAATATATTCACGTATGCATCCTGTATTCCTTGGTTACGTAATGCCTCTATGACTGCTGGTATCTCCACTGAATCAAATACTTTTTCATAGTCTATGAAAGCCATATAGAGCGGTTGATTGTACTCCGCAGATTTCTCGGTTACCTGGTTGATGACATGGATATGATCCATCGTAGAATATCCCTTCCTGAAGCCAGCTTGTTCTCTTGGTTGGCTGAAGTCAAGTGTTGCCCTGATTCTATTTGAAATTACCTTGGTGAATATTTTATACAATACTGAGAGCAAGCTAATGGGTTTGTAATTCTTCAATTCTTTAATGTCTCCCTTCTTATGGATGAGTATAATGTTGGCGTTCTTCCAGCTTTCTGGTACACTTGAAGTCCTGAGGCATTGCGTATAAAGGGCCGCAAGCTTTTCAAGTATGATATCTCCTCCATCCTTGATTACATCGACTGTTATTCCATCTTCTCCAGCAGATTTTCCCCTGCGACTCTCCGAACTGGACTTCGGAAGCCAATTGGCGACCCTCGACCCGGCCTGGCGCGCCGCAATAGCCAGTGGGGCCCTGGAAGAGGGGCTCCACCCACAGTAACCAAGCGCGAGCTTTGTTTAAATAAAGTTGTTTCTCTCTCTCTCTCTTCCCCTGGTCCTGTCTTTCAAGGCCCTTCTAACTTCATCGCTAGTCATAGAAGGGGCCTCTGTATCCTGTTCATCACTACTTCGAATGAAAGTAGCTTGGCTGCTCTGGGAACTGTACAGGTCAGTATAGAATTCTTCCGCTGCTTTTACTATGTCATCGAAATTGCTGATGCTATAACCCTGCTTATCTTTCAGTGCATACATTTTTTCTTGTCCTATACCTAGTTTTCCTCTCACTGATTTCATGATAGCTGCGTCCATATTTTACTGCTTCCTCAATCTTTTCCACGCTATAATTTCGGATATCCTTTACTTTCTTCTTGTTGATCACTTTCGACAGTTCAGCGAATTCTATCTGATCTCTCGAGTTTGACACTTTCATGTTTTGCCGTTTCTTTATTAGGTCCTTTGTTACTTGGGAGTGCTTACCTACTGGTTGCCTTGGTGTCTTACCTCCCACTTCAATTGCTGCTTCTGAGATCAACCAAGTTACGGCTTCATTCATTACCTCAATGTTGTCTTCAACTTCCTGTTCTAAAGCTGCATATTTGTTTGCGAGCACAGCCTGAATTGGTCTGCTTTTACCCTTACTGCGTCTAGGTTGGCCTGTTTCTTCATGACTTACTTTATTCTTTCTCTCTATAACTTTATTACCACTCAATGAAGAAGGAGGAGGAGGAAGTAACTTTTATTGAAGCCAGCAGTTTAGTTGGCTGGGCCTAGGCCTCCCACGTGGGGTAAAAGAATGAGTACACCTAAGCACTTCTTATGAGGTGTGAATGCGAAAGCATCAATGTCCAATTGAGCGCCGCTGAGCTGTTCTTCGAGTTTTGCGCTGTGACTTCAGTTTTCGAGTGTTGCTACGGGGTATTTTATCGAATTTTGTGATTAAATTGGTGCGTTTTTTTATAGTTTCTACATTAGCATGTTGGCTGTTGACCGGAATCGTTTGGACGATATCGCTGAGGAGTCAAGGACGTTGCATGCCACCGACGCCCTGGGCGACGAAAGACCGAGGAAGCAGCAACCGCCACCAACGGGGCATCGACGCAACGCCCCGCGGCGTCGCCGTATCTCCTCCGTCGAGGCACGCTGGTGACGTGGCGTCGCGGCAATATGCCCTCTTCCCTTGGCATCTTCACTTGACACGCTATGGCCGCTGCAGGTGTTCCGTTTCTCTGCTCCGTCGAGGCCCGAGCCAGCGTCACGCGCGCTCGTGACGCTGCCAGTGGGAATTTAGGTGCTGTTGCGCTGCTACAGATGACAGACGCCGGCTTTTCCGCTCAATGGGCCATTTGACGCTCTTGCATTAAAAAAAAAAAAAAAAGCTAACAGTGTTCACATAATGGCTTGTTCCTCCAGCAGTCCAACCTCTCCTCCTTGTACAGGTTTTTTATTCCAGGTGGGGTTGGATCGAACCAGTACTATTAACGCGTCAGCGTTAAGGGTCCCGTGCCGCAGTAAATCCGGCATCGGCGTTAAGCATCGGCGTCTGGCGTAAATAATCGTACCGAACCACATCATCCCGAACCACCCCGACCGGGCGGGCCTAGGTTCGCGTGGCGCAAGGCGTTATTGAAGAAAAATTGAATTTATCAAAGTAAAATTCGTCAAGAAAATCGTAAATTACTACTTAACCACAACTTACAGACGCGATAGCGTCGGATTGTAATTTGAATATACGAGAAAAAAGCCTGATAAACAGCCAGAGATCTTTGGATGATATCGCGTTCCACTATTAAAGGCGAAGCTTAAGCGTCCTCCAATTTTGATGGTGTTTCGCTGCACTTTGGTTCTAGGCAACATTGAGGGAAATGTTGAAAACCGAGCCTTTCTAAATTTTGATCGGGCCCCATGTCGCAGAAAATACGGTGCCGGCGTCAACGGCGTCCAATAACGCTATCGCGTTCCACTCTTAAAGGCGAAGCTTAAGCGTACTGTTTTTTCACACCTGCCTTTATAACGTAAGGTGGTTTTGAGCATTGGTAAAGTTTATTGCTGATTTCCCTTCATTTTTCCGGAATGGGCAGTTTTGGTACGTGTGTGCGTGTGTGTCCATTTGATTAGTTGTTCGCTGCCAGTTGTTTGGCGCTATCTGCTTCCGTACGCGCATCTCACCATAAGCAGAGACAGCTGTTTTGACGGTCCGTTAGCATCCCAGCAACCTGTCACTCATAATCCAACACCTTTTATCTATTTTCGCCCGGTTTTCACGCGTTTCCGACGATGCTGTTGCCCAACAGCGTTCACCCGGGCCGATTTTCTTTTTCTGCGCTCGTCGCTGCTCCCTTTCCACAACAGTTACTCCCGCTCTAATATATAATGTACGCGTTTAGCACGAGCCCAGGCGACTGAAGCATTTTGAAAGCTGCGTGAAGCTCGTCCCTTTTTTGCAAAGGTGCGTCGAAGCTTCTCTATATTATTTTACTTGGTTTGTGCTGCTTTGCAATCAAACTGACACATTTACCGAAATTTTTTCTTTCTTGCACGTTTTTTGCCTCAGCGCACGGAAGCAATCTGGGAAAGCAAGACTTCTGCAATCGCCGCGCTGTACCGTTGGCTCCGAGGTCTAGTGCCGGCGCTATTTTTGGCTTCAACCGATGCGAGCTCACAAAACGCAGCAAGTTCACGCGCGGTGAATCACGAGCCAGCGCCGAAGCGTAACTTTCACGCTGTCACGAGAGCTAATGCCCGCACGAATACTCGGTTCGATCCCGTTGTGAACTATTTATTACGTCACGTTTCCCTCTTACGCACACTTGGTCCGTCTTTTCCAACACAAACGGCGCGGCTGCCTGAACGCCGTGATTGGCGAAGGCCGGAGCCAATCTTTCATGAGCCGTAAACAAACCTTTTGAATCCATTGCGTCAGGGAGCACCTTTGCCAGCAGCGTCTTGAGTTTATGCGCGTAAATGGTTATTATTGCGATAGCAATTACATGGACACTTCAAGCGAATTTTCACCGTCCGTCGTCAGGCGCCGCATATATTTAGGTATATGTATGCTATATGCCGTGCTGTATATGCAGGTTATATTGGTGCACTATTCTATCACTAAATTTGCTCACACCAGGTCTCACATTGAGTAAATCATCCCTCAGGATTTTCGAGAATATGCAGCACACAAATAGATGCCATGAAACATAACTCGCAGCGCATGCTTTTTACCTGAAATCTTCTCAGACTATTGAATATTAAAAGTGCAAAACAATATCAGAGCTCAAACCTGAAAATGATGTAATTTGATGATGTAATTAGGCCCTATACAGGGTGGTATTTTAAGGATGCCAGAAATTTTGGCGCACTCGCGTATATCGCGTTAGTCGAAACCGCGTGTAGTCAGAACAACGTACGAGAAGTTCAAGCGCCACGCTAAACCTTGTCAGTGCTTCGCCCACTGCCAAATTGTTATTTTGAAAAATCTGTACAGTAGTGACGACTCGACAGGGCGCTAAACCAGTTTTCTTGGTAGTTAAAACAACGATTGAGCCTTGCAAGTAAAATCATCCTGCGCCCAGAAGCGACGGAATCAGAACGGTTGTACAATAATCTGCGACATGAGGATTAATACTAGGCGTTCTAATTAATGCAATTTTGAGAGCCCACGTTCCATCGTTATATATATATATATATCAAATGCGCTCAGTAGCAAGGGTTTCTCGTACCGCACCACTAATAGTTAGTTAGTGGTAGATTTTTATGGCGCAAGGGCAACTGTGGCCAATGAGCGCCAAACACAAGGTTGATGGTCGACTCAGGTTAGTAAGCAGTAAAAGAGAAGGATAAAAAATAGTGGTGTATAGGGCTTAAAATAATTCAGTAATGATTACATTTGATGATTATGGGCAAAGCGCATGACATTTACAAGGTCAGGCAGCCTCAGCAACAGTCCTTGTCAGGGCAAGGAGTGCGGAGCGCCTGACATGTAAGATAAGAAATCTCAGCCATTTACTCGGGAATGAGACAAGGCTGAGTTCAATGGAAATATGAAATTGCACGTAGGAAGCCTCCGCACCACTAATAGAGGAGGCACTGGTATCGTCCCGGTATGGTGCCAGGCGCACTAACCTGAAATGCTTCTTAGTAGTTTTTACTAAGCAACTACTAACTCGTCTGGCCTTGGCCTATTATGCTGTGATGGTAACAGTCTTATGCGAAATTGAGATAGACTGTAGTGTTGCTCAATATGTTGGATTAACAGTTATATGCGACGTCGTAGCACACATATGTACAGACAGTAGGCTTTAGACATTTTTGCACAAAGCTATGATTATTTAATCAAATACATAGGTTCTCACCGGTGCCACATGTGCTCCCTCAAACTAGGCCTATAAATACTCGTCAAGTTGCTCTTTTAGTAAGTGTTGCGTAGCAGTTTCGGTCGTTCTGTTTGGATGTCCTTGCTTGTCATTGTGTGTTGGAGATAGTAGTAAATTCTTGCCCAGAATCAGCACTGCCTTCATGTCCTTGGTAACAAACATTACGTGTACGTATATACCATCAATTATAATGCGATAGGGCGTGGTTCTTTTTTTTTTCATGTATATTCTTTTACTTTCTTATGCATTTAGTCATACTGCGACAGATATGTACAGTACCGTTGGCACCTGCTAGCATTGGCGGCGATGATTGCGCAGCAAACCAATGCGCAGATGGGCGTCAAAACGCGGCTGAGTTGCGTCGCACTGGTATCTTGAAAACTCAACCGCCGCCATGAGAATGCGACCAGGCATCGTACCCGCGACCTCGTGCTCCGCTTGCAGGACGCCATAGTCACTGAGCCAGCGCGAGGGTACCTTGAACCAAGGCCCAGTGCTCCCTGGAAAAAAACTAAACGCCAAGACACGTACTCGCAAAATGCGCTGTTGAGAGTTCCGGAAGTGAACGGCAGGAAACGGTGGCGTGCCACAGCCAGACGCTCCTCGAAGTGGGATATGCGTAGCCGGCAACTTGCAGCAGTTCGCGAGTTGCGAGGTTTCAAGTAAACAGCGGTAATCAACAACGCCACCTCCAATAACTCGGGACGCAAAATCAATTTTTAGATCGTTCCGTGAAGCGTGAACGTACGAAGTCGCGCGAACGGGCTTGCTTATTACGCTACCTGCGGCAACGAGAGTGTATACGCCCTCCGCCAGTTAATCGCCGCCGAAACGTCACTTTCGTGTGGGGCGAGAGAGAAGCGGCGCGCAGACGGTGGCGAGAGGTTCGAGGGGAAGTGCCATCCCTTGGCGAACAAGCAGGCACGGCGGAGGGGGAGAGTCCGGTAGGAAGGCCCTCGTGGCGAGAGGTGATCGTCCGCAGCCAAGGCCGCCCGGCTGCGCCCAAACTCCGCTGCCCCAGTGGGCTGCAACTGGTTCCCGCCCGCCGCGGCCCTTGAACCGGGCCCCAAGGTCCCCGCACCGGCTCTTGACCCCCCCCTTATTTCCCGCGGTCGGCCACCTCCTCTGTTTAAAGGGCGGCGCACGAGATTGGGAGAGGAACAACAGCCGAAGAACTGGTCAGCTGGTTGTACGCTCACACCGGCACGACAGTCAAACCACCGAGGTCCGGTGCGGTGCAGCTGGATCCATGAAGAATTTCGCATTGCACACATCGCAGCGGCACCCGACACATCACGGCGCGAAAATCGTTATTCAATGCCCGATAACGAATAGCGCGGTTCGGCAATAGCAGTGTGCTTCAGCGAAAACAAGCAACTGCATAAAGGTTTCCAACGGAGCCAAATGCTCGTGAAAACGCCGCAGGAAGACAGCCACGCAGCTTTCCATTCGTACATATTTATTAACAAGTAATATCATCTCGGAACAAATAAAATGAGGGCGATCTCTATAAAACCACTTGGCAATGTTTGTGCATAAACAAGATATTCTCGCGTGGAGAGAGTAATAAAATACGAACCGATTGAATCTCAAAAGGTCGGATATAGCCATTGTGTATATGGATACTCTCCTCAGTAGTAATAAGTATGAGCCTACGCACAGGTATTGCTAGGGTAGCCGCGCGATGCGAACCAGCCTGAGTGGCGGGCTCGGCCGCGCGGCACGTAGCTCAAAATAGAGTAGTGTACATATCTCTCTGGGGGCCACCATGAGGGAGGGGGCCCCCCGTAAGTACGCGCACACAAGACGCTTCATAACACCAAAAATACATATCTTCATCTGGGGGACATTTAAAATTTGAATAATAAAATATATCGGGGATTCCGGCGGGAAGCAAACAGCTCTCTGGGCAACACAAGTGAACAACTGAAGGGGCGCCGCCAACAGGACGTTGCATACGGGGGCCTTATTGCCTGCCGGGACGAGCTGGCAGCTGCTGGGTCGTGAGCAACTGGAAGACTACGCGAACCGCGCAAAACTATAGTACACGATGGGTGAGGACACGAGGGGGGGGACACGAAACAAAAAAGATGAGTATGTTCACAGCAGGAGGAGAGAGGATGCCTAGGAGTAGATGCGCATTGCGTGCGCGCACGGCTGGTTGCACACTGGGCACAGGGGCTCGAGCTTGCCGCACACCCGGTTGGCGCATTCCATGCAGAACATGTTGTGGCCGCAGGGCACCAGAGCTGCCACCACCTCGCTCTCAAAGCACACCACGCAGTCGCGCTTGCCCCGCTTTGGGCCAGAGCCCAGGGAGTCGGTCGGTGAGCTAGCCACGCTGTCCACACCACCACTGCGTGGCGCTACCCGACCGTCCCAGGGCAGCCCTGCGGGGTCGAAAGTCGGAGAGTCCCCAAGACCTTCGTCCGACTCGTACGCGAAGCCGTACAGCTTGGGTGGGAAGCCAAACACCTCTGAGAATTCCGAGGGCTCCTCTTCGCCAAGCCCACCGCCTGTGCGCATGGCTATGTGCGCCTCGATCTCTCGCTTGGCTGCCTCCACGCTTTCCGGCAGGCCCGTCACCTCAAACACGGGCTCTTTGTCTCTGCTAGGGGTGACGATGTACGTGTTGGTCTGCTGCTGGATGCGCTTGATGGTGGCTCCTTTGGGTCCGACTACCAGCCCTACTACTCGGTACGGCACTCGTACCTGCAACGTCGTCTGGCCTGCAAGACAAGACGTCAGGCAGAGGTGAACACTCACTTGATGCACACTGCACTCTACCGATAACACAGCTAATACTTGTGGTGTAAGACGAAATGCTATTCTTTGTGTAGCTACGCATTATTTATTGTATAATTATTATTATGCCCTAATTACCTATTCACTTTCCAATTGTAAAGCATTGAGTGTTTTGTTTTTAAACGCGCATGTTCATATCTAATTGTATGCAAGTGGTTTAATGGGTCATTGGGCTGTAAAGCCGTAGATTCAGCTTTTAGCCCATATCCTTTATTTTTTAAAGATGTTTTCTGGAAGAATAAACGTGAATTGCATTGAATTATTACAATTACATGACTTCGCTTTACACACTTTTTGATTACTTGCACTCATCTATATGCTCAAAGGCCTTATTGTGAAAGGTGGTGATGAAATACATACCCACAATGGCAAGCTACTCTGCTACGACTATGCAACCCACAAGCACTTGTAACACTTTGAACTGACAGGTGCAGAAATTTACACCCACATTGCTTTACATAGTTGTTTCCTTTGAAAAGCAGCCTTCCAGGAATGTATTCTGCTGACATTGCAGTCCCATTCTTTTCGATCTCAACCAATGCGAGAAATTATAGAAAGTAGCCGGTACACACCTGGAATGTTAGAGTTGGGGCCTGGGGCCAAGCTGCCGTTGAGGTGGTTCTTTCGCTGTGCCCGAATCTGGCTGAAGTGCTCAGCTGCTGACAGGATTTCTCGCTTTGCTGCTGCAACGTCCTCTTTCCGTCCAGTGACCACAAACACGGGCTCTTCTCCTCGCACTGGTGTTTTGATGTATGTGTTGGTCTTGGCACGAAGAGCCTTGATTTTGCAGCCTGCATGCACATAGAACATTTCACTTTATAACAACAGTCACGTCTTCTGTAGGGCAAAATTAAAATCCTCAATCATTGGCATCAATTAGTAGTCCCATATACTACTCAGCAACTGTTGTAAAGTGATCCAATATTAGCAAGCAGTAATTAATGGGTGAAAAAGCAAGCATTCAGTTTACTGTCATTCCATTTTACATACAGCGTGACAATTATTCCTATCACACAACTTATATCTAATGCAAACACAATTGCAGAAATAACCAGACATGCCTTGAATCACTGAATAAAATTTTCAATTTTGTGCAACATTCAGATTTTACATTAAGTTTTTACATAACCAAACTGAGTAACTTTCATTTCGGAATCCATAGACAAGTTCTACCCAGGTGCTCTGCATCACATTCGCTGTGACAGATGCTACAGCTATTCCAGTCCTCTACCTGGTGTCCAACACCACACAAGGCGTACCTTTTACATAATATCCGCCAAAAATAACAACTGTCAAAAGCTGAGCTCTGCAAACTGATCGTCACCCGTTTGGGTGCGATCACGGCCAACCCTGAAAGCCAGGAAATTCATGCTCACAGCAATTTTTCTGTTTTCCTGGGATCCCATCATTTTGATAACAATGGGATCCTGCCTTCAATACCTGCCATTGTACAATATGAAAGCTTTTTGGGTCGTTCTTGCATAAATGTTACCAAAATTGTGCTATCTTAAACGTATATATATATATATATATATATATATATATATATATATATATATATATAAACCTCGGCTGCTATTCGGCGGATAATTCGACGACGCCCGGTACACTTAGTACAGCCACTGAAGAACTGTTTGAAGTCATGTTTGTCGGACAGAAAAGGGCTGGCCGGGCACTTAGGTCCATGCTGTCTGAGCAAAGTATTTGCAGGAGCAAAACTACGGTACTACAGCACCAACACGACCAAATAATCTCGCACCTTGCGCGCATATTCTGCGCATTACGAGAAAACAATATCGCTGCAGTGCAAAATTTAGCAACGATCATTTTAAATGTGCAAGCCTTCGTAAATCGCATTTCACAACGCGCGCAGGTACCGTTGGGCGGCTCCGCTCTGGCCTGTCTGCAAAATATTGAGCAAACACAAATAGCGTCTGCTTGTAGTTTCTTTAACAGCGCAGAAATTGCTGACGCCTAAACAATTCTCGCAGTTACTAAGCCAATGCGCGAATTCTGACACGGCGGCCGCGCTCTGTCAATTCAAGCGTATGAACTAGCAGGCGGCGTAGCAGTTCGCCGGTAAGCAGCCAAGCGAAGAGTTCCGTTGGCCGCCTGAACCCGCGGATCGCGCCCGGCAGTGGAGCAGCCGCGGAGTTCAGGCCGCAGAAAAAGGGGACCCCGGCTCGCGGTGCTCTAAAAGTAGCGCGTCCAGAATAGCTGCCCGCACCGCGCGGCATGGCTGGACAAAGGCCGCAGCGCGAGCGAAGCCGCGCGGAGTCCGGAGACGTGCTAAGCCTACGCCACTGCCCGACTAGACAAAGGCCCATCGGCGTACGTCGGGAAACTGTGCGGTCCGAAATGTGCCCAAGGCGCGCACAACGGGCCGGCGCGACCCGAGAAGCCGGAGAGAAAAGATAGCAGCTCGGCCGGCGGCCGGCGCCCGGAGAAGGAAGCGCGAACGGGACAGGATGTGAGCCGGCGGCGCGCAACAACAAAGGACACGCCGACCGGGGATTTAAACTACCAGTGCACGCGTAGAGCGCGGCGTTCTTGGCCGGGGCTCGCAGAGCACGGACCCCGAGAGGACGAAGCGGCGTGCCCGCTCGCATCTCTATCGCTCCAAATATAGCGAGCGGAGAAGCGTCACGAACAAAGACAACAAAGAGCGACGGCTCACCTTGCCGGCCGACGATCTCTGCGACGTGCTCTGAACTAGGCACAGGGACGCACTCCGTCGTGTTCTGGCTTTTTTTGTTCCTCGTGTCCGCTTCCAGGTTAGGATGCAGAGAGTCATTTTCGTTGTTCAGTCCCAGCATGGAGAGCTCGAGCGCTAACTGCAGCGCTCGTTGGTCTTCGAGACCCCCGCTGCTGCGCTCCATCTCGGGAAACAGACTAGCAGGCATCACAGGGGGGGTGGCCCTTGCAGGTCGTACAAAACTGACAAAACGTGTATAGTGGTGTTGTATCAAAAGAATATAAAAATAAAGTTACACTTTGCACAGAGAAGCGAGAGCCCGGCGCACAACCAGAGTCGTGCCTTCCCGAGCACAACCTGAGCCGCACTGGTCGCGCCCGGTGCGTTCAATCGCAGCCCGCGCTCTTCCCACAGCGACGCCGCCGATCGTGACGTCAGGCGCAAAGCGGCGCTGCCATCGGTAGCGAGTCACCATAGTTGCGGAGGCCACCGACAACGCTGTGGCTGCGCGATCAACAAACGCTGTGGAGCGCTGCGAGTGGAACCGTCTGGCTGCCCGTCTGGAAGCACAGCCACTCGCGGCGCATCATTTCTCTCACCCGGCTTCTCTCCTCCGCGAGAACGGAGTTGCTACCCTGCTCATGTGCAGGGATAGGAGTGGCTGGCGAAGGCGTGCCTGCCGTGATGAACGACGTTTCGGTCTCCTTTGTCTCACCGGAGACGACGTTCTCCAAGGCAAAGCATGGCAAAGACGCTTGAAAGATGCTTACTGCTGGGCGCGCGGTACTGAGCCGTATCCCTCGCGCATGCTTCTTCATGCCCTGCGACGGCGCTTCTTTTCGCATATGGCGAAGACGACAGGATCTCTGGCCACACTTGCCTGCAGATTCTTGTTTCAGCTTGCTGTTCTGCACTTCAAAACGAGACACATCCACTACTCCGCAGTATTGCGAATTTCGCCGTTCTTCGCCTCGATTAAGGCTGTGCGATGCCAGCTTCGAGGTTATCCAAGTTGTCATGATCTTTATTATGAAGTTTTGGCACCCTGTTGTGTGCTTGCGCGGAGGCCAAAAACTAGCTCGGGCACCTGATATCCTAAAGAAGTGAATAATCGGAAACGGCTCAATGAGATCGGTCGCTTCAGCGAACGAAGACTAACAATGGCACCAGGCCGTGTGCGTGTGTGGCATCACTTTCGGTGGGAACTGGGTTGAAAGCGGCGAATTCCACTCGCTTGCTCTTTTTTGATTATGCGCTTTTCCGTTCTTCTCTCCGCCTGTTTTGCGGCTGCGTACATTTTTCGCTCACAACCTGGCCCCGGCTTCCTGTCGCCGCCGCCAGAAGAAAGGTGCCCCCCCCCCCCCATCCCTGGAAGAAGAAGCGGGCAGCAGCGGCAGAACACTGCTCTGCCGCCTCGGGGAGGAGGGGCATCGCGCCACGCCGAGCGTGAAGCGGCAGTTGAGCGGTCGTGCGCGCCCCTTTGCCCCCTCTCCCGATCGCTGCACCCTCCTTCTCTCCTTCGACAGTTCTCTTCTTCTTAGGACCCGTCGTGAGCCGGGGGAAAGGACCGACCAATGCCTGTCTGGACGGAAAAACGAAAAAATAATAATAATAAAATGCAATCCTGCATGAGCAAAGGAACAAGAAGAACGTGTTGGTCGATCAGCAGAGGCAGCAGCACTGTTGGAATTTGTGGCGGACCGAAAAAGGACAAGGCGGCAGCAAGCAACGCCGCCGGATACGAGGGGCAGCAGCTTTCTCGGGACGAAAACACAAATCTCTCTCGGGACAGGTTTTTCTCGGATGGTCCCTCCTAACGTCCAGTAAAGCAAACGCGCTGCGGCAGCCCCGTAAGTGAGGATGGCGAGCGAGCGTTATTAAACGTGTTCATGCTAACAATCCGCAGGAACAAAGAGAACCGGTTCGGCGCGGTCCACAAGCGTAAGAGAAAACAAAAACCGCCGAGGACTCCGACCCTTGAACCCACCGCGCGCAGGTTCGTTCGTCCAGACGACTTCTGGTTTTCCTGAGAGTGATTTGCTTCAGAATGCGCGCTTATAGGGACGCGGACAGCGCGACAAAGACGAGGCGGCGACAAAACCATCGCGTTTCCTCGCGTCAAAATGCGCTCCTGTCCATTTCATGTGGACGGCTACATATGTCGCTTCTTTGAGATTTATCCAGTATAGAAAATGAAGGCGACCACCACATTTGTAATTCCCTAGATCTCCGGTCGTATCACTCGTGCGGGTGGCAGCAGCGGCATCTTTGACGCGTTACCCTTTGAATCCTCGGAAAGCTCAGATCGCAGGGCCTCCCTTTATGAGGTGCATACGATTGACGCTCGCGAAGGTCTGGGCCGAACATATTCTCGACCCTGTAGGTCGCCACCGACCGACTGGACCCGAATTCGGTGGCCGGCGTGACATGCAAATCCGAACCGATGTGGCAGGAAGCTATGCGCGTGTCCTTGAGCTCCCATGGCAGCAGCCCCTGCTGGGCCCTGGATCGAGCGGGCCGGAGAGCCCTTCTTGGCTCAATGGCCGCGCTGCCCGAAGAAGCCGGCGGGGGGTGCCGCGGGGCAGCAGCAGGTTGGGGAGGGGCATCTGAGGGGTGGGCTGCCCTTCTCGGAACTCGGATCGGAGAGTCAAAAAGAAGCGGCAGCTGGAGGGAGAAAGAGCCCCGGCTGGTCACTACGCCGCCAGACCCGGAGAAGGAACTCTTCCGTCGCTGCCGAGCGTCGTCGGAAGACGGGAGAGGGCGGGTGAAAGGCGAGCAAGGAGCGGCCTTCTCTCGTGTTGCGGCGGCGGGAGGAAGCGGTGCACTTTCGCCGGCCGGCCAAGAATGCAGCCGAGGAGGGAGCAGCAGACGCCCCGCGAAGGCCTTGAACTTGCGAAGCCGACGGCCGCGCTGTTGCGCGCGCCGCGGCCATTCAAGAGGCCGCCGGCCACCGCCGCGCCTGGACGCCGGATGCGCGCGTCCTCCTCCTCCGCCGCGCGTGTCTGAACGGTCGGGCTGCTGCGGAGCAGGTGATGGCTGCTGCGCTGGGCTGCGCGGACGCCCCGGGTCCAACAGCTGGGCGCTGATAACGCGCGCGCCATCCTTCCGCGAGTCCATCAATCACCCCCGTGCGTCGCAGCGGCGGTGCAGAAAAAAAAAAAAAAAAAAACACCCGTTCGGTTTCTTTGCCGGAAAACAATGTCAATGTAGCGCGCGGGAAAGGCGCGCGGCGACTCCGAAAGATAGGCGAACTGTCCCTCTCATAAAGTTTGGAGTCTTCTTTGTCGCCACAAGCCAAAGGCTAAAAGATCCGCCAAGGCTGGGCACGAGAAGGGTTTTGAAGCGTGAACAAGCACCGTTCATTCGGAGCCACAAGAACAAACGTCATCGCCGCGCACACCACGTGGCGGAGATTAGCGCTGCCCTGCTCGCTTACTGTGCAAGAAAGCTTTCCCGCTGAACTGGACAGCTAGAGCAGAAAGGAGGACTTGCCGCGTTCGGCCTCGAAATGGGAGAGTCACGGTGCGGGGTGTTTCATGCGAAAGACGCCGGTTCTTGCTACGAAGCCCACTGACAGCCGAGACCGAGTTCACGTGTTGCGGTGAGAAAAAAAGTGAAAGAAGCAAAAACGGGAGTGTTGGGGGCCAACTGAGGGTTTACAGCGGGTAAGGAAGCGTCCCGTGGAACTCCCTTCCGAGTGTTCGGGGCAAAAAGCGCCGCTCAGTGCGCTTGTATACGCGGCACCATTCATCAGCCGCACGTTGTTGGGAGCGAACAACAACTGTGCCGCGTCGTCGTACGGGTGTGTGGGGATCCCTTTCTTCGGCGACAGAGAGAGGGTCGCAGTAGCGCACACACGCAGGTTACCATTGCGACGAATATTTGCGCCCACTTACGCGCACCCCCAAAAGCGGGAATTCCTCTCCTTCGTTCGTCCTCCCGATCCTCACCAAGGCGGCTGTCGGTACTGCGGGTGTAAAGAAAAACAAAGTCGCTGTCACAATGGTCTTGAGAAGCGGGGTGGGGCCGCCTTTTCTGCGCGTAGAGAAACATCACGTGCGCATTCTGCAATTTGCATTCTCCGGACACGACGCTTTCTTTTCACACGGCGCGAAAAGAAAACGCGCTCGCGACTGTCGCTCAACCCCGGCGTCTCCGAGAGACAGGAACTGGTTCAGCAAAACTGCCCCGTTCTGTGTGTGCTAATAGCCGGCACAAAGCTCGGACACGCTCGTCCTTCTGGACTCCATTGTGGCGCTAACCGCGTTCTTAAACCGCCATTATACGCGTCTCTCCTGGAATGCATCATGTGCGAAATACGCAACGGCCGTTTCGCTTCTGCAGCCTGTCGTTCGGTTCACGCGCGTCCCACCCTTCCTGTATACTCCAGCGGCGAGTCGGCATATGGCGCTTTCACCGCTCAGTTTCACACGGCATGCTCGAGTTTGCATCATGCGCCGTTCGCGCGTTCCTTTTCACGTTACTTGAGTCTGGTATAGCTTGGAGTCGCTGGTATATAGTACAGTTGGCGGGAAAAAGAATGCGCTTCTTATATCGATGTTACAAATAACGTCCACTACAAATAACGTTCTATGTCCACTGCACGCTCGCTGCACGCTCAATTCTGTCAGCACTGAAAGGAGTGCTGACAAAATATTATTGCTTTGTTTTTTGTTTCTTTAAGTGAAGCTCACAAACCTCTAAACACTAGAAAAATATTGTAGAGCCACATAGCGCCCTAAATAATTTATTATAATAGTTTTTCTGCAGCCAGTTTCAGTTTTCTTTCGAAGGAGGGAACATGAAACGTGGGCGAAAAGCGGCAGAAGCAGCACTTCTGTTAACGCACCGTTGCGTGCATACTATATCACAATGTGTGTAGTGCGCACATGCCAAGATACTAAGACAAATATTGCTAATTATCTGTTTTAAATAAAACAACCGTTTCTTATTTAATCTCCCGAAACTTCACAGAGCACAGGTTAGGAGGGATGCCATAATTAAGAGCCTCGAATTAATTTTGGCCACCTTTGGATCTTTATAACCGGTGAACCCAAAGCACCGGTGCACGAGCGTTCTTGCATTCCGTCCCGATCGCCACCGCTGCAGGAATCGAACCCGGGACCTCGTGCTTGGCAGCGCAGCGGGGTTGCCGACGTGACGTGACTACCCCACTGGCCCAAGCCATCCTCGGAGTCTCTGCTGTGTGTTCTGCTGGCATTGCCTTAAATTATGTCACCGCTCCTATAGGTATAAAATATTGTTTTTCCCCCGGCCCTCTTCCTCATGATTAAAAAAAAAATCACTCTTTTCGTTTTCTCTTGAAATAATCAAGGTCATGTGAAAGTGTGAATTCTGTCCACCTCGGAATTCGTGATTATTATTGCGTTTTAATGGCTGCAAAATTTCTTGCGAAAGTATACGTTGGTGTTACCATTACCAGTTTCTTTATAATTTGTATATTTAATTTTTATTTGTGTTGCTTCCGCATTAGCGCCGGCCTCTTGGCCCCGTGGTTTACGGTAAGTGCAATCCTCTGAACACCGAGGGAGCTTGCATCGATGGACCAGTATGCAAGGCAGCATCGTATTTGCGTGGCTTACCGCTAAAAAAAAAAAATGCTTGTTGTATTGGAATAGGTAGGTGCCACGAGGGGCGCTTTCGTGAACGCGGGAACTACCGTCTATGGATTCGTTAGGAACTCACGGAAGTGGTAGAAGTGTGCGTTTCTGAGTGGCAGGATATGGTTACACTCTTCGACTGTAGTTCAGGCTGATACTTTTGAAACAATCATTGTTTGAATATCGATTAAACTTTTCCCGTAATATTACGTCCGGTAAAAATGTGATAATTTTCAATAGTCAAGCGGCCGAGCTGAACAGCCGTCCGGGAAGTCTGTCTGCAAGCTAGATAAGATAGCGTTTGTTTCTATGCTCCACTGAATGTTCTTTGAGACGTGTCGGCAGTTAAGTAAGAGCAGATACGGAAGGCGCACTAAATACGCCCTCCTTTTGCGACGAAAACGGCTATGGAATAAGTCTGCACAGTTTGTGGTTTCCATTTTCCTCGATAGATAACCGGCGTTTTACAATCCCTGGGCAATTCGGAACGTGCAAAAGAGACGAATCGAGGAATAAAACGAAAAGAATAAAAAGGAAGGCGATTCAACGACAATGTCTTCCTGAGCGAGTTGGGGATGGGGCGGAGTCAATTCGCACGTCACTCCATATCGGGTCGCTCCTCGCGTGAGGGGAGGGTAGGAAGAGCGTCGAACTGGTTAAATTTTTTTACTGCGCTATCTTGGAGATCGGATCACATTGTTAGGCTGCATGGGAACGGCCCACATTCTTAGACTCCACTATCTTCGGGGCCGGCCCTCTATAGAAAGGCTAGAAACCCAGATAAGCGATACGGAAAAGTGGGGGTGCCTTCAATAAAAAAGACATAAACGTCAGGACAGCGTTTTCTGGAATCAGTGCACTGCCATAGTGTTGTCGTAGAGGAGGGCCTCTGTATGCCACAAGAAGCTATATAATTATCGTTGACGCAGGGACGCTTCCCTGCAGTTCTCCCCCATCGAAACGTGGTCACCATGAACCTGCAAATGAATAGGTTTCGTGCTGACCGAGACACTCTGCCGTGTGTGTTGTTATGCAGTTGTTTACCTGCGAGTCGTCCTAACCAGCAATTCCCTGCACTTAGCGGAGGTACACCTTCTTGTCCATGCTGAATGCGCCGGTGCTCGTCACGTATATAACCGAGGCTAAGCAGGACTCGGCTCGCGGTCAGTATTCGGCAAGGAGACGATGATCGCATCACTCATTCCGGGGAACAGTTGAGGTGTTTGACTAGACTGTTGCCACGTCCGCGGCAGTGATTTTATTTATTTTATTATTTAAAATAACCCACTGTCAAAAGACATTACAGAAGGGAGGGGTTACAGAAACAACATGTTTAACAATATGTTTAACAACACACACTAGGTGAGCGATGTTCTCTGGACGGCAATCAGACTAGCTCTCCCGTCTTTTTTATACTGACTGACCGACGACATTATGAGAATGCACTAAAATACGCGCGCGATGCAAGAAAAGGAAACGGCCGCTTTTTTGTTGTCCTTGACGTTCTTGTGTGGTGTGAGTGTTTTCAGTGCGCACCCTTCACAGCATGCCTTCACAGCATCGGACGCAATTAAAGCGGCCCACACAAACTACTTTAAGTGCAAATTTCAGCGGACAGACTGGTGAATGTACTCTGTGTGCAATGGTCCTGAGCACTTACAGTGTGTTCTGTGTGACCGCTACTTGTCGGGGTCCTTGAAGGCACCACTGCACCTGCAGCGTGGTGGCGCTCGGCCTGTGGAGAAGCATCACCTATGCGCCACAAAAGCGCTGCTGGTGTTTCTGAGGTTTACGATTAGCTCGGGAGCTTCTATCTATATACGTGGGAACGGAGAAATTGTTTTTCTCGGCAGCCTGAGCATGGAATTTAATAAGGCTTGTCACATTTAAAAGAAAAAGTTAGCATCTTGTGACTTTAGGAAGCAGATTTTCATTTAGGTCATTAATAGGTTCAATTAGGTTCATTTATAACCGAGATAGAAATATTTCAGTGCCGCGAACCCACGATTTCAGCAGGCGAGCTTCACCGCCAACATAGACACTCTCTCACTTGCCTCGTCTAGCTTCTGCAAGCGAAATTCCTTCCCAGCGTTCTCCCATACCGGAGCTCGAGGATCGCATGACGCATACGTCACGGGCCCCGCCTTCTTCTTCTTCTTCTTCTTCTTCTTCTTCTTTTTTTTTTTTTTTTTTTCTCGCTTCCTTGCTGCGCGGCGCACTTACGCTGACGGTGTCGCGCGCGAGCTGTTGCGTTCCCGAACGTTGCGGAGAAACGCATTGGCGTTCCAGTTATTTTTGTGCTTCAATGCATCAAACGACGTTTTGTTAAGAAAGCAACTGGAACGCCAATGCATTTCTCCGCAAAGTTCGGGAATTCATATATCGAAACTGGTTTCATCCTGAGAATTCGTTCCAAGCGGATCCGCCTTGCGAACTGCACGGCTAAATTTGTAAATTGCAATATGGGCCATCAGGTAATTAGTGCAATTTTGTTATTAGTTGATTATGCATTTCAGTATTTTGTGCAAGTAATGTCCGCCTCTTTGAGTAGACCATCTCATGAACTAGAATTGTACTATCTGCCACAGGCAACCATTAAAAAATTTTGAAAGTGTATGTCAAATTAGTCCGTTTAGGATGCTGTAACCGATACAGTTTATAGAACTGCGATAACTTCGTTCTTCTGTCTTCTTTTTAAACTTACCTTTTTTGGCAATTTTTTATTGAAATTCCAGGTCATAAGGCAAAATTCTGCTTCTAACATCACTAGAATTTACCTTTCTCTTTGAAATTCAACAAATATCGTTCAAGTCTGTCCTGGGGTTGTCTCGTAAAATCATATCTGTGTTCTAAATGTATTTGAACAGGCGGCGTCGGAGTTGTCTTTGGTAATATCTTTATTGTGTATGTGTGTATCTGTCACTGTATGTGCTGTTTGTGTGTTTATGTGATCACTGTGTATACCCTAACTATGTCACCCAGCACGTGCAATAGCATGCCAGACGATGCAACCAGGCTAACATATCCAGCTTATCATTAAAGCTTGTATCTTTCTCTCTCTCTCTCTCTCTCTCTCTCTCTCTCTCTATGTTACGTTATAGGACGTCAGCGGCTTGCGTATGAAAGAACCCAAAGTAGACTTGAGTTTTAAGCCACTTGCTTACTCATGTGGAACGCAAGCCTCTTGCGTACCCTTATCTAAAACCTTATAATTTCTATTAGGTACCAACTAGGCCCTCATTAGGCCCATTTAAGGCCGACAGACAGTGACAGCGACAGTTATTGATTGATTGATTGATTTATTTATTGAATGTGTTAAATAGAAGGCTTGTTGAAACGTTGGCCTTGTTCGACATGCTGGGTGAAGTTTGTTAGATTTCGGGACTAGCCCTGATCGATGAAGGCAAAGCTTCAATGTTGGTTCTAGTTATTTTTGCAGTCGCAGGTTTTTTTTTTCTTTTTTTTTTCATTTCTCTTCTCCTTTTTTATTTTGAATTTGACCTAGCGGCTTTGTAACTTCTCATTTATTTATTTATTTTCTTTATTCGGACACTACAACAATGCCCAAGAAAGACGAGTCAAAAGCAGGATCTTTCCCTCCTGGCGGGGCAATATTACGCATCGAAAATTTGGGGATAGAATCATCCAGTCGGAGTGTATTGGATCTATCAAATCCACGGGAAGTGGCCGAATAAGGTAGAGTAATCGGGTCCCGTGTTCGTTAGTCTTATTGGAGCAAGAACTTATTAAAGCCACGAGAAGTACAGGCGGAGGGATTGAGTCTCTTGATTGAATGAGCTCCGATAGCAAAGGCTTCAACGGCAATGCACCACGTCTCCGAAGCACATGACAGGGCTGCAAGTTGTTTCCGTTACCTGTTTGGGTTGTTTGAGCTTGAGCACCCGTTTTAGTAACTTAGTGATCCTATTGAGCCGGTGGGGGCTCACTAACTATATGACGGCCGACCCGCTCAGAGCAAAAATAATAATAGAAAGAAAGAAAGAAAGAAGAAAGAAAGAAAGAAAGAAAGAAAGAAAGAAAGAAAGAAAGAAAGAAAGAAAGAAAGAAAGAAAGAAAGAAAGAAAGAAAGAAAGAAAGAAAGAACGGCGCATACTTAGCTTCCCTGCAGAGGATCGCCAAGGCGCAGGTGATTTTGGGTTGTGCTCCTTAGGTAACCAGTGCAAGGAATCCTGGCAGGTGATCCATAGTCCCGTGGGATGGTCTAGGTATAATAACGTTCCGGCACAAATTGGAAACGGCTGGTCTTCTTGGCCTCGGGAACCGTCGCTGTCGAAATGCGAAAACACCCGTGTACTTAGATTTAGGTGCACGTTAAAGAACCCCAGGTGGTCCAAATTTCCGGAGTCCGCCACTACGGCGTGCCTCATAATCAGATCGTGGTTTTGGCACGTAAAACCCCATAATTTAATTTTTTTTAATTTTTAACCGTCGCTGTGACGTATAGAAAACTCTCGCTAACCCCACCCATGGCTGCAGCAACCGCGTCACCATACGGCAAGCAGTTAGCTGATTATCGCGAAACAGCCAGCGCAGATCCCCCCACCGTTTTATTTAGCAGTTTATTTTTTTGTGTAACGAACCTATCTGCACCTGCTGCCGAAACCAGGAAACAACTATAGGTTTTGTGGCGTTCCCTGGTCACGCAGCTGCGCACGTGACCAGCATGTCTGAGTTCGTCATTTACGATTTCTTTACAGTGACTTTAACCCGCTGATGGCGTCTCAATGAAGGCAAGTTCTTGTTTTTATTTAAAAATTGTTTTCTTTTTTTTTACGTCAGTGTGTGGACACACTGGAATGGTGGGTGAAAGATTGGGGGAGGGGGGCCCCCGTGTCGAGAGGCGAATTTCGTGGAAACGATGAAGTGCGGAGTGTGAATAGTGCGAGTGTGTGCAGTGGCACCAAGCGAATCCAGTCACGATTACTTACGTTAATTGAATAAACCAGAATGCGCGGCATTCCACTGTTGTCCCAGGTCGAGTTGTGTGTTTTCGAAGCTTTCCCTTTTTTTTTTTTTTTTTTTGGGGGGGGGGGGTTCTTTCTCTCTCTTTGAGAGTTGTGACGGCTAAAGGAAAACTGTGTCTGGAGAAACGTCGACGAGTCAACTGTAGATACACTACGTGACTAGCGCACAAATAATGCAGAATAACGCAACAGAACAGCACAGTATTAACAATCTGTCCTGCACACAGACCGTGCGGACCATTACACAAATTAAAGGATCGGACATGGTGTTTAACTTATTGTAACTTGGTATAATCAAAATTGTCTAAATACATATTTTGCTTCGCTCATTTTGTTAGCCCCCCCCCCCCCCTTTTTTTTTTTAAATCATCGTCATCTTCGGTAACCGTTTTTTCGTTCTGTTTTTTTTTTTTTTTAAAGGCGTGTCGGTATAGCTCGCCACGCTTTGTGCTCACGAACAAGCGAGGTATAGGCGCACTGAAGTGGTACGTGGTATAATTTTCAAAGTCGGACGCGCGTGCGTTGACAACTGCGGAATAAGACGCACATGTCGTCGCTGCATGGCGACAGGCAGACGAACTTTAACGTCGTCTTCGCCGTGGTGAAAACAGGGACATCGATACAGGGAAAGAGAGAGCGTGAGAGAAAGAGAGACGGACAAGGGAGAGCGAAGCCACAGCGCCGAGATATGTGACACGCGCTAGTGATATGACTTGCCGGTCTGTGATCTTTGTACGTTTCTTTATTGTTCTGGTCTCGCGTAGGAAATGACCGATCAGGGCAATGACATTTTGTTGGAATCTACGTTGCGGTGTTGCTGTTTCGTCCGTGCAGCTGCCTTAAGAACTAGCCCCAGAGTACGCGCCCGTCCTGCTATAGGCAACGAGAGAGGCAGGGCACTGCTGTATATACACCCTGCGGCACGCCTCCCGAAACAACCCTTCGGTCGCTTTAACCGGTAATACACGTTGGAAGGGCTTTCCAGTGCGAAAGACACGCCATGAACTTGCTTCAACTTCGCCGTGCAAGAGGCGATGCATTGCAGACAGGCCCGCACGAGATCCGTTTCCTCTGCATCTGTCTGTCTTGTCGCTGCCGGCCTTAGGAACTCAACTTCACAGACAAGCTTCCATGATCGGAGTCTGTCTCCTACTTCCCAAGTGTTATTGTAGAACGCACCATGCTTTTTTGCGCCTCTAGTACATTGATGACCTTCCAGACACAGTTTATAGAAAACTTCGTGTTTACGCTTATTACATGCCTTCTTTATAACATAGTCAAATCGCTTGATGATCATCATTCTTATAACATTTTTTTGCAAGTCTTGCTGGTGGTGTCAGAACTAGCAAATGAACATACACTATTACAATACAGGCAGCAACTATGCGTTCTAACCGGCGATAACATCCTTAATTATTTAATTGCTCATTAAATACTCCTTCAGTAGAGACGTCATAATTAATGCAAGTATCTCGGCCACCTTTCACGTTTTCATCACTAACTTGTCCTCGTCTATTCACATTAACTATACTTGCAACAACACCCTGAAAAATTTCGGATATCTAAGTCGCTCATTACCAGTAGCTCCAAAGGAAACAAAATAATAATATACATAACCCTCGTAAGACCAATTCTTCAGTATGGTACCACGGTTTGGAATCCGTACTTTCGAAATCGCCGACATGAACAGAATAGAATCGACTCAGAAAAAAGCCATATGCCTCAACTACCGACGCTGCGATAAGAATTTTCCACCATCTTCTCGTCTATAGTGTCCCTAACTTCTATTTCTAAGCGATGCAACATTGAGTCCAGTTCAGTTCAGTTTAGAAGACCTCCGGAGGGAATATTACATAAGGTGTGGGTTTTACATTTACTCCATATTATACACATCTTGAACTGTATCCAACGTGACCAGTCACAAGCGGTTGGAATGAAGACGGGCAAGTGATGGCGACAATGTCAGCAGGCAGGCCCCGTCTTTGGCAGTTCGAAGAAGGAGCGAGGCGGCAAAGTTCGAGCATGCGGGCGTGTGACTTGCTGCGGATGACTGACGCGGTGAGAGATGCTCACTGCAGGTATATACGATGTAGCCGCAGGGTGCATGACGAAGGTCTAAGAACTTTGATAGAGCACTAGCCTATAGCAATAGGTCGTCGATTAGATGAACCCCAAATTCTGCTTCCAGTGCAGAAATACTGACGTGAGGTCAATATTGAGAATATGAATCTATATGCGCGGTTCTGAACAGATTCAAGCGAGTCGATGCTTGTTGTGAGTTTCAGACGGCCGACGCATATTCGCGATTCAGTTTAGATCGAACAATTATATGTTAAAAATATGCATGTGCCAGAACAAATCATTGCGCATAGTAGTTGCGCATATAGGCAAATCATTGCCTATATGTAGTTATTAGGACTGTGCTACTTCGAGAGGCATGTTTCCAGGAAATACTAGGGGATTACAGCTACGAGAAAATAGAATAACATTTACCCTTTCTCTCTCTCTCTCTCTCTCCCTTTTCTTTCTTCTTCTTTTGTGCTGACGGTTATGATTCTTATGAACCAGTCGTCATAGAGAGAGAAAGAGAATTAAGTCATAAGGGAAAGGCAGGAAGCTAGCTAGGCTGAGCACCGTTGGTTACCGTGCACTGGGAAAAGGGGACTGGAATATGAGGAGAAAAGTTCACACTTTGCACGGACACAAACGCAATGGAGCGTTCATCGTTCAGTTGTCACCACAAGCGGTCATGCATTTCAAAGTACGCAGCAGCGCTTTTGTGGCTTCGCACACCGCAGACGCACGAGGCCACGGTCCCAAGACCTTCTCTTCTGTGAAAGGCCTGTCATCTAAGTGCCCTAAAGCTGTCCGAAGAGCAAGCTTCTCATTTACATATGTTGGCCAGTCACAGAGGTGTTCTAAGGTTTCTTCTACGGGCAATGAGTATATGTGTTCGTAAAAATTCAAGAAAAAAAAAAAGAAGCTAGTAGCCGCAGGCAATATAATAACTTTCCACACCGTGAAGTAAAACCGGGTAATAGTTGTAACTTCATATATGGGTCCATGGCATATAGGCGCCCGTTTGTGAACTGCGGTGTATTCCATTTTCTTAGTGTGACGGTATGGGTTCTCGACAGCATCCGTTCTCGACTACGGAATCGAGGTCCTTCTACTTTCTCAATGTGCTTCACGGGCAGCTTTGTCGGCACTTCTTTGCCCATGAGATTGCAGTGCTCCGATAGCCACTGAAACACTATGTCGTGGCCTCTGTCACGCGCTTGATGGTATAGTGCAATCTTATAGGCCGCGACGCAGAGCTGACAAGGGAGATTGCAGGGCTACCTTTGAATCGCAGAATATAGACACAGAGATTTGGTGACTGTTTATTCACATAAAGTACTGCGCTTTGAAAGGCGATGAGTTCGGATCATGTTGATGTTGTGACGCCCTACCATTTCATATATGCTAGCGAGGTATTTCTGCAAAGTTCTTTGTTCGGAGGTGTTACGTTCAGTCTGAAATATATAAATGACACAATCGCCAGGGCCGGTATTTTGTAGCGATGCCTTATGACTTATTATATACTAGTCTTATCATCCATCGCTCACGGCCGGCTGATCCCGTTGATATATAACGCGAGCCGACCGTCGCTCTGACTACTGACAAAGCGCGATAAGCGCGAAAAGGCATTAGCCTCCGAAAGGCATCGCTACAAAATACCGGCCCAGAAAACATTTCGGATGTTGCAGGAGGCACGCAGAGGCAATTAAGCATTAATATATACGAAAAAAATAGTGAAGGGCCGATAACCCATTTTTGAGGGACGCCTGATGTTACTGGCGCATGGGTATACAGGTATATATTATTTATAAGGACATATTGAAAGCAGTTACTAAGAAATTCTGTCATCCATTTCAAAACATCAGTCAAGAAATGCCATGATATGACAGTACAGCTGCCGTCAGAGTTAATGCGAACACTGAAGACACATTTCTAGCGGTTTAACTTGGATAAACACTGTTTGTAAGGAACAAACATTAAGTGTTTTGAAAAGAATACGCATTCATCTAGAAAATTCAAGGCAGCTGACCCATTTAGAAATAACTAGTACTCACCACATTAGAATCAAAATGTCGCTTATTGCCGTGTTCGGGCTAAGTGGGACGGCGCCTGTACAAGACAATGTTCCATGATTTCTCGAGGTACGCCTGTTAGGGAGATGGGGCAGTAATTTAGCGAATAATTCCTGTTACCTAATTTGTAGACTTGGAACATCCTTCCAAACCCTGCCAGTCATCTCGAATGAAACCTAAACAAGGAGGTTATAGGCAAATATTAAAGACAAATACGATGTAGAAATACATTTTGTATTTGAGTCTTTGAAGCTTTTGCACTGTCTCAACTCGTAACAATACACTTTGCCCAACAACTACTTAATGCGGTCCTGAATTATCCACACCACAAACAGTCACGAAATAAACATACCTGACTTTCCAGACTGACTTTTTAAAATACAGCTTTATTTCCCGGGCCATATAACTATGAAACTGAACACCTGGCAACATAGGATCATTACTCGTACAAGCATTGTTTGAATGTCGTATAATGTTCTCCTTTATTTGTACCTTGAACTACATTATTTTCTTCCATGTTTACTTTCTATGACACTGTTTGTTCTGTACCTTAACCTGCATTGTTTTCTTACATATTTATTTGCTGCGAGGAATCTTCGTCCTGCAGTTAGGGTTGCCGACTCTTGAGTGGACGAAGTCGGGACAGAAATAGGGGGGGGGGGCTCGGCTAGAGACGACCGACCTGGTCAGTGCCAGGAGCCGCCAGTCCGTGCGTCAGTGGCGCACCGACGGGGGGGGGGGGGGGGGGGGGGGGGGGATTCGGGGGTTGTACAACAACCACCCCCTGAGGCCGAACATGACAAAATCGTAAACCAAGTTTATGTTAAAGGGAAAATGAGACATCCACCCAAATGTAGCAGTTGCTACAAAGGAAACCCATACGGGTTCCTCGAAAGAAAAGCCTCGCAGTTGAATAAAAATTCGTCCTGGTCCGGGACTCGAACCCAGGACCGCCGCCTTTCCGGGGCAGCCGCTTTACCATCTGAGCTAACCAGGCGGCTAGCAGATGGCAGGGCGAAGTCGAATTTGTCAAAATTTGTTTATGTTTATGAGAATGCAGCAGAAAGCAAAAATGAAGAATGTGCGAACGAGCTGTCAGGCGTTATTTTTAAAAAGCTGGTCTTTTTATTTTTATCCCGTAGAAAAACAAAAGCAAAATTCGGGACATTAAAAATGAAGACATTCAACACACATCACACTCACACCACATACATAGCGGAAGTATGTAGTCCCGCACCTTCTTCACCTGTGGGAGGCCCGTCGAGGCCTTGTTAGGAGATAGAAGCACCAAAATCATAATCGGAAACTGAAACTACGCATAGCCAAACTTACGGCAACCGCGGAATTTTATGCTGGGGAGCTCACCCGTCACAAGTGGCGACAACTATATATGCAACAGGTTGCAGGGCACTCTTAGCACGGCCAAAACATGGTCGCTGCTACGCCATCTTCTTGACCCCTCGCAAAGCAATGCAGTCAGCCAGCAAACAATCCAACGTCTCTTCCACAACCATCCGGGTTCTAACGACGACATCCTGGACGAGTTGCGGGCGCCGTACGTACATAGGCCCTTTCAAACCCACACCGGGAAAATCTCCCGCGTACATCAGGGGCGACAACCACGACCTGGACAAGCCGATCATCTCTGAGGTGCAACAAGCAGGCCATGCACTCACACGAAACACCACCCCAGGCAAGGACAAAATAAATAACAAGCTCCTGCGCAATCTGGATGACGTCACCATTGAATCTCTTACTGACCTATTTAATCATTGGGAGGCGGGTACGCTACCAGCGGATTGGAAACACGCGGACATCATCCTCATTCCCAAGCCAGGCAAGCCCTCCAGCTTAGAAAATCCGAAACCAATATCACTGACTAGGGAAGCTTCTGGAACACGTCATTCTCTCCAGCGACTTGCTGCCCGAAACAATGTTCGGGTTCCGGTCCCCACTTTTCTGCCCACGACATCCTCCTTCAGCTGAAGGAACAAGTCCTTGAACACATCTCACCACACAACACTGGAGCGATCCTAGCACTCGACTTTAAAGGCGCTTTCGACAATGTGGCTCACCACACCATCCTTACAAACCTAAGTCTGACCAACTGTGGTCGTAATATTTACAACTACGTACGCGCCTTTCTAACCAAGCGCACGGCTACAATAGGCATTGGCTCACTCAGAACGCCGACGTTACCTACCTGCAACAAAGGAATCCCGCAAGGTGCTGTTCTATCACCCACCCTTTTCAACATTGCTATGATGAAACTACCTGACAAACTCAACGCAATACCAGGAATCAGACACGCAATATACGCCGATGATATCACTGTCTGGACCACCACTGGTTCCGAAGGAGAGAAACAAGGAGCACTCCAACAAGCGACCGACGTTGTCTAGCAATATGCAAAAACCAGTGGTCTCCGATGCTTCCCAGAGAAGTCGGAACTATTAGTTGTTCGACAGAAATGCCGAATAACTCAATGAAATACCCCACACCACACTCACCCTCGGCGGCAAAGAAATACCCACAGTAAATCGCGTCCCCATCCTCGGCCTCCACATACAACAGGACGGCGGAGGCGCATACACCATCCAACGTCTCAAGCAGACCACCTTCCAAGTCATGCGAATGGTCGGCCGCACCACCACCAAGCAATACAGACTGAAAGAAGACGACATGACCCAGCTCGTCCAGGCCCTGATAATCAGCCGCATCGCCCACGCTGCCCCTGACTACCAAAGAGAAATATCAACTATACTTCTGCGGAAAGCGTACAAGCAAGCGCTCGGCCTACCACTGGGAACAGATACACTCAAGCTCGAAGCCCTGGGAGTCCATAACACAGTAAGAGAAATCATAGACGCCCACCTCACAAGCCAACGAGAACGCCTAGCCCTCTCACCAACAGGCAAAAAGCTCCTAGCGCGCCTAGGCTACCCCACACAAAGCCGAGGTCACGGACAAGCAATCTATCTGACCCCCAAAATCCGGGAGCATATTGTCGCGACGTCGGAAACTCGAGGGACAAACGAAACGCACTTGTCAGCAGAGGCAGTTACAAGAACGGACGGCTTTTTAATACCACGCGCAAGTCACTTCTTCTTCTTCTTGCTCTCTATATTTTTCACAAGTGCCAATATGTCTTGCTACGTCGTCGTCTTTGCCGCACTGCAGACGTGGCATTTACCTCCCTCCCAAGGGAAGCATCATCCCGATGCGCAACGTAGGCGTAGGCATGCATGTACGAGACACTAAAGCGTGAGTCACTTGGAAAAGTACGGCTGCTTGCGCACCACATGCACCACTCCGGGTAGGTGTTGGTGGCGCCGTGAACAAGTTTCACCATCGGGCACGACCTCGTAATTCACGTCGTTCAGTCCTCGGATAACTGTGTATGGACCGAAATATCGCCTTAGTAGTTTTTCAGAAACGCCGAATGGGTATCCAAACGCACTCTCTCGCCGAGTGTGTAGGCGACGAATTTGTGCTGACGATTGTACCGCACTGCGTCCTGGTCTTGCTGTTGGCGGATGCGTACACGTGCAAGCTGTCTGTCTTGCACGTGTACGTGTTGCGTCTGTAGTGTGGCAATATCAAGGTAGCCGCCAACCCCAGAAGCATGCTCCCGGAACAACATGCCGGTCGTCTCCAAGCTCGCGCAAAGACCCTCCAGAAAAGTATACGGCAACTTCCGCCCACATTACACACAGATGCCGCGCAGTACCCCCGAAAAGCAGCCATGACAGTCAGCGTTGTCGACCATAACCTTCAAGAGGTGGTCTCGATGATGGTCTTGCAGAGGAGACAGCCATCGCCTTAGCCATCACCTCTAGTAAAACCAAAGAACACGTCACAATTATTAGCGACTCCCAAGCAGCTTGCCGCAGCTACGCCAGAGGGAGAATATCTTCCATCACACACTGGCTCCTCAAACAAGCCCCCCAATTCCCGGACGTTGAAATAGTATGGACTCCAGGTCACGAGTCCCTCTGTGGAAATCAGCGTGCGCACGCTGTAGTCCGAGTTCATGCCACCCGGGTGCCACAAGAGAGGGATACGGCCGCATCTATCGAGCCCGTACCTTTACAATACAACGCCATATTACAACATCACAGATTGAACAGACGACAATACCAATCCCCACACAAGACCCTCTCACGCGAAGACGCAGTAGCATGGCGACAATTATAAACCAACAGATCCCCCCCCCCCCCCCCCCCATTTAAGCAGATTACACGCAATACACCCGACACTATCTCGTACAAATGCCCCCTTTGTAACGACTATGCTTCCCTATATCACACCACATGGGCATGCCCCAACGTACAGGTAGCCCCACAAATACCCAACCTCACACCCGACCAATGGGAGGCTGTGCTGACTAGCTCGGACCCTCGTGACCAGCAACAACTGGTGCGGCGTGCCCGGAAGACGGCAAGAGCCGCAGGAGCCCTGGACTGAGGGCAGCTCTCAGCAGAAGCAGGAAGACACCTGCTTGTTCTTTTAACAGCGGGGCTGTTTAAGCCGACCGTCAGTCCGTAACTCGTGTACAAAAAAACCTCGCTGAACGATGACGTCACCGCGCGTTGCCTAGTAACCACCTCGCGGAGCGGCGTGTGCTTCGCCTCCTCCGTGCCGTGCACATGTTGCCTGGACATGGGACGTTTTATAGGACAGGGAAGGGGAGCATGCGCGCGGCGGCGCGCTATGCACGGGAGAGAGAAATAGAAAATGCGAGCGAGCGAGAGAGAGAGAGAGAGAGAGAGAAATTAGAGCAGCATCAACGAGGCAACGCGCAGAGCTGCTGGCGACGCCGTCCGCGTTTCCGCGTTTCCCCGTTTCCCCGCGTTCGCGCCAAACGCGCGCGGTGTCCGTGACTACAGCAGGCACCTCCGGCGGCGGCTCGGCAGGTTTCGACCACAGAGTTTCACACTATAAAACCTAGAGGGAAATGTGGCGCTGCTGCGCTGTGGTATGCAAGGGAATGCCGGTATATTGTGGATTCGGATTGGAATCGTTCTTGGAGAGCCAGAACGCCTTGAAGACGCGCCTGGATAGCACCGTTCCGTCTGTCCCAATGATTCATTTCCTGCTAAAACAGGACGTAAAAAACTGCTTTAGCTTTATTATTACACAAAAACATGTTTTGTTTAATTTTGAGGACATACTATTGGATGCACAATTCTATGAAACGTAAAAAGTATCAGCTGGCCGCTAAAGTTGGAGGGCAGACGACAAGATTCTCGCTCGCTTTGGAACAACTTGTCGTCTGTTCTTGCTTTTCTTCGCTTGATGCTGCATTGTAGGTGAGTAAACATTATTGAAAGATGTAATATGGGTGAATGAAAATCTTTTATGTAGATTTTATTTTAAGAACGCGTTATTTCTGTAGCCATATCCACGTTTTAGACGAAGCCTCGTACAACACCCGCCAACACAAGGTTCGCAGACACATATCCCGTCATTCCCATGAGGGCACGGCAGCCCTTTAATAAACTCGCATAGACGGTGGCGCCAGTTTACCCTCTAGGTGTTATAGTGAGAAACTCTATGGTTTCGACCAGCCACGCCCCGGCAAGTGTGGAGGCACAGCTTGGCCGTGACGTCACCGGGGAGATAAAGCTTGGAGCCGCCGCGACAGCGGCAGCTAGAACTCTCGTCGACTCTGTGGCGAGTACATGTACCCTTGACATGGGACGACCAAAGAAGATCTGGACACCCGAAGAAGCCGCCGCTCATCTTGAAGCGCGTTGCGCGGCCAAGCGAGAACCTGCGCGTCGGCGGCGAGCCGATTCGGAATACTGTGCCTAGCAGCACTTAGCATTTCCTAGCAAAACTTAGCCACGCCTAGTAAAACCTGGAAGAAGCTAGGTCGATCACCAGCTCCGCTGTTTGCTCCAGCCTTGCACCACTAGTGCAAGCTGCCCACGTTCTTTTTTTTTTTTTCAATAAATGTTCTTCCTCCTCCTCCTCTACGAACGAGCTGTCAGGCGTTATTTTTTTTAAATCTGGTCTTTTTATTTTTATTCCGTAGAAAAAAGAAACGCAAAATTCGGGAAATTTGGCCGTCCCGACTGGCGTTAAGTCGAGACTCCCACTAAATTCGGGAGACGGCTGGCAACTGTACCTGCCGAAGAAATAAATATGATGATGATTATTATTATTTGTGCTATGTACCTACTCCTGCGAGAGGCCTGCAAAAGGGCTGCAGCATGTAAAAAAATAAATGGCTCTTGGGAAAGCATTTTGTTCGTGATGCCATCAGGTCCTGGTGCACACCATCGACGCTGAGAGGCAATATCGCTATACAAGTCCTTGAGGGTGAAATCGGTGTCCACGACAAAGCGTGTCGACGGCTCAAGGGAGTGCAGTGGGTCAGCCGAAGCGTGCAGACACCGCGCATTTTCCTGACATAAGCTTCGTTTACATGAGCTCGACCCGACCGCGTTTACATTCCAAGCGTCGACCCACCCCTTTGCAAGCGGTCTTTGCAGCCCGATAGGCCGACTCAACCAGGCTTTATCGGGTTCATGAAAACGTACATAAGGTTCATGTTCATGTAAACATATATGTGCGAAACCACTCAATATGACGCATGACTGTATCGCAGATAACTGCATCATTTATCGCAAAATTCTTTCATCTTCAGATCACCTAGCACTTCAAAGTGACCTCGATCACATTACCGCTTAGTGCACATCATGGCAAATGTCACTTAATACCGAAAAATGCAAGCTCATGACATTCAGCCGGAAAAAATCAGTCTCTTCTTCAAATTATTTACTGAATAATACTTTAGTGTCCCGCACGCTTTCATATAAATACCTAGGCGTTCATTTCACCAGTAACCTCTGCTGGTCCACCCACATACAGGAAGTAACAGCCAAAGCCTCGCGCACAGTAGGATATCTAAAATAATCTCCATGGAACCCCTGCCACTACCCGAAAGCTCGCCTATCAAACATTTGTTCGTCCGCAACTCGAGTACGCATCACCCATTTGGTCACATCATCAGGCTTATTTAATTAATTCCCTCGAATTGGTTCAAAATCGCGCGGCACGTTTCATTTCCAGGAACTATACAACCGTCACTCAAGCGTAACAAGCATTAAATCATCGCTCTCTCTTTCTACATTGCAATCAAGGAGAATAATCGCCCTAATCTGTCTATTCCACAAGATAGTCTATAGCGTCAATCATTCAACGCTGCCTCTTGCACAACCTTACCGCACCTCACGTCGTTTAAACAACCCTCTAAGCTTCCAACGCATTTCTGGTAGAACCGTTGCATTTAATTCATCGGCTTTGCCGAGGCTATCATTCACTGGAATGGTCTTCCTGAGCACATCGTGAAGATCCATGATCCAACTAGATTTAGGGCCGAAGTAACGGCAATTTTTTCTAAATAATAATGCGTTATTAACTATTGTATAATGTTGTGTTTACTTTCCAGTGATGGGTACTGACAGTCAATAAACATTGTTTTGCATGCTCATGTTACTTATGCTCCTGACATTACCCCTATCTATGTAATCTCCCCCCCCCCCCTCACATAATGCTCCGATGCTGGAGCCTGTGAGGCAACGTGAATAAATAAATAAATAAATAAATAAATAAATAAATAAATAAATAAATAAATAAATAAATAAATAAATAAATAAATAAATAAATAAATAAATAAATAAATAAATAAATAAATAAATAAATACGCTAGCCTACAGCGGCCTTCAGAGCTGGTTCTTGTGCCAGCAATTTCCGGAGTTTGGTCAACTGAAAAGTTTCCTCTGAAGTCTGAGGAAGAGTTCTGCTAAGGCCAGGTGCCCACTGAGCACAGTAGTAAAATACATGTGGGTGTTTTGTGGAGCATCCGTGGAGTGCGTAGAGTATGACTGCGGCACTTTCTGAGGTCTTGAGAGCCCACACCTCCTAGAACATCTGATTGGACGCCGCAAGTGAACGCCGTCTATGTCAGTGCCGATTGATTACACGGCCAATGAGACTTAGATTCGTGTTTTCTTGCGCCGAATCCGATGGTGTTGATAAGATAAAAAAAGGAACCTGCTAAGTACCAATCTAGTCACCTTATTTGAATGTCGCCAGTAAAATGAATAGTGGTTGTGGATACAGTAGCGTGGAACTGCTGTCCTTCAGGACGTATAAATTCCAGCTCGTCAATCACGCCCCTCAAATGTCGTTCGCCGTCATTAGTAGAGTTGGGATTTCTGGGACATGTCCCGGTTTCGAAAAAAAAAAAAAATCCGGCAGCACCCGTCTCACGATGAATGTCGATGGTGCGGGTTCGATTCCGCCCGAGCACTGGGAAAACATTAAAATATATTGTTTGTCATTAAAGATCGACACGTAACCAGTGGTACATACCCAGTTACCGAAGTTGTCGTCAAAGAGCTTCATTGAAAAGCGGCGCAGACCAACTGACACAGACCTAGCGTTCCAAGTTGGCATCAAATATATTCATTGAACCGCAGCACACATCCAGTGACCCAAGCTGATGTCAAAAGGGTTTAGTGAAGAGCGGCGCATACACACTGCCACATGTGCCGCCCGCCCGCCACATGGACGGCAGGCAGGCAGGTGGGTGGACGGACGGACGAATGTATAGATAGATAGATAGATAGATAGATAGATAGATAGATAGATAGATAGATAGATAGATAGATAGATAGATAGATAGATAGATAGATAGATAGATAGATAGATAGATAGATAGATAGATAGATAGATAGATAGATAGATAGATAGATAGATAGATAGATAGATAGATAGATAGATAGATAGATAGATAGATAGATAGATAGATAGATAGATAGATAGATAGATAGATAGATAGATAGTGTGTTTGTATGTGCGTGCGTCCGTAGCTTTTGCCTTCTCATCTTTATGTCAGTAACGGTACGTCACATATTCGCAACTTCGCGGTGGAAAGGAATTGAATGAGCGGTGAAGCCACGCTCAGCCGGGATCACCTCTTTCGCACGACAATCGGCTCACTTTGGACGCCGGCACAATTGCGCGGTTGAGGCAAAGAGCTCGGCCACTGGGGTTGCAAAGTAATCGTCAGATTAGTCTCCAAGACAGTGCTGTCACTAAGAGGTGCGAAACAGAAAATAAAATAAAATAAATAAAAAGAAGGTTTTACAAGGCGAGAAAAGGGCAGTTCGCTTAATACGCGCCAGTATAGCATCATGGTCTCAATATTGGGATCGTCGCGCGAAGTGATGTTTATGTTCATTTCAGGATAGAGGTGTTCGGACACTGTCAAGTGCTGCTACTATTTGCAAAACGCACTTAGGCAAAACTAAATTCACAAAAAGATGCTAGAGGCTCAAGACGGGCGAGGTCATCCATGGCGCGCATTGCCACTGTACTTGCGAAATGGTTGAAATTTTAATGAAGAAAGCGAGTGCACGGGCTTATTTCATACAACCTCTAGAGAAGTAATTAGTTTCTCGTGGCTAAGCGTTATTAAATCTACCCGTTCCTTAGGCGGTCTCTTATTGGCCCGGGAAAAAAAAAAGTGTTTTTCTTTCGGTTTTGCGACGAAACTGTCACGAGGCATAACCAGTCTACTTTATTTCTCTCCGTGTCGTACGCACATCCCTTAATTCGCAGTATCTCGCGGCTATTCACGACAGGGATGTGTAGGGAACCCGGAGAAAAAAAAAAAGAATGTCGGAAGGCTTGGATAGCAGAAGACTCTGATGTCGGGGGAGATTCGCGCGTAATGACATCCGCGTCGCTTAAGAAACCGCGACCGTATAATGACCCAGTGTGTACATGCGCGCGTCTGCGCCGTTGCTAATCGCACTTGCTTTCTTCCTTCGTCGTCCCTTTGCTGGCGGCGGTCTTCGTTCGCTCCTTCGGTCCCTAAAGGGAGATGCCGTGCCGTGGCATCGCCAACAGTACTTTCTCGTGGTTTTGCTTGCGTACATAAACAAATGCGTGCCACGATGGCTTGCATGCATGCAACCATGACGATCTGCCGCTCGAGCACGTGGTCGCTGATTCGATTCCTGGCCGCGCCAACCGCTCAGCGACGAAGACGGAACACAAGAACGGTCGTGCGCTGAGATTTCGGTAGAAACACGTAGCTTTTAAAGTAATTAATAAGTGAGCGAATGCCATTATAGTTCTTTTACGGGTCGTTTTACTACATTAATCAACTTTGGCTCATGTTATTAATGTCAACATTGTGAATGCTTTAGTTCTTTCCGTTACTTTCCTGTGCCACGATTGTCCTATAGTTATGTGTGATAAAGCAGCTTTATACAGTGTGTTTCAGCGAACACTGTTCTAGTCTATGAGCTGTTCTACTGAAAGAGGCGTACATTACTTGTACAAAAAACGGACATGCATAATCACCTAATTAACAATAATTCACTAATTAGGTTTTGAACTAATTACCATATGGGCCATATTGCAATTTACTAATTCTAGCCGTGGAGGAGTTCGCAAGGCGGATCCACTTGGAACGATTCCCACGATGACACCAATTTCTAGATATTAATTCCCGAACTTTGCGGAGAAATGCATTGGCGTTTCAGTTACTTTCTTAACAAAACCTCGTTTTATGCATTGAAGCACGAAAGTAACTGGAACGCCAACGACAAAGTTCGGGAATTAATATCTCGAAACTAGCATCATCCTGAGAATTCGTTCCAAGTAGATCCGCCTTGCAAACTCCACCACTAGAATTTGTAAATTGAAATATGGGCCATAAGGTAATTTAGTTAAAAACGTAATTACTCAATTAATTAGTCGGTTATGCATTTCAATTTTTGTGCAAGTAATGGCCGCATCTTCGAGTAGACTAGCTCACGAACTAGAATTGTGCTATCTGCCACAGGCAACCTTTAAAATTTTTTTAAAGTGTTCGCTGCAACACTCGGTATACGAATTGATGAACAGCTTCACCAGAATCATCACTAAACAAATAATGCCTTTTTTTATTTCTGCACGTGCGCCTATTTGATTGCGAGTGTCAAACTTTGTTTACTTTTTCTGTATCAATGTGTTAAGTAGCTAATACCATACATGTAGACTATTTAGGAGAGAGAGAGAAATAACTTCATTTTGCCCAAAATGTGCTTAGAGGAGGTGGTAATGACTAGAAGCCTCCCCCATCCCCCCTTTAGACGGCGGCCGGCAGCCCCAGAGACGCGGCGGCGTCTTCAGCCATTTGGACTACTCTTGCTTGAACATCCGGGTCCGAGCTGAGCAGCACGGTCTCCCATTGCTAGACTATTTAGGAGGTAACACTTTGTATTTGTGAAACCACGTGTGCAGCTGCATGGCTGACACCTGCAATCCGCAGCGCCAAATAAGGGATCGCGTGCAATATCTCGCTATTATAAACGCAACACCGAGAAACACTTAAAATAGCTTTGCATTTTGTCCACGGCTAGCTCTGCGTGGTCTGTTGAGAGACAGCTACGCGCCCAGCTGCTGTGTGCCACACCGCTGCATCGTGCTGGTCTCTCTTATTATAAACGGTCATTTCAAATACCAATATTCAAATTCAAATTTATTCAAGAGAGAGAAACAGAAGAGAGGAAGGGCGTGCAGGGAGGTCGCCGTGCACGTTTGCTACCGTGCACTGAGGGAGAGGGGATGCAGGGCTGAAAAGGAAGAGAACGGAAGAGAGAGAGAGAGCACAAGTTGCGCGCACACTTGAAACTGCGCACGAAGTCGATGAACAGTCGCGGAGACATGTCGACTCGAAGTACTGTAGAATATACAGTTTTGTTTCTTTCTTCTTTTTTTTTTTTTAGTTGCACCAAATTCTTAAAAATTGCCCGTGGCAGATAGCACAGTTCTAAACCTTGATCTAAATTACACGATGAGGCGGCCAAGTCGGTATGCCTTGCATTCTCACTAACTACAATACGTAGATTGAAATATGTGCAGTAATATATATATATATATATATATATATATATATATATATATATATATATATATATTTAATTAGCGTACTTATGTTATTTATTCAAACACATATTTCGATTTCTCGTAGAAGTAATGGCCGCCTCATCGAGTAATTTCGATCAAGGGTTAGAACTGTGCCATCTGCCACAGGCAATTTTTAAAAAATTGGTGCAACTAAAAAAAGGCACCCTGTACATCATACAGATACACGAATATACAAAATTAGGTCAACATGTAACTGAATCAGTTTATACTGACAAAGCATTTTTGCATGACCATGTTCACATTCATTTCATGGCAAAAGGTTGATTATTACTGGAGAACATTAAAGCTATAATTATCTTTCTATTTCCTTTTTCAGCTATCGTACCGTAACCTCTGCGCGTTTAAGACAGACATGTAACGTAACGGATTTCGTTTTTTTTTTTTCTAGGGGGGGGGGGGGGGGGGGAGGCTGTTCTGGCGCAGGAAATCTCTCAAGGATTTCTAGCTTGAGCCTTTGGCTCCTTTAGACTGCCGCGCGTAGTCTTTCTTTTACAGACAAAGAAAAATGAAATTTAATAAAAAAATTAAATTTGCGTGTGAAGCTGCTGTCACAAAAAAAAAAAGTCACCAGCCCTTCCCCTACCAGAAAAAGGGGGTTGGCGAAGCTTGTCCTTGGTGCAGCATGTGTTTGACGGTCATGTTTCTTGTGAGTAACTTAACCATGACCAAGGGAAGGTCAGGTGATCTGCTCGGCGTTGACGAAGTGCCGCAGCTTCAGCGGCTCGCACCGTAGGATCGGCCCGTCGACGAAGCGCCCTTTCACGGGCGATCTCCCGTCGGCACTCGGCGAGAGTTGCCTGTTGTTCAGGGGTACGCACAATGCGCGGCCGTCCCATCGGTTTTCCGAGACTGAACTGAACGGAAACGAAACGGAACGGGCGCAGCCAGCGCTGCGCGCGTGAAACCCTTTCCTGCCCTTCTCCCCGGTGGAAGCGGAACGGCTCTGATTGGCTGCGCAGTTGGCGTGAGCGGGCGCCTACGCAGCTGGCACCGTGCCTAATGACTCACGCTCCGGCGACGGCGAGCCGCCACTGGAGCCAGAATTTCAGCGCTACATCGCCGGCGCAGGCTAGCGTATACAAGCTTCGCTTGAATATATGACGTCACGAGAGGAGTTGGTGCGGGAACGTCTGGCCGCGGCATCGCCGCACATTTCTCGCCCTTGCGCCTCTTCGAGCCTCCTTCTGTCACCGTACGAGCTGCCCTTTTGCTATTATGTTGCACAACACCATAACTTAATATTTTTGATGGTGCGCGCTAGGCTTCAGTGGGCGGCAACCACGATGGCATCTTATCTCCGACAACAGGGCCAGTATGTCTGCCGAAGAGCGTACGTTGGTTCCCTTAACGTGAAAGCCGTATGCCGTGGTATCCTATTTCTGGCCATGGCCATCCGGTGCCCTGTGTTACTACGCATCATTTTCAGGGCGTCAAAATTCACCGTAACCTCTTGTCTAGTCTCCCACTTCGTCTACCTGAAGAATTTATATTCTATTGCTCAGGCTCCAATTCTTATACGGGGAAGCTTGGGGTATACATGTGCAATCTATGCCGCAGCTGCATTGGGCACAACTCCTGGGACTTCTACGTTACAGTCTCCCAGTCTTGTCAAATACATGTAAGACTAACATTCGCGCTCTGAAGAGTATACAGGGTCAAGCCCTACGCACGTGTTTGGGGCTACCTGGATGCGCTTCAACAACAGTAACAACTCTCATCGCGACAGACAATGTGATCCAGACACACGTAGCTGTTGACTCTCTCAGAGCGCACATTCGACATATTTCAAGGATCCCCTACCGTCACTTGGATTCCTTGCCGACAAAGATACCTCAAGCGGCATTTTTACGAGTGATTAGCGCTCATAAAAAATGTATAGCCAACACCGAGAGCGAAACTTAAAGAAGGCCAGTCACTCGTTCCTGGCTCTGAACTAACTGACGATGCTATTACTGCACCAGACATACCGAGAGTGTGCAAATATTTATACCGACGGTTAGACCTCGCCTACCAGCACAGCAACAACTTTCGTCGTTCCAGCGAAGCAGGTCACAGTTAAATTCAAAAGAGAGAGAGAGAGATGGCGAGGAAGGCAGGGGGCCGTTAACCAGATGTTAGAATCCGGTTTGCTACCCTGCACTGGGGTAGGGAGATAGGGGTTATGAAAAGGACAGATACAGAGAGAGTGAGAAAGAAAAGAAAGCACAAGAAAACGCACACGCCGGAAGAGCGTTCTAATCACAGTCGTTCAGATAGGCCGGTGGCTCGCAAGAAGCGCAGAAGCGCCTGCACGGCCTTCTTCTGTGACGTTAAGTCCAGTCTGTGGTGGAGAATTTTTTCTTCCGCCATAGGGACAGAGGCCGGTCGTCCAATTGGTTGAACGCGTTGGTAAGAGATTGTCTCTGCGCACATGTACTGCGGGCAGTCGCACAAGATATGTTGTATAGATTCTTGACTGCCGCAGTGGTCACAGGCTGCGCTGTTGGCCATTCCTATGCGGAAAGCATAGGCGTTGGTAAACGCAACGCCCAACCATAATCGGCACAAAAGGGTTGCGCCTCCTCGGCGAAGCCTTGATGGTACTCGAAGGCTTAGGGTTGGGTCCAGAGAGTATAAGCGAGCATGCTTGAAGTGCGATTGTGACCTTGTGCGTTGGCGAGCAAGCACACGGAGCTTCCGTGCAGCGTCAGTCCTAGAAAGTGGTATGGGCCGTTGCTGATCTTCTTTATGAGCTGTGCGGGCAGCTTGATCGGCCCGTTCGTTGCCGGTAATTTCGCAGTGACTTGGAAACCACTGAAAAATTATTACATGCCGTATCTCAGTTAGATTGTGCATTGCCTCGGCAATCTCAAAGACAGCTGCTCGTGCGGTCCGCGGCGTAAAGGTGATAGTAGAGACTGCAGAGCCGCCTAGTTGAGTCGCAGAAAATCGTCCATTTGTGTGTCACTTGATCACTAATGAAATGGAGCGCAGTGCAAAGCGCTGCGAGCTCTGCTGCCGTCGATATTGTGACGTACGTGAGACGTCTTGAATTTAATAGTTGTGACCAGTAGCGCACCCAGGATCTCTGCCAGGGGGGGGGGGGGGGGGTTGACAGTTTGCCAATACCATCTAAACAGCACTAATTTCGATTTCTTCACGGGAAATTGTCAAAAAAATGCGCTTTTTGCGAGTGTGCAGACGATTGCGCGTCTTACATCTTAGTTGCAGTACTCAAATGCGTAAGGAAAGAAAAGGGGTTAAACAAGAGGGGGGTTAAGTCGGCCTCAGGGGAGGGGGGGGGGGTTCCAACCCCCGAATCCCCCCCCGTCGGTGCGCCACTGGTTGTGACCTTCGTTGGTATCACAACTGCCGCGGTGGAGCTGTTTGGCAGGACGGATCCATCGGTGTATATATGGGCAGAGTCTTGGTACTTCTCGTACAACAGAAGTAAAACTAGCTGTTTAAGGGCTGGTGATGACAGCTCTGCTTTTTTCTGGATGCCAGGTATTGCCATTTGGCTGAGCAAGGCACCACGGAGGAATCGAAGGTCTTGCGGCAGGAGTGAAGCAAGTTGGTAATGATTCACCATGCGTGGCTATTGTTCGGCCGAAAGAGGTACGTGGTCAGTCCGCCGGTAGAGATGCCAGGTGGTGGCGGGGAGTCCGGGCAAGATGTCTGATATGTGTCCTCAGTGCTTCAACCTCAATGTGAGTCTTGGCAAGGTTGTCTCCAGCGATTGCTATAGCCGCCACTGTTGATGCACTCCGAGGCAGGCCTAGACAGATGCGGAGCGCTTGGGCCTGAACACTTTGTATTGTGCGCAGACTCGTTTTGTTTACGTTAGTTAAGGCTGGCAAGCTGTACCGCAGGAAGCCGAGAAACAGCACATTGTATAGTTGCAACATAGCACGTGGACATTCCCCATGTCTTTGCAATGATGAATTTAAACAGGTGACAGATGCCTGTTAACCGCTTCTTCATGTACGATACATGAGGGCTCCATGACATGTCTCTGTCAATTACAACACCTATAAACTTGTCAGATCAAATGTATGGTATTCTTTGGCCATTTATCAATACGCTGTAGTTCGCCACGGGCTTGCGTGTAAATGCCACAAGTGCGCATTTCTCAGACAATATTTCCAGACCTCGATTCCCGAGGTAAACAGCAGTCTGAGATGCAGCTTTCTGGATCCTCGCTCGCACTTTGTATAAATAGTCACATTTATCCACACATTGTTTATATTTATATTGTTTTTCCAATACATGCGTTCATGTCTTGTACTTATGCACGCATTGCTACGTGTTGCCAAAGAAACCAATAAGGCACACAGACCTAGTCTAGCCGATTTTATGGCTTTTTGTCTGTTCCCCTGTCATCTGTACGTTGTATAGATACGAAAAAAAAATGTCACAGTTTCGCCCTAAGGGCGAAGCAATGAATGCGATAGCAACACAGCAATGTCATACGAAGTAAGGTGAGTGGCCTTGGTAGCAATATGAATTGTAGTAAACATGAGCTGATTAAGTAAGCAGGTGTGCTGCGGTGTAAGTAGACCGACATGAAGAGAGACTCGATGACCACGAGAAGGCGCGTGTGAAACGGTGGTGTTGATGAGAAGCGCTTACCGTGGGCAGCGCGTGCGAAGGGACACACCTGTAGTGCTGCACTGCCGATCTGGGCAGCATTGCATGTGTAGCGTGCGTTGGAAAATGTGGCCCGACTATTACTAACTGAATGAACAAGCGTGGTGTGAGCGCGCACAAACAAACATGAATAGATCACACTGAATGACTGCAGCCAACGACTGTCAAAACGCTGGCAGCGAGCGCATACGCCGCGCAGCGGGCGAAGGTACGTGCGGTCTATCGCTTCAACGGAAACTGAGCGGCGAATGCACGGCGCATAAAGGTCAGAGCCGTGTGGAGATATGAGACGGTGCGGTCGAATGAACGACGAGCGCGGTTGTTGGCAGAGTAGAAGTGCGCCCCCCCCCCCCCCCCCCGCGCTCCCTCCGGCGCTGGCTTCCCGCTTCCTTGCTTGCGCGTGGGTGATTGAGTGCGTTCGCTCTCCGTGATAGCGCGCGTCCCCGCACGCTTCCGCTCGGGCATACGGCGCGCGGCGAAGATTTTATCTATAGGGAACCTCACGGCGACGGCAGAAATCCGGTTGAAGTGTCCATATAATTGCTATCGCAATAAAAATAGAGTTCAAGTTCTGTTGTAGGCGTGTTACTGCAGACGTTCAAACGCAGATATCATCCGCATACATTGATAGCTTAACTGTTCTTGGCAGGTGTTCAAGGAGAGAAAGGGGAGTCAGATTGAACAGCACAGGACTAAGTACACCGCCCTGGGGGACGCAACAGGGCTGAATACACCGCCCTGGGGAACGGCGCGGTAGCTGTAATGTAGAGAGGTGTGGCCGTCCTCAGTGTTCACAAAAAAATCACAGCACATCCACGAGGTGAATGATGATGATGGGGCGAAGCTCCGGAGGGATCATCGGTAAACCGTGAATACTCCGAGTAATTCGCCCAGTATATGATCAAGTAAACACGTGAGAAATAGTGTGTGTATATATACAATAAGTTTTATTTTCTTAGACGCTTCTTAGATGCTTGGTTTGCGGAGTCCCTTCATTACCACGGCTTTGTGGTCCGTGAAATGAAGGGATAACGGTTCTTCTATAGGTCTCAATGGGAAGTTAGAGAAGACAAGATCTATGCAAGTCCCCCTAATTGTCGTGGGTTTCTTATAGTCTAAGGAGACACACGTGAGTCCATGTTTTGCTGCCATGTGTTGTATGAGCCACTCGTTAGTTCGTTCTGTAATGTCCACATTGAAATCCCCGACCAACACAAAGGGTCCTTGCTTGTAGTTGTCGTGGTCGAACAACGCCGCGTCAACGAACGCCTTGATATGTCTGTTCGACAAATTTGGTGCAAGATACATCGTCATGATAATGCACCCATCCAAGTTAATATTAAGGCAGCGTATTCACCATTGTGGCTCTGAGTTGTGGGTAGTAATTTTAGATCTTGCGCATTTTCTGTTTGCTTTACGTACACGGCCACACCACCAGCAGGACGGTCTGCATCATCTATGCAAACGACAGGAACGTATCCTAGCTTTGGTGTAGAGTCTCTTGGCGTTCCTGGTCTCAGTAAGACAGAGAACGTCCACTGCAGTAAGTATCGGATCTCGTTCCACATCGTCTACGTGGGTATGCAAAGACCGATCGTTCAGGAGGGCAACTGTGAACTCGTTGATAGGATCAACGTCCTCTTGCATGGCACGGATATACCGCTTGGTGAGGGTGGGTAGTCTGTGTTGGTGAAGGCGCTGAAATTCGTTCAGCATTGCCCTGTCCTCGTTCCTGTCCTTGTGGTAGCACGTGTGGTCGCCCTTAGCATTTGTAAGGTATAAGTTATTAAGGTTTGTACATCTGCTGAGTGCCACGTATACCAATTTTTGAGGGTGTGTTTTGTTATACTCGTACACTATCGACGAGTACGTCCCACCCTGAGACTTGTGGACGGTAATTGCACTGGCCTGAACGAGGGGGAACTGCCTTCGCCTGCATGCAACGCCGGTCTTACGGTCCAAAGTCAGTGTAGTCACTCTACGCTCTATGGGAACCCAAGAAGCGTCGATGACGTGACCGCTTCGTCTGGCCTCGTAGACCATGTGCTTGGACCGAAGACGAGCGAGTCTACCAGTGGTTGCGGCATGATCGAAGCGAAACCATAGCCGTTTTGGAAAATCGCAGCCGTCGACGTCTTTCTCACACACCTTGATTATACCAACCGCCCCGTTAACGAGGCCGTCAATCACATCAATGTTCGTTGTGAGCATGTAAGGTTTTCCAAGAACGGCGAGAATCTCTCCGGGAAAGTTGGCAAACTCGGTATGTGACATCGTCTGCACTTTGGCTATCGCCTTCTTGCGGGCATCTTGATTTGCGTACCCAATGTATGTGTCGTCCGCTTGCAGCGATACTACGTTTGTCCCTCCTTGGTGAGCGATGAAGGTATTGAATTTATTCACTTCCTCGTTCGAGTAGAAGATCCTCATTGCGGTGGAGGCACGCACCAAAGCTTCTTCTGCAGTAATGAATCGACTCTCCAGTAAGCGGACTTCTTGGTCTTCGAGCGCTCTCCCGTCTCCAATTTTCGTAAGAAGAGCAGAGAAGGAGGCATCCGATTGCCTGACTACCTGGATGAGTGGAAAGTAGTCCAGGTAGTGCCATTTAATCGTCGACCCAAAGAGCACACCGACATCTCTACACCTCTTGTACACCTCGTTAGCACGCACTGGTGGTAGCTGACGTAGGTCACTGCACATGACGATATCGAGACCTCCAAAGGGTTAGTTGAGCTTTTGTGTTATCTGCTTTAACCGCCCATCGATGGTGTTGAGGTTGTCGGATGACAGCATGCTAACCTCGTCAACAATGACACATTTGACGTTACGGAAAGCAACTCGAAATGTGTTGAGCTCGCTGTCACCCAACCCCGCGTCCCTCTTGTTGCGGCCAAGCTTGAAAGCAGAGTGAACCGTGGTGCCTCCGACTGCAACTGCCTTCCGTGCTCTCCGCTCCGCAGCCTTGTCTTCCATCCGGCGACTCCGAGCGAAAGAGAAAGCGCGCCAAGAGCGAGCACCTTTTATTATAACACCCCTAGCGGTAACCCATCGCACTACATTGTAGGTTTTCTCATCAACTATACGAAAAACTAGCGCCATCTAGTGACATTATATACACTTATATATAGAAAGATCGACACTTACGCCATCTAGTGAACACTTCATAAAACTACAGGTGGCTACATACTACATCGGAGGAAGGACAGACCCACGCACTAAGGAGCTTCGCCCCTAAAAGGTTCGCATGGAGAGGTAGTCGCATATCCATTGAAACATCCGGCCACCCATTCCTACCTCTTCGAGAGCAGCGAGTATGGCTTCATGCGTAACGTTGTCATATGCCCCTTTCACGTCGAGGAAAAAAGAAGCGCAAAGACGCTTACGGCATTTTTGTGAGCGTTTTATGTGAAGTATTCACCAATTAGTGTGTTTGTTACTGCAAACACGTGCGCTTATTCCAGCCGGTAGTTCTCACTTTTTCAATTAGTGCATTTAGCATATTTGATATTTTCCACTTACATACATATCGGGAATATATATGTCTATGTACCATTTGATTTAATTAAATAGACATGCATTGGTCATTCTTCGCGCCACGCAGTTAATAAACCTGGTTTACTTCACTCTAATATTGTTTTCTTAGATCATTGCCCTGATCAATATTCCACCAACAAGAAGCGCGCGTAAAATGACAGGATATCAATAAAATTTTCTTACGTAGCTTCATGTTGCAGATATGAGGTTTATTACCAGTTAACATGTGAACTGCTGCTAAAAACAGCAGTTCACCTGGCTAAAATTATATTTGGTACCGGCCGTCAAGAGTCATGGGCTCACCAGAGCAACTAAAACATAAAAAATGTACTGCACAGACGTTCTGCGAGAAAAACTGGGCGTCCGCGGGCGCCCGCGTCCGCGTAGCGAACGCGCGCTCGCTAGCAGACGACGCTCTTGAGATTGACAGCAAAATTGAAAACGTCGTGTTGTATAATTTATGCCTCGAATATATCATCATTATCATCATCATCAGCCTATATTTTATGTCCACTGCAGGATGAAGGCCTCTCCCTGCGATCTCCAATTACCCTTGTCTTGCGCTAGCGTATTCCAACTTGCGCCTGAAAACTTCCTAACTTCGTCATCCCATCTGGTTTTCTGCCGAACTCGACTGCGCTTCCCTTCTCTTGGTATCCATTCTGTAACTCTAATGGTCCACCGGTTATCCATCTTACGCATTACATGGCCTGCCCAGCTCCGTTTGTTCCGCTTAATGTCAACTAGAATATCGGCTATCCCCGTTTGTTCTCTGATCCACACCGCTCTCTTCCTGTCTCTTAACGTTAGTCCTAAGGTTTTTCGTTCCATCGCCCTTTGTGCGGTCTTTAACTTGTTCTCGAGCTTCTTTGTTAACCTCCAAGTTTCTGCCCCATATGTTAGCACCGGTAGAACGCAATGATTGTACACTTTTCTTTTCAACTACAGTGGTAATCTCCCAGTCAGGATTTGGCAATGCCTGCCGTATGCACTCCAACCCAATTTTATTCTTCTGTAAATTTCTTTCTCGTGATCAGGGTCCCCTGTGAGTAATTGACCTAGATAAACGTACTCCTTTACAGACTCTAGGGGCTGACTGGCGATCCTGAATTCTTGTTCCCTTGCCAGGCTATTGAACTTCTGGATAATTTGTCTTCTGGATAATAATCTTCAGCCCCACTTTTACACTTTCTCGGTTAAGGTCCTGAATCATTTGCTATAATTCGTCCCCACTGTTGCTGAATAGGACAATGTCACCTGCGAATCGAAGATTGCTGAGATATTCGCCGTTGATCCTCCTAATCCTTCCTAAGCCTTCCCAGTCTAATGGTTTGAATACTACTTCTAAGCATGCAGTGAATAGCATTGGAGAGATTGTGTCTCCTTGCCTGACCCCTTTCTTGATAAGTAACTTTCTACTTTTCTTGTGGAGAACCAAGGTAGCTGTGGAATCCTTGTAGATGTTTGCTAAGATATTTACGTATGCCTCCTGTACTCCTTGGTTACGTAATGCCTCTATGACTGCTGGTATCTCTACTGAATCAAATGCCTTTTCATAATATATGAAAGCCATATAGAGAGGTTGATTGTACTCCGCAGATTTCTCTATTACCTGGTTGATGACATGGATATGATCCATCGTAGAATATCCCTTCCTGAAGCCAGCCTGTTCTCTTGGTTGGCTCAAGTCAAGTGAAAGCAATATAGTACTCCTGTTAAGTGGCCCTTAGCAGATGCTGTCAAAATCTGTGGCATCAAGGCAAGCTGGTGCAGAAACTACCTCAGGTCAGTGTTGCCGCTTGTATGTATATTGTTTATTGCATTTTTTCTGGCTTGCCAAGCATTTTCTCGAAGTAGGAATGGCTGTTTTGCCACTGCAAAAGTATAATTTACTAATACAGCTCAACATAATTTAATATTTACTAATACAGCGATTGTTCTTCTTTAGCGTGCCTCTGTAGCAATGGCCGGCACTCACCGAAGTCTGTTGGGCTGCCAAGTTTGCGTGACGTGCCAGGTGGGGTAGTAATACGTCCAAGTCAAACGGGTCCACCTGGGCTTCCACGGCTGCTCGAGCATTGCTCAACACATCACCCTGGAGGGTACAAAGAGAGAGCCCAAGTGAGAACTTCTTTGTGCAACAGAAACAGGGGGGGGGGGGGGGTTGTAATCCCCCCCCCCCCTGAGGCCGATCTTGCCCCCCCCCCTTTGTTTAACCCCTTTTCTTTCCTTGCGCATTTGAGTACTGCAACTAAGATGTAAGACGCGCAATCGTCTGCACACTCGCAAAAAGCGCATTTTCTGACAATTTCCCGTGAATAAATTGAAATTAGTGCTGTTTGGATGGTATTGGCAAACTGTCAACCTATAATGACAACAAACTGTAATGAGGGCCGCTACTTGCTTATGTCGCTTAATTCCCTCATATATGGTTTTATGTCATGACCACCACCACTGGTTTCATGGCTGGGACTGTCGGTCCACTTTGCGACGTCAAGGCTTAAATGTCACGTGTCACGTTACGTTGGTGGTACTGCAGGCGCATCATATACTGCGTTATCCCGGTCCCATTGCGGTAAATCATAGAGTGACTGAGAAAGGCACGAGAAGTTATCGAAGTTGTACTGCTGGGTTTGCCCATAGACTAAAGCGCTTGTTGTAAGAGAACAGAACATTACGGAATATATCGGGTTGAAAGTTCGTTAAAATTGATGCGTGCATTTGAAAGAAGAGCTAGAGCCTTGCGCGGAGGTGGTTAGAAAAATATACCTTGTTCTCTTTAGGATTCAGGAACGTTAGAACTGCAATGGGTGGTGTCCACATCGCGCCCCCCAAAACCAATCTTGAAGGACATTCCTTTGTCGCACTGCTGGCGCCGAAAGCAACCGCTGTCGTCATGGCCACCATTTATTTTTTAGCGCACCCCCCCCCCCCCCCCCCTTAGTGTATATAACAGGCATCGGTGAGGCGTAGCAATTACCGGCCCCGCCTGTACGAATGCGTCCATTTCATGCCTTATGTTCATTCGCAATGCGCATGTTCGGACGTGATCGGTTGCAATGTCCCCTTCATCTCTCGCGAACGGCGCCTCGTCCCGCCTCTACGGTGCGCCCGATGCTCGCACAGCGCGCATACACGCAGCAGCTGTGACGCGCATCGTCTACCGTTTCAGCGGACACCGTGAGAAACGGGCCCGCCGCCGCTCAGTCGCGATTGCGCTCAGGTGTACAACGCACACACCACGCGACATACTATATGCGCACACATGTACTACGCGCAGCAGCTCTTCGCGTAGAAAGCCTTCGCTTGCACAAGAAACTTTTGCTTGTCTATTCATCGTTGTTGACATGCAAGGGTACAAGATCAGATCAGATCAGATCAGATCAGATCAGATCAGATCAGATCAGATCAGATCAGATCAGATCAGATCAGACAGACAGACAGACAGACAGACAGACAGACAGACGTAAGTACATACATACATACATACATACATACATACATACATACATACATACATACATACATACATACATACATACATACATACATACATACATACATACATACATACATACATACATACATACATACATACATACATACATACATACATACATACATACATACATACATACATACATACAGACAGACAGACAGACAGACAGACAGACAGACAGACAGACAGAATGACAGACGGACGGACGGACGGACGGACGGACGGACGGACGGACGGACGGACGGACGGACGGACGGATAAATAAGCTGTAAAGAAGGACTTCGGACATATTTTTATGACTTGGAGTTCCTTAAAAAATTCTGTGTCATTACACTTTGTGAAGGTGGATGACCAGCGGAGCTGTATACATGTAGTGCTAAACAAACATTGACTTAAGTCAATATTTGTTTATCATTACATGTATAAAGACACATACCGCATGAACTGTCATTTTCTACCGCCTTTATTATTCTGTCACCTAGGTGACTAGAGCTTTGTTGTCGCTATGGTAGACGGCCATGGGTTCTGTAACGACGCTGGAAAGGTACTTCGCGAACGTCAAGTCTATGCAGAACCGATGACTTGTAGTAAGCTCACCGATGTTTTTATAGCACTGAATGCCGAACCTTTCCAACAGGAACGTCAACAACCATTTTCCGCTTAGCCGAGACAGGTCTACGTTGAAATCACCCACAATTAGAGCGGATCTAGCCTCCTTTGTTGAAAAACTAGATGACCTGGAAAATCGTAGTCGAAGAAACAATTTGGTCATTTACGGTCTGGACGAACCACGCAATGAATCTTTTCAGGATCTTGAAGAGAGAGTAAAAGATTTGTTCTACAGTAAATTGGGTATTTCTGTGGCAAATATAGAAAGATGTCATAGAATTGGAAACAAACGTGCTAGCCATACACGACCGGCCATGCTTAGGTTGCTCGATTATCGTGAAAAAATGACAATTTTGAAGGCTGCATTCAAATTGAAGGGTACGGCTGTTTCAATATCGCAAGACTTCTCTCGTAGAGTTAGAGAAATTCGAAAGAAGCTTTGGAACAGTTCTACTTTGGAAAGAAATAATGGCTCAAAAGTCAAACTTGTGCACAATACACTGAGCATAGACGGTGTTATCTTTGACTGGGATGAAAGGAAAGGTGCACGTGTGCAACGAAAGAAAAATCAAAATTGACGTTTTGCATCAAAGCCTCAGGAGCTTAACATACTTAACGTGAACTGCCGGAGTGTTGTTAACAAAGTCACAGAACTTGAGGGAATATTGGTGACCCATAACCCTGAAATTACTATTCTCACGGAAACATGGCTAAATGATTCTATAAAAGACAACGAATTTGTTCCTCGTGGGTACAATGTGCACAGGAAAGATCGAGGTAGTAAATGTGGGGGTGTTGCTTTACTGTTCAAGGAACGTTTTAAAATTTTGAGAATGCCAGATATACCGAACATTGAGGGGATATTCTGTAAAGCTTATCATGGCGCAATTAGATATGTATTGGGAGCACTTTACCGACCACCAAATACCTCTCTTGATTTCTTTGCTCATTTGCAAAGTTACCTGATTGCTCACGTGAAGCCTGGTGATCGATTAATTCTGGGCGGAGACTTCAATATGCCAAACGTAGATTGGTCAACCTTCACACTAAATGTTTCTAATGACAAGCTACAGGAAGGGTTGTTTGATATGATATTGTCTTTTGATCTGCGGCAAGTAGTTGACAGTTTCACTAGAATACAAGGTAACTGCTGCTCCATCCTTGATCTGTTTTTCTTGAGTGGATCTATTACGGGGCAAGCAAAGTGCGAAGTACTGCCTGGGATTTCTGATCACTCTGCTGTGTTGTTGACCCTGTCGGGCGTCTCTGTGAACAAGTCTGTTGATGTCATTTCCGTGCTCAACTTCTCCCGCGCAGATGATGTCGCCATATTGGACATGCTTTCGTTTAGTTTTGACTTGTTCCAGGGCAGCAGCGCTGACATACATACACTGTGGAATCAATTTAAAGACCTTGTAAATGATTGCATAAAGCGCTTTGTTCCTTGTATGCTAAAGAAAAGAAAAGGCAAATCTCCTTAGATTTCACGGGACACATTGCAATTAAAAAGACTGTTAAAGCGCCTGAAGACAAAAAGAGGTACCGCAAGAGACTTAGACGCTTTGCTTACTAAAATTTCCGAACTCTCTTCCGAGCTAAAAATGAAACTTTCCTCAGACAAGCAACGCTACTTTGGGGAGAAACTTCCCAAATTTATTTCAACATCCCCTGAAAAGTTCTGGAGGATGATTTCTCCCACTAAGCAAATTAATGATGCTTTCGTCGTAAATGGTGTTTTGAGTGATGATAGTGCAGTAATAGCAGATGCATTTAACTTACACTTTCGATCTGTGTTTACACATGACAATGGTTCATTGCCATACTTTCATGCTTCATACCCCCCTATGTCTGACGTTACTGTTAATGAGAATGGAACACTAATTAGCATGCTCCTTAACCTTGATATAAAAAAATCACCCGGTCCTGATGGTTTGCCAAATGAATTCTTAAAGCGTTATGCGCCATGGGTCTCTAAATATCTGAGTGTACTGTTTTCTAAATCACTAAATGAAGGCGAGATTCCAATCGACTGGAGAACGGCAGCAGTGAAACCTATCTTCAAAAATGGTAATAAGCAGCACGTATTGAACTATCGTCCTATTTCTTTGATTTCAACATGATGCAAACTTCTGGAGCATATAATACATAACCACATTACTGAGTTCCTTTCAAAGAATAAAATATTATCATGCCATCAGCATGGCTTCAGAAAGGGTTTTGCTACATGCACACAATTGGTAACTACTGTACACGATTTCGCTAAGGCAATAAATTCAGGTAAGCAGGTTGATGCAATCTTCATGGACTTTGCGAAAGCCTTTGACAAGGTTTCCCACAAAAAGCTACTCCACAAACTTGATGTTACTCTGGGTAATGCCAAAATTGTTACTTGGTTATCTGCATATCTTTCAAACCGACATCAATATGTTTCATTTAAAAACCATGCTTCTCGTAGGCTTCCCGTTGATTCTGGCGTTCCACAGGGTTCAGTGCTTGGACCACTTTTGTTTCTTGTTTTTATTAATGATATCGTTAATGACATTCCCGTGAAAATCAGACTTCTACGCTGCCAACAACCGCGCTCGTCGTTCGTTCGACCGCACCGTCTCATATCTCCACACGGCTCTGACCTTTATGCGCCGTGCATTCGCCGCTCAGTTTCCGTTGAAGCGATAGACCGCACGTACCTTCGCCCGCTGCGCGGCGTATGCGCTCGCTGCCAGCGTTTTGACAGTCGGTGGCTGCAGTCATTCAGTGTGATCTATTCATGTTTGTTTGTGCGCGCTCACACCACGCTTGTTCATTCAGTTAGTAATAGTCGGGCCACATTTTCCAACGCACGCTACACATGCAATGCTGCCCAGATCGGCAGTGCAGCACTACAGGTGTGTCCCTTCGCACGCGCTGCCCACGGTAAGCGCTTCTCATCAACACCACCGTTTCACACGCGCCTTCTCGTGGTCATCGAGTCTCTCTTCATGTCGGTCTACTTACGCCGCAGCACACCTGCTTACTTAATCAGCTCATGTTTACTACAATTCATATTGCTACCAAGGCCGCTCACCTTACTTCGTATGACATTGCTGTGTTGCTATCGCATTCATTGCTTCGCCCTTAGGGCGAAACTGTGACATTTTTATTTTTTTTTGCACAACACAGCCAACCGTGGAAGATGACGACGAACGCGCGAGCAGTGGCACGAGCGCATTCGCGCGGTTGCGCCAACGAGCCAGCTGTGGAAGAAGACGGCGACGCTCGAGCCACTGCTGATGATGATAGTTTTTGGTCTATGCGATCGGTCTACGCACGCAGTGATCCGCGGGAAACTAGCGTGTAACAGCTCCGCTGTAAAAAACACTGGCAAGAGATGCAAGTTAAGCTGTGGTAATAAATTACACTTCTGCAGTAGCAAAATGGCCGCAATTATCGTGAGAGGATGCTTCATAAGTCAGAAAAGAAATACGGTTGTCGACGCCAATCTTTAGTTCCTGCACCACCTCCTTGCGACATCTATTTTGATAGCATTTTTTGTAGAGTCTATATAATTGTTTATGTGCATAGAGAAGGGCTACATTGTATCCTATATGTAGGAACGAGAGACTCAACTTGGCAAACTTAGAAACTGTTTCTTCACCAAAACGGCCAAAATACGCGAAGATATTTTGAACTCCGTGACGCGACACTGACACCGGGGAGGAGGATTCGCCGCTGCAGCTGCTCTTGGTAAAGTGGCGAGGAACGTTCGGGAATCCCGCGAGATCACATAGACGTGGCATTCTCTGCTACTTTCAGCTTGTGTGAGTTTCGCGAGCCAGCAAAACCAGCGCAGCACTACGCGATAACGAAGCTACTGAAACGCGAGTGCTCGGGCGTCGCAGAGTGGATGCGCGGGCGTCGCAGAGTGGATAAAACGAAACCTTTCGACCGCCCATGTCATTCGACCATGTCGTTTTTTTTTTCGTTTTTTTTTTATTTAGTAGTACTGGACAAGTACGTTTTTTCGTATCATAATGCAATGCAATGATCTTTTTATTACGAGTGGTTGAATACTAGTGACAAAATTCTAATGAGGAGTGCATTGATCATCGTGTTAGTACTTGAATGTCCCGGGGGAGTCTTTAATCGTGTCCTGCATTATACCTCAATCTTTAGATTAACTACTAAAGCTCTGCTCGCGATAGTAGTATTCGGTGCAAAAAAGGGAAAGAAAAATTAAGTTTTGTTTTCTCTCAGCTGGTAATAAACTCTTTCCCGCCAAGTCAGTGAAAGTATAGAGTTCTGAAAGAGTGCTTTACGAGTCTTAACTGATATAGCGTTGCTATTTACCTTCTGGCAAATCAGATGCCTTTTGATGTGCACCCTAAGCACAATTCACGAGTCATTGCCGGTAACTTAGCAATTGGTAACTCATCGTCGTTGCCTGTGGCAACAACGATGAGGATGTTTGTCATCTACTCCTCCAATGATCCAGACACTCGACGCATAGACGGCAGCTAGAACAAGATTAATAGGTAATAGAGCTGGTAATAGGTAATAGGTTAATAGAGCTGCACTCTATTAACCCTCCCCGACCGTTTCACTCGCAAAATTGCTGGGTCCTTGGCCATCGAAAATAACACAGAGAAAATCATTGAACGCACTCGAACATTTTTTTCGGAGACACAGGCATGCTTAACGAACGAGTACTTGAGGCCGCACTGAAGTAACACAATGTATACCTACAACTTGCTTCCATTATTTGTATTTATGAGTGCTTGTATATTGCGTGTCATATATTTTGTATTCTGTGCTGCAGCTTACTTTTGACTGTAATATCTCTGGGCGTGCATTATTTTATCAGTGTGCATTCCTCATCTGTTTACCTGCTCATCGCAGACTGCATCGCGGCTGCGTGTGTGTTTGTGACTGTTTTTACGAATACGAACACAGTGTGGTGCGACTTTCTTTCGCCGTTTATATCTATATGTTGGCGTGTGTATAGGACTGTGTGCTGTTGAGTTTTGGCCCTAGGACGTTGTTGCTTTTCCTTTTCTTACTACATATGCATTCTTGTGATATTGTTATTTCTTCTGAGCGAAAAGGAGTAACCGTCACCAGTATAGGGTGACTACATCTCTTTCTTTCATTTCAATAATATAAAAATGAAAAGGCAGGCGGCTCAAGGCGAATAAAACGAGGAAAGAAGAAAAATATATCGGAGTTGGTTGGCTGGGAAAAAGAAATGCGTGCTAACCACGCGTTCTATTTTGCTGGATAACAAAGTTTAGTCACACGTATTCTGCTTACTGAGTCGAATTTTCGCTTGAGTATGGGATGATCATTTTTATTTTTTTATGGAATTTTTAAGAATCACCTGCTGCAGATAACATCATTCTAGTCCTTGAGCTGGATTGTTCAGAGAGGTGGACATTACTTGCACAAAAGATCGAAGTACATATCCAAATAATTAACTAAAATTTACTGGAATTTACTTATATTTACATATTTATATTACATAAACTAAAATTTACATATATTGCAATTTACGAATTGTAGCTGGTGAGTTTGTCAGGCGTATCCACTTGGAATAAATTTCCAGCATGGCATTAGTTTGGAGATATGCGCCATCAAACGTACTCGCCGTAAAAATGCACTGTTGGTCAACGTACATTTTAACAAATGCTATTTTATGCATTGAAGCACAAAAAAGTAACTTGAACGCCCATGTATTTTGTCCCACACTTTTGGAAATATTATCTCGAAACTTCTGTCATCCTGTAAATTCATTTCAAGTGGCGTGATACGTCTTGTAAACTCTCCGGCTACAATTCGTAAATTGCAATATGTGCCGTAAAGTAATTATTTAAGAAGTGAACTAATCAAAGTTTTGTTAATTAGTTGATTATGTGTTTCGATTTCTCGTGCTAGTAATGTTCGACTCTTCGAATAATCCAGCTCAACAAAAAAATATGCTATCTGCCACAGGCGATCTTTTAAAATTCCGTATAACTCATAAATGACCACCCTATATATCTCCGATAAAGAAGATAAGTGCGATGATAAGCTATCTTACGCTGGACTTGCAATATGTATCAGTTGCAAAGTCAGCATCAATGCATGAGCCTTCCGCCACTCCGTCCCAACTGCTCCGACTTTTTGTACCTGTCTGTAGCCTTGCGCCGAGCTTCATTTCGCATTGTGCATGGTCAGGCCACAGAGCGAGATAAATTGTTTGGCTGTGAGGAGCACTCGTTGAATATGGAACGAGGAATATAAGTGGAACAAATGAAGAAGTAAGTAGCTGCAGAAGAGAGAGAGATAGCTTTATTGAGGGAAAATACAGTTATGGGGGCCTCAGTCAAGGACTCTAGTGGCCACCGCCACGCACCGGGCCTGGTCGAGGAGGCTCAATTGAGTCTCCAGGTCAGTCCGGGCGAAGATAGCTACCCCAAGGTTCCCTAAAAGAATTTTGTGCTAATTGGGGTGAATTTGCATTTGGGGCCGTGTTTTGCACTCCCATGTCACTAGGAGCAAAGATGGCGTCCCCCTACACCAGGGGCATCATTGATTGGCATATCTGGTTAGCCAAATGGCATGCCACCGCCCCTGATGTGGGTATAGGTGTTTGTCTGGATTTTTTTCTGTAGAGCCGAACCTCCTCCGCTGTTAATTGGGTTTGGCGCGGCGAGTTCTTGGCGTGAACTACGTTGATGTTCTAAGATATCGCACGCTAGTATTTGCTTGTTGTTTTCGATTGTGGTCTCCTTCCTTGCTCGGATGGAAGTCTTGCGAGCAAGAGCGTCTACCCCTCTGTTGCCACTGACACCAACATGCCCTGGACACCATACAATGTGATGTTCTGGTCTTAGTCGATCGCCCAAGATGTTAGGGGCGATCCTGGGGATTCTTCCCTGGAGTAAGAGACTACAGGCCGCCTGGGAGTCCGTGAGGACGTAGGCGGGCCTGTCTTCTCCCTCCCGTGTCTTTATCGCCAGGGCTACTGCAGCCGCCTCCGCTGTTCTGGTGCAGGCTGTGCGGACCGAAGCTGTTGTCACGGTTCTTAGGTTTCCGGAGGGTCTCGAAGCAGCAGCGATAACGTGTCCCCTAATGTCCCGTGCTGCGTCTGTGTATATTGTGTCGGGGTTATTGCCGAATCGTTTTTCTAATTGTGGGGCTCGGGCTTTACGCCTGCATTCATGAAATTTCGGGTTCATTTTTGGGGGAATGGGGGAGATCTTGAGTTTTTCTCGCATCTCCTTCGGTATGTCTACCAGTTCGCTGCTGCAGTATTGAGGGTTAAACGGGTATCCCAGCTCTTCTATAGACCATCCTGCCCTCCTGTGACATATTTAAGCGTTCTCGTTGTGTGACCAGTATGGAATTATCATTGCTTTGTGTTCTTCAAAGCTTTTGTACACCCCGAGAGCATCGAGTCTCTCTGTGGATGTCACCAGCGGTAGACCCAGGGTGGTCTAGTACGCCTTACGTGCTAGGATGTCTGCCTGCTCTGTCTCTTTACGGTTAAGTTCTTGTTACGAGAGGCTGTACGTCATTCTGCTTATTGCAACAGCTTGATCTAGTCTTATTGCGTTTGATTCGCTTAATATTTTTCCATTCCGCGTGACTCTTTCTATCATTCTGGTGATTTGTTTGACCGAAGTCTTTAGGGTTTCTAGGGTGTGGTCTGTTCTTGTATTGTGTCTGATTGTTCAGATGCACATTTCACTCCGTTCTCAGTGGGAAACTCGTGCACTATGTTTATTGCTTCTTGAAGTATTCGTTCTTTCTCTCCGATTGAGCCTTTTGTCGCCCAAAGAGTAATGTCTGCGGCATAAAGGGCAAAATGCCGATTTGGACATTTTTCCAACCTATGGGCTAGCTAGGTTATTCATACCCAAGTTGAATAGTAGGGGTGTGAGGATAGCACCTTGTGGTGTGCCCCTATTTGGCGTACTGGAGTCGGATAAGGATTCGCCTATGCCGACAGTGGCTGTTGTAAGCCCCAAGAAGGATTTGATATAAATATAGGTCTTTTCAACGCACCTGGTTTCCTCAAGTTCTTGAAATATCGGTTTGTGCGCGTTGGTATCGCATGCGCTTTTGAGGTCTAGGGCCGCTGGTATAGATGTTCACTCTCTGTTGGAATGTGGCTCAGTACCTCTTCCTTCAGTCTTAGGAAGACATCTGTGTCGACAAGTGTGGCTTGAAACCATACATATAGTTTGACAGCAGATTTTGGTCTTTATAAAGTTCGTAAGTCTTGCGTGGATGACTCGATCAAAAAGTTTTCCCAGGCAAGACGGGAGTGAGATCGGCCTGATTTTTGTATGTAACGAGATTTGTCGGGTTTGGGTATTAAAATGATTTCTGCCTCTTCCCATTGTTCGGAAATTTTCCCGGTTGGCCACACCTCTCTGATGAAGGGTTCAGTTAGTTTCTTAATTTGTTCATAACTTAAATTCCGTAGCATTTCGTTCGTTAAGTTATCCTTCCCAGGCGCTGTATTTTTCTTAGCTACCTGGGTTGCTGCGAAAAGCTCTGCTTCTGTTATAGGGGCGTCCATAATTTCTTTCGAGGTCCATCGTATGCTTTCGAGTATGACTGATTAATTGGTTCCTCTATGTATCTTTCTTTGAGTTTGCTCCCACTATGGTCTCAAGGGCGCGTGACGATTCCGATTTTGTTGCTCCCGGGCCTAACATACTTCTAAGTATGTTCCTTTGTGTCGAGGTGTTCCCCTTAAGGAATCAGTGAGCTGTATCCAGTTTTCTGTTTCTAGTTTCTGCGCATAATCATTTGCTTGTTTTGCAATTACCTCTATTCTTGCTCTGAGTTTTCTATTGAGTATTTCACGCTTCCAGCGTTTTGTGAGGCCACTGCGGCAGTCCCATAAGTGTAATAATTAATGTGGGTCTACCGCGGAGTGTTCCACCGTCAGAGTGACGCTCTTGGTCGAGTGTGCTGGTCGCACGCCTTCCGACCACTACCTTCTATCTGCCCATCTGCAAAGAGATGCTTTCTAAATTTTTCCCAATCCGTTATATTAGGCTGCAGAAGGGAATGAAAAGAAAGGCAGGAGTTAGTGAGGAATGAATGAGGGGAGTAAAACAAAGAGGAAATAGGAAGAAATGATACAGGAAAGGACGACGCGAAGGAGCATGAAAGAAAGAAGGGGAAAAAAAGACGGAGCAAAGGAAGGAGTCGAGGAAGGAACGTGGATAAATATAGAGGGAAAGGCGAGGTTGTGGGACACACGAGCAGGGGAGTAAGGAAGGAACGTGAACAAACAAAATAAACAAAGGGGAAGCCCAGGACCAGAGGCAACCACGCGTTGCCGGCTACGAGCGCGTAAATGAATTACGGGAAGCCGAGAGATTGGATTACTGCACGGACAAGGCCGCGGGATATGCTTCAGAAGAACGCAACGAGATGAAGCCCATGCCACATGATGCATGCCGTGACGTCACGCATTCCTGCTGAACAGTGCCCAATGGCAGCAGTCGGCTTGAGCTCAATGGGCCAAATATGCGCTGCATGCGCGGCGAGCCAAAGCTGGCCGTCCGAACATAGGTGTGGACCATCAAGGTCACGCTCTTAATCCTCGGGGATATGAGAGCGCTCAGCGGGGGTGGTAAATCGAGCCCAGAACGGAGTCGCGAACAGAGCTTATTAATCGCGTTACGAAAGTGTTAAGGCTCCACGTGGCAAAGGGCATCATCCCTGAAGCGCGCAAGGGAAGATCTGCTCCGTCCGAAAGCGTAGGAAGCAGAAACGTCATTGATCCTTTTGATGAGAGCACTGGTATTTACGAGCGAACGCAGAGCACGAAAGTTTAAGCGAACGAACAAGGTTTCCCAGATCCCCCTGCGTTCACCATCAGCAGCGGCTGATGCTCCTGTTGCGAAGTGGGGCGGCATTTCCAACTCTGTTTCCCTCAATCCTAGACAGTCTCGATGTTTATTTATTTTTTTTGTCGTGTTTTTTATTTTGTTTTTCCAGAATTCTGCCACGCCAGCGCAATATGCTATGCGGGCGTGTCTTGTATCCGGCACGTCACGTCACACGTGTAATTCGTCAGGCTTATCGAATCTCGTGGGGGCCCTCGTTACTTCCTCTGCTGTACTGTGCACGCATGACAAGAATCATATGCCTCTTTAAAATTTCTTAGTTTGCTAAGATTTGTGGGGCCCTATACGTGTCAGGACACGACCACACTATAGACTGCAGATAGGAAAGCGCACCTCGCGGGCCAACGTCTTGGTCGAGAGCGACCACTGACAAGCGTTGGCCCATCCGGTATCCGACATGCAGGCGCTCGAGCCTGCAAGGTGGTGCAGACGCCACACTGACCCCAGAGCCTCACTGACCCGATTCAGGCACTCCCGCTCCGCGTTCACACCTGATAGCCTGCGCCGTGCAGCCGCTACAGCGGGCGTCTGAAAATTGGAAAAACTGAGAAAAGCGCGCCACGTCACGGAAAGAAAAAAAAAAAAAAAAGATGCGAGAGAGAGAGAGAGAGAGAGAGAGAGAGAAGAGGCAGGGAGGCGACGGTCAGCCTCCGGACGCGTCAAGATTCCGTGCTGTCTGCCGCGAACAGCGCGAGAGTGCGCGGTCTGTCCCCCTAACGACCCCCGAGAGCCGGCCAGTGTGGTGGTGCGTGTACGAGCGCGGACACGACGTTGTAAACAGCCACAAAAATGACATATCCGTCTCGCCAAGAAGTGGGCCAGTCGAGAGAAGAGAAACCACGCTCTCACGTGTGCGTGCTCACGCTTGCCGGCCACCACTGTCTCGACGTGGACGTTCGACCGGAGCGCACATCGCACACCAAGGAGGAGGACGGGGGGTGGAATGTTAAGAAAACTATGCAGCAGGCTGGGTGGGGGGTAGGAAGCACACGCCGTCGTGGAAAGACGGGGCCAGACGAAGAAACGCGCTATGAAAGAGAGAGGGCGCGCTCTGAAGCAGGCGGTGGCGTTGTGTGCCCTCGCGCCTCACGCCGCCACCTCGAGTCTTGTTTTATTTCGTTTCTGGCCGATTATTTATACCTTTCGAAAGTGCCAGCCGGACTTGGGCGAAAGTAAACATGAAGAACCGCGGGAGGCGGGATGAATGTAGCAAGGAGGAACGACGGCGGAAGGTCGCCGCTGCTTCCCAGACCCTCTCCGACGTACGCCTTCTCCTCTCCTTCCTGCGAGCCAGCCTACGTGCCCGTCGCTCGGCGCGTCGTAGTTCGGGGCGGTCGTTCGCCGCGGAGTAGCCATGTGCCGCGAACGCGTCGCAAGGTGTTTCCACCGCGGCGGCGAGAGAGCGACACGCTGCCGGCGACGGAAGAACTCCGACGCCGCCCTATGGCAGCCATCTTGTTGCCTACATGACGTGTCAAGGTCACCTGCGACCGCGTTGCACTGTGGGCCGCCAGTAGGAGCACGATAGTTGCCGTTTGGGGGGCCTTTTGACGTAGTTCAGTGCCCGAATGGTTGCCGTTCTTTATGCGCACTGTTTGAGCGTCCATTTATTCAGTCAAGTAGCCACGGAAGCGAGAAGTATTGAGCTCTCATCCCAGTCAACTTGATACCAGCGACGAAACTGACACGTAGAGGATAGTCGCTAGAAGAACCTAGATACGTAGTATGCAAGGACTGGTGGGGTCTATCAAGGTTCCGTGCGTCTAAGCAAAAAGATTCCTGTGGTTCTGAAAGGTCAATTGAGCACGGTCTTTAGTGGCACAATGGGTAATGCTGTGCGATAACGGAAAGCTTTGTACGCAGAATGTTTGCGTCTGAAAGTTCCGACTAGCTTTCAGCGAGTATGATGGCACGTACGCATAGAGCGCGAAGACAAAATAGAGTGTTTGAAATGTCCACGTCTATACAGGGATGTCGAGTATACAGGGTGTCCCAGCTATCATGCAGCAAGATTTAAAAATATGCAAATGCCACGTTGCTGGACAGAACCAAGGTAATTCTGTTTGCCGTCGTTTGGAGATACTCAGAGTATTTGTTGCATTCCGCCAAATTAGATAATTACTCGTAATTAATTTATCAACTTCTCAAATATTATAAGTAGATGAAAAGTGGCAGTGAGAAAATTGGAGAGCAACATGAGAAACTACCGATACACCTTTCTGGTGCTCAATACGTGCTACATAAAAGTGTTTTTCCGAGTGTGAAAGATGCCCGCGAATACACACAAAGTGCCTCTAGCGGCCAGTCGCATGGCAGTTTTGCGTGTATTCGCGGGCTTCTTACACGCTCGGAAAAACACTTTTATGTAGCACGTATTGAGCACCAGAAAGGTGTATCGGTAGTTTCTCATGTTGCTCTACAATTTTCTCACTGCCACTTTTCATTGAAACTAATGTGGCCCTAGAGCTCGGTGATATATATTATCTATAAACAACATTTTATTTTTCTCCTTGCCCCAGATTACCTAGTCCTCCTTCCATAACTTCCAAGTATTTTTTGACCCTATTGCTCCCCAATGCCACTTTGTAGCCTGTAGTAACCCGAGAAAAATTGTGCCTTCATGATTCTTTCGCTGTCCTCGTCTTTCGGTAGCGGTAAACATGTCATACAATAAATGCCAACTAGGAAAAGTTCTACTTCTGGAGCCTGCGTGCAGTGCGGACAAAAAATGCTGATGACAACACGAAAATGTTTTATGCCGGCTTTCACGAATGACTTCCTGCAACGGATGTAACGTGACGTCATCTAGGAGCAGTGAAGTGAAGACAACACGAAAATGTTTTATGCCGGCTTTCACGAATGACTTCCTGCAACGGATGTAACGAATGTGACGTGCCACCATCTAGGGGCGGTCAAGTGAAGTACTGCATGGTGATACTAACGAGCGCCGACAGGAAGCACTTAGGTAGTCACAGCGCGCAGCGGAGGCTCCAACACGGTGTAGCCACAAAATAATGGACCAAGTGTAAACGGCTTCGTGACTTTATAAGCTCGTCACATTCAACGAAGTACTGTGTATTGAATAATAAAATAAACACTATTAAAAATGTCCGATGGCAGAAGTCGCACCCAGGACCTTTAGTACAGAAGCCAGACATTGAAACCATTACGCCACGGACGCATGCACCGACGCGCGGCTTAGAACGCCGTTATCAATTTATCGCGGGGAAGTCAGCGCGTTTCAACGCCGCTCGGCAACGCGACGCCGCGCGCAAAGCAACACGGACGCCGTCCCGCAAATCGTGCGCCTTTCGCTGCAGCGAACCGCGAGTTCATGAAACAAACATGCAACAGCTTCTGTGAAGACACGTTTCACTTTCGTGTTCTACCAATTCTTATGAAAGAGGGATCAACCATACTTTTCTTGGCTATTTCCTTCGCCGGAAGGTGACGCAGCCTCTTCTGATTCCATTAAATCAAGGGTTTCCTGACGCTTTGAAGTATAGCGCGAATCACCGTGGCATAAGTGAGCACGCAATCTTGCCGTTCGTGACCGAAAGTGCGACATTTAGTGCAGCACGGTGTTCGGCAGTCGCGGCGGGTGTGCCCCTTCATTCGACAACGCAGGCAAGCAGGTGCTCTGCCTGGCACCACTACCAAAACGGCGGCTCCTTGGAACTTGAACAGATCCGGCAACTCATCCGCGGTGATCCCGTCACGAAGGGTCATACGAGCGACGCGCGTGGTCGAATCGCCCTGTTCAAATCCTGGCACGCTCCACTCCTCTAGCTTGACGTCCTTCACGTCGCCAAACTCGCTAAGCACTTTTCGCACAGCCTCGTTCGGAACGTCAAAAGCGACCCAGTATACTTTTACCGTAAGTTGCTGCTTCACAGAGTCGATGACAGCGCAGTATCGCCCTTTTACCCTAATTCCTCCGCTGCTCACAAGTCGATTTTTCGCTTCTGGGGTACGCAGCTTGAGCATCCAAACACGACTCATTTGGTACGGCCCGATGCCACTCACCGCTTTGATGACGCCCAGTTCTTCAAACGGTGAACGGAAATCCTCGATCCGGTACGGTCTTCCTCCAACGTCGCAATGCAGGAAAACACGTGGTTTCATTAGACACTTTTAGCAGAGCGTTCATGGTCCGCTCCGCTCAGACCGGCTTATCCTTACGATTTGCGCACAGCTGCTCAGTGCAACGCTAGCGGGAACGCTAATACGCCAGCGCACAACGCTCACATCGGCAGCGGAACGAAGAACGCTGCCCACGCTCAGCTACGAAGCCGTTCGAGCGGAGCGTTATGGTGCGTATACTGCTTGCTTTGTCAGCGGGAGGCGTGGCTTTGTAGTTTTACAGCGACCCTGAGAGCGCAGGCCGGCGTCTCCGGAAGACGCGCGCGTCAAATAGCGAAATCAACGCAGTTCATGCAGCCAGCGAAGTGCGCGAAATGTTAGCGGAGCTTAAGCAACACTCTGCTAAAACTGTCGATTGTTTCATCTGATGGCAACGTAGGAAGAACAAAGTTGTAGCCTGAAGGCGGTCTGCAACCCTTTACACCGGGGCCAGACGCAGCCGCCGAAACACCTTCGATCGTCGGAGCAAGCCATGATGCGTCCGCACACCAAACGCGGTAAGACGTTCTACGCCACCGATGCATGCATCGACAAGCAACACAAAACGCCATTATGAATTTATCGCAGGCAAGCCAGTGCATTGAGACGCTTGGCGCGTTTCGATTTAGCCACCTGGACAAGCTGAACCGTTGTAATTAGTATACGATTGTGCGAGTTCGCAGCATCTTCTACGCTTCGAAAAGTATAGATTGCTCTGAAATTTAGGGCAATGAAGGCATATAGAGCGCAATAAACAAAGCCACAAGAACGTTTAAGTCCACAATCCCGAAGATGAGACAAATCCATGTACTACTTCTGTGGCCTCGAGTATAGGCAGTTAGCGTCGGATTAGCCTGTGGTAAAGTGAGCTTTACCTGTGGCGCCTCGTCGCCTACGGATTGCGGCTTCAACGTGCATCAGCAGTGCATCGCCTACTGCTTCGCTTGCGATGGCACCACCTAAGACAACTGCTGCGCTAAAAGGCGCAGAAAGGCAACGACGTCGCCGGGCGAATCTCGCTTTGCTCCGGCGAGAGACACGCCGGCGTGAAGCAGAATGCCTTCGCGCGTTCGCGGCGCACGGTGCGATCTCTGCCACTGGCATTCCTGCAACTGCGTGCGTAGCAGCTCGACTGGCTGCCGTAGCCACTACGGAGCCGGAGCAGAATGCTCGCACCTTCGCCGAAGCCACTCGCCAACAGGACGCCGCGCGCTAAGCAAACCTGCAACAAGGCCCGCAAATCGTGCGCCTTTCGCTGCAGCGGACCGCGAGTTCGCGAAGCAAACAGCTTCTGTGAAGACACGTTTCACTTTCGTGTTCTACCGATTCCTATGAAAGAGGGATCAACCACTATATATATATATATAATATTTGAAGCAACTGCAGCCGGTTGTTCTGGAAACAAGCCTTTTCTCAACATCCTCTACCCCACACGGTACACGGAGGACATCTGCCCGGGTCGTGGAGCCTTGCCGTCGACGTGCACGTCCCGGTGGAGTGTTCCGCCTCCATCTTCCCTTACTGCCCACCCATACCCATCCTCACCATGGAGCAGTGGGAGACGACCCTTCGCGGTGGGACTCCTGAGGCTTGCGGGCGATCATCCACCGGGCCAACGCCATCGCCAAGACATCATAGGGGCCCTGGACTAAGGGCTCCTCCCCTATGCCCCCTTCCCCAAAGTTAAAGTTTTCGTCATCATCATCATCATCTTCTTCTTCTTCTTCTTCTTCTGGCAGGCGAATCATTCGCAAAGACTCATCAGAGAGCTGTCCGCGCGTCGTCCGCGGGTAGGGGCCGTATGCCTCGGTCTATCAAATTTCGAGCGGCGTGATGCGCAGCGCTACGCCTCACTGGAGCGACCGGTATCCTGTCTTAGCCAAACCGCGCGCGCTGAAAGTGATCGACCGATAATTAAGGGCGACGTACGAACTCACTCGTAAGACGTGATTCTTCTATAAGCTTACTTCTAGAAACATATTTCCTCGAGCTTTTTTCCCGCGAGCTTTTTGTATAGTTTCGTTTTAGATGTAGCACCTGGTATTTTGAACATTTGTTTAAAGTAACGTGATAAACTAACAGTCTTGCCCTGACGGACACAAGTCCCCAGTGTCGAAACATTGGCATCCAGCCTGAGGCGCGTCCCTTACTCGGCCACTGTTGGTCACTTCAAGCCTCCATCTTCCCGCTGTGATCATCAGTCTTTAAAGCAGCGTATCACTTTTCTACTATATTCTACTCAAATACGTTTCTTAAAAATTCTGTGTTTAGTATTCCGCTGAGATCCCTTGTTGCGCGGTATCAGTAACTTAAATACACTTTTTTGACGTATTTTGTACAAGTCTGCAAAACTCAAACTAATAAACATGACTGAAATCACTGAACAGGAAATTCAATACTGACAAAGCGTTGGAAGACTGACGCTCGGTAATGCATTGCTTTATTCAATTGAAACATCTGTCAAGTTTCCGATCACCATGGGAAGATACAGATAAGGGAATGTTACGCACTGTATTTAAGGGGTACGACACGAGGAGAAAATCTGCGAGTGAATCTGAACAAGGACATGACGAAAAACTTAGAAGAATGTCAAAAGACCTTGTTCCTATCGGCAACTATCAGGCATTCAGTAGAATTGGCTCTTACTTCATTACTCCTACGTGTTAGTTAAGCTCCGTATAGTGTGCCAATGAAATTGCACTCCAAAGGGGCATGACAACGTTACTTCCAAGCTTTGACAGAGATTAATATTTTAGAACGCGCTGGTGTGTTCGGCGTCCTTATGTTCTCCACTGATGAGATAACAGGAACGAGGCAAAATAAACTAGAGTGGGGAGACCTGGGCTTGGAGGCTGAGTCTTGTAGTCACAGCAAGTTTAGCACCAGTATGCCAAATCAGGCTCCGAATTTGTTGAATGCAAGGGTTCTCGTGCTTCATTTAAAATTAACCGCGTTTCAGTTTACGCTTACGGTACCTCACAATGGCGTATCTGTGATTCCATGCATTACACATGGACTGTCATGTTATTTGCCGACAGAAGGAGAGTAAGGTGGCTGCAACGCTTATTCGTTCGCCGGTGCGTTTCCCATACAGTCGCACATAAGCGATTATCCAGAAAACTGGAAGGAAGCGAACTGGAGGTGGGGATGCCGCTTAGCAACCGCTCACATTTGCGAACGCGTGGTTATCACGCGAAACCACTCAATACAAAAGGCTGGTCTTGCTTCCGACTGCGCTTCAATTTCCGCACTTGCCGGGATAAAGAAGAAACAAAGAAGCATTCATTACCATAAATGTCATGTCCGGGACTACTGTTTCGTTTTATATCATACGGCTCGTTCTATTGTCCTCCTCGCGGGTGCCGTGACCGGGGCACTCCCAGGACGCAGTTTCTCTGCAGTAGTGCGCTCTCTTTTGCCGGACGATCGACTCTCGTTCGCGATATGGACCGGTTGCCGCTCCGTGTTCTTTAACGCGGCTCCTGTACGTGCCGAATGATGTCGTCGCACCGAACCCGAGAGAGTGGCAGACTGTGCAGACTCCGGCCGACGAGTTCCTTCCTCTCCCACTGCCTCCTCCTCGGCCGCGGCGCGGCGCCGCCGTATAGCAGACGATGCCGCAGGTGCGTACGCGCCTTTGCGTCTGTCGCTGGCGGCGTTATTTAGTACGCCAAGCCGCCGGCTCTGTATAGCGTACTAATTTATGCGTCTGGGGAACGAGTATGCGGCCCCGAAGGTGCCTCGATCCGATCGCGAGTTGGGTGCGAACGCTTTTTTTAAGTGAAAGGAACGTGCAAGAGGGGAAAGGCCGACGCCGCGCTTCGGGTGTGCGCGCCGAGCGGGCCCACTGTCTCGGGTGCGAAACCTCTTGCGAGACGAGGCTCACCTAGCCAGCTGCTGATAGGTGCAGGTTTAACAAATTTTGACCGACTTGTGCCCGCGTTAGATGAGCGAGAGGAGAATGAACGCTGCGCGTTATATCACACACACACACACACACACACACACACACACACACACACACACACACACACACACACACACACACACACACACACACACACATATATATATATATATATATATATATATATTAGTCTAAATTCTTGCCTGAACTTGTCACAATTTCCATGCTTCTGAATGTATAATTATTATTCTAGAGACCACGTAGCTTTTCACTCGTGCACAATAACATTCGGAGTTTGTACAGCTGAGATTCGTTGACTAGTTAGGTTTTCTCGCTATGATGGCCGCTAACAAGGTTCGCATTCTTGTCGGGATGGCAGCCTCTGAAACCAGACCGGCTCGCGGTGCCACGCGACGGATCCCGCACTGCAGCCTAGCTCTGTCGCGTGCCACCAGCTGGGTGGCAGGCGCTGTCGAATATACTTCCCATTGAGAGCGCTGTGGGAAGCTTTCATGCAGTGAGTATTTGTCGAGGCAACGTAACCACAATTCCGGGTCATCTTTTTATAGTTGAAACTATCTTATTAGAAACCGCCTGTGGCAGATAGCGCGATTCTGTCATATCAGCTGGACTACTTGAACAGACGGACATTACTATATAGCACGACAAATCGCAGCGTGACGTTACTACTTCACCAATTACCTTGTAATTATTCACTCTCACATGTCAGGCAATCGCGGATTCGAAGCCGAGCGGTAATGAAGTCGTGGCAATTTAGCACAACTCCTGTGCTTATAGCAGCATTTCTGACTAAAACGTGTTGAGAACCGGTGGCGGTATACATTGATGTTCGCGGTTAATCAGCAACTGCACGGGCGCAGGTCGCATTTGTGACTGATGCATGACTATCGGCATAGTAAGTTTGTCGCTTAACGTTACTAGAGAGGCTCTAACGTTACGCCTCTGTAAATATGTGTTCTGCGACGTCCATCCCGTTGTCACTTATTGTTGCCAGCCCACCGGGCTGCCTGGCACCAGCTACTCAACACCTGCGATAAGTCAGCCACCACTGCAACACCTCTGATGGCGGACCCTATACAAGGTGCAAAAGTTGCCCAATGCCTTCTCACTGCTGCCCGGTGTCGTCAAAGTGCTCACATTTTCCCGGATGCGGCACACATTACGAAGATATTTGCGTCGTGTATCACGTACAAAAGCTGCCGAGGTCGTATTCCTCTGTTCCCAAGGACGAAAGAATCGCTACTCGTCGGGAACAGTACATGAAACATTATATATATATATATATATATATATATATATATATATATATATATATATATGCGACGCGAGCAGGAGGTTGCGGACGTACACAAACATGGTCGCCCGAACACTGCCTTTATTCTTCGTCTTCCTCTTCTTTCAGACACAGTCCATCTGTACACTCTTACGTGTGTGTGCCTGTATGTGTGTGCCTGTGTGTGTGTGATGACTAAAGGCAGCTCCGGGCGAGATACTTATTTATTTACACATTTACACAATGCAGTTCCTCTCTCTGTCATGTCATTGTCCCGTATGGTTCAGGTGATTTATATTCCAAGCTTCCTTGCGTGAACTAAGAAAGGCAGCCTTTGTTAGCTTTCTTAGCGTACTTTCCTGGCCATGGCTGGTGCTGCGCGTTTTGCCGAATAGCCTATTCGGCATGGATATTAGCAGAGATTGGCAGTGATGTCCTAGGACGCAGGCTGCTGGCCTTGTTTTCTGCGAAATTACTCGGTGATAAAACAAGCTATATAAGTATATACGTCATCAAGATCACAATTTATTTAATAAAGCAAACCTTTCTACGCATACTTTTCGAACCAACATCTATAGGCCACAATCGCACGCATACTTCTATCGTGCCAACAGCGACTACTTTTTTGATGATCGCCGCGTGTTGACGATGATGACTTCCATACTGTGGCACGTATACCCACAACGGGTGGTTGGTAAAGAAGCGAAGCGGGCCGTACATTTCAAATAAGTAAGACGAAAAAAAAAATACAAGGCAATGTACGAGTTGTGACGTTGCGTGGCACGGGTACGGGGGAGCACATGAGCGCGCGCCCGTTTCCTTTAAGCCATATACGCAGGAATGAAACGGGCAAATTAATATATGTATATATATATATATATATATATATATATATATATATATATATATATATATATATATATATATAGTGTGTGTGTGTGTGTGTGTGTGTGTGTGTGTGTGTGTGTGTGTGTGTGTGTGTGTGTGTGTGTGTGGTTTTACGTGCCAAAACCACGATCTGATTAAGAGGCTCGCCGTAGTGTGGGACTCCGGAATAACCGGGGTTATTTAACGTGCACCTAAATCCAAGTGCGCGGGTGCTTTCGCATTTCGCCCCCATCGAAATGCGGCTGCCGTGGCCGGGGTTCGATCCCGCGGCCTCGTGCTTAGCAGCCAAATACCGTAGTCACTAAGCAACCACGGCGGGTCGGGCAAATTTATAGCATTTCATTAAACGGCTTCACGAACACTTCGCTTTCACGTAGATTTCAAATGTATTTGCATAACTATTTTTTATTTCTGACGAAATGCCCATTTTCCGTCTTAATTGGGCTTGTGGCTAATTGTACGGGAACACCGGAACCCATAGGACTCGCTCATCCCGGCCGATGCGCAGTGCGAGGGGGCTGTACGACTGTTTTCCACCGCCGACTTGCGTGCCTTTTCCCATTGCGATGAAGCGAGCTATATAAAGCGAACGGCAAACAAATCGTTCTAAGAGGCACGTATAAGCATCCGCCTCAACGGCTATCCTGCTGCAGAACGTACCGAGGCCGCAGGCTCGACTCCCGGTCGCGTTCTAATGGAGGCGGAACACGCCCGTGCAAGGAGGTTTCGGCGCACGTTACTGAGCATCAGGTATAGTCAAAAGTAATGCGGACCGTGCACTTCGACGTCTTTGATATGTGGGGCACAACAAACTGAGATACGTAAAACTCCTCGTACGGCACAGTCCCCGCTGTTAAAAGGAACACTCTGCGACGTATATTAATTTGCCGGCGTTCTAGCTGCAAGTACTGGCAGAAGCTATGTGTGAGTGCACTGCACACGTGTGGAGAAAGGTGCCAGCGTCAGCAACCACAAGTGCTCGGCTTCAAAGCCAGGCGATTGTACTGGAGAGGATGAAAAGTCGTACGTGTTATATACACACAGGTGTTGATCGCACTGTACGTGGCTGGAAATACCCGCTCGGAATTATAAAGACAAAACGCTTAATTGACGCCGCTGCTAAAGAAATAAACTGCACAAGATCGTCAGGAGTCTTTTTTATTTCTTTTTTGCCGCCGTGGCAGCCATGTACATGCTGTCACCGAATTTTACTGGGAGAAAATTTCGTCTTTGCTCGTGGAATCGTGCTGACGCCTACGGCGAGATTGCCTCCGCTTGTACGACCAGAGGGAAAGACGACGGCCCCACTTACGGAATGCCTTTTTCACCGAAATGTTGATATCTTTCTTCTAAGCCGGCTCTGTTTTGCGGACGGATTATCCGCCTTTGTTGTATATAGTTCGCTTCTTGTGGAGTGGGCTGATTACGCAGTTAACGTTCGAGGACTTCGATTCTCACTCGCCGCCTACGCAGCAACAGATGACGCGTACGCACCTGATAGCCTTGTAGGCTTCATGTTAGCGCACATACCCTATCTTCTCACGGCTTTCTTACTTAAAACGTCTCCTGTGAGAAGCGCCGCGCTAATTATCCCCTTGATATAGGCCGACGGTGATAGGCACTTGGGTGCATATAGCAGGGGGCGTCAGGGGGCGTTATTTATATAGAACATATGTAGCCTTGTGCAGCCCTTATGTCACATATTCCACATAAAAAGTCCTATATGGCTCTATTTGCATTTACATGAACTATACAGCGGTGACGGTTATGAATATATATCATAACGTCACAGCAATTAGTTATACAAGACACTGCAGTTAACTTTAGTTAAAAAAAAAGAAAACTTCGCTGTATACTTTTTGTGTTGCTCACGTTTCCGAATGGAGAAGCAATATTTACACGAAGGCAGCGCAAGCAGATAGCGGGACTATATTAACTACGCATTTAACCTCGTGGCTGCGACTTCGAACGAGCGAGCTATAATAATTTTCAGTATTTACAAACTTCCGTGACGACGTGGAATTGATGTGGAATGATACAAAGCTTCTTCGCTTTGTATCATCTGCGTCAATTCATCATTTACTGCACTTGCGCTTTTGAGCGCCAGTGTTAAGTCAGCCGGCAAGAATTGAGACCTATCGTGATGAAAAGCTGCGTCTGTTTGATATCTACGGTGGATTGAACTAGAACATTGAATACATATCTTATGTATGCACATCGAATAGTACATGGAATATCGAAACCAATGTATGTTATTGCGTCCAGGAGTCAATGACGTGACGTGAGCACGATGAGATAGATCACAAGGAAACAACATTTTATATCAGATCGAGATAACAGATCCGCAGGCAGCACCAACAGACGGGACGCGATAAATGAAACTACTGCAATTTACCTTGCGATATATTAACCACTGCACATCCTCGCTCAATATATATTATGTCTTGATGCCGTAAAAATATTTCTGCAGTTGGCTCATTCGTAACAAAGGTTGCAGGAAGGATATTTTCCGGCTAAGTTGGCATTTGAAGCCTACGTGCTGCCGCCATTCGCATAACTTAAATCTGTAAGCCTCAGTAACCTTCGTTTAGTCCACTGTGAGCGAATATTCGAAACTTTCAAACGCCATATTATTTAATCGAATACTAATCGAATAATAAATGTTCTTGATTCGTATTCGACATTCCGATTTTTATTTTTATTTCAACTGTTTGCTTCTCCGCTCGCACATGAGCTGCGCAGTGAAACCACCTTGCCGTAAACAATAGACATGTCGAAAATGGACGCCTTGTGTTGCATTTGGAAGAACAGTTGAGATATTTTAACGCGATGGCGTTAAAGGCCCCGTGTCGCAGAAAATCTGGCGTCGGCTTTCCGTCGTTGGCGGAAATAATCATCCCGAACCATCCCGAAACATGGGCAGGCGCTTCGCGTGGTGCAAAGCGTTAGTGAACAAAAATTGAATTTCTCAAAGTAAAATCCGTCAGAAAAATCATAAAGTACGACTTAACCACAACCTACAGACGGGATATCGTCGAATTTTAATTTGAATATACGATAAAAAAGCCTGATAAGCAGCCAGGGATCTTTGAATGCTACCGCGTTCCACTCTTAAAGGCGAAGCTTAAGCGTTCTCCAAATTATGATCTTGTCTCCGATAAATATATATAATCTGAATTGTCTATAATGAAAATAAACACAGTATATGTGAGCTGCGATCTATAGCCGATTCCCGGCCGTCACCGTTTTTAAACGCGTGTGGCTTGTTTCTGGTGCAGTCTCGTAGCACAATATTGTGCCGCTATGGCCAAGCAGTGACAACAAGAACGCACAAGCGTGACCACATCGAGCTCATTCAACATACGCACATACGTTAAAAAATAATTTCATGCTTTACGTCGCTTATCGTTGGCTCAAAGAGATCACTCTTCGGAATTTTGTTATCCGTAAATTAGCTTGTGAAATATTTTCAGCATTAAGATGCGGCCGCGTCACGGTTGGGCATTACGTTTGCCGCAGTGAAGAAAGGAAGCATTTGACTCGCTTCTTCATTTTTTTGTTTAATCAGCAGCGCAAATAAAGACGGCCTTGACTATACATGAAACAGTTATAAAATAAAATTACGCAAATTTAGAGTACAACATACGAATATGACCACTCCCCATTCACTTTGTAGTTTCGCACTTTTTTTTTTTTCTGTTCCTTTCGGGAATTTTCTACGCTAAAAACAGATAATACAGCAAGATAACGACCTGACTTATCCGAAAGATGCGATAAATACGTGTGCCGACGTTGTCTGCGAGAAAGTAAAATAATAATAATAATAATAATAATAATAATAATAATAATAATAATAATAATAATAATAATAATAATAATAATAATAATAATAATAATAATAATAATAATAATAAATAGATAGATAAATAAAAGTAAGAAAAATTAAGACATACCAATAAATTCCGAACATCTGCGACAAGATAACATCGCATCTTCAAACCAACTAAAGGCCGTCAATCTGCAAGATATGTGACTCTACCACGCGCATGACTGGCTGCATTAGTCTTGGCTACTGTAAATCTCGCTTCACGCATTCGACAGCCTCACTCTAGAGAACGGATCTTGTTATTTTGTACATGTATATGCGACGCTCTAAAATTTGCCAGCGAGGTTTAACGGCCGTTGAGTGCTTTCTGCGATTGTAGGTCTGACGTTCCTTGCAGTACGTTCTAGAAGGGCGCGCTCTGCGTGTGCTCTGCCCAGCAGTCAGGGGCGGATCCAGGTTTTTTCTGAGGGGGGGGTCAGCTTCTGTCAATGATGATGATGATGATGATGATAGTAGTAGCCTTTCTCATTTACCGAAATGCACCGTTTCTGCTCACGATAAACCCGCGTTTTATACGGCTAGAGCAACACCTGTAGCCCGCCGTGGTGGCTCACTCAGCTCAGGTGTTGCGCTGCTGAGCACGAGATCGCGGGATCGAATCCCGGCCGCGGCGGCGGCATTTCGATGGAGGCGAAATGCAAAAACGCCCGTGTGCTTGCGTTGTAGTGCACGTTTAAGAACACCAGGTTGGCAGAATTAATCCGGAGCCTTCCACTACGGCATGCCTCATAATCAGAACTGGTTTTGGCACGTAAAACCCCAGAAAGACGAAGAAGCCCTATAGCGAAGCCAGGTATCGGTTTCTCCGAGCATAAAGGAAAAGGACGTTACCCAATACAGCCATGTGCTTGGCGGCTGTGCCTGATAATACAGGGTGTTCAAAACTAAGATTTATGGTTTTCTTAAAATTAGGCACTGGGAGGCACGCAAAGACCACCTGTGCAAATAACTTATGTGGCCAGGTGTGCACAAAGTGAGAGGATAATTATCGCTGTGAGCAGCCGAATTCACTTAAGTTAAACAATTATTTTTTTTTTGTCGACTCCAGAAAGTGGGTATGTTGGTATTGAAAACTTAGAGACAGTAGTGTTTCTACACAGTATCGCTCGGAAGAATTATTCTAGCGTGTTCATGCTCCGAGATATCCGACTCCAAATTTCTATTGTCGTACTGCGAAGAGTTATGGAATCGACGCGGGAGTGGTTTATGCTTTGTGGTTCTGTTGAAGGGAGGCATTTTGAACGTTTTTAGGGCATTGACATCCTGATGGGTGAAGTGTTGTCATGAGATTCGTGCATGACAACATCAAACTTAAAACGGCAGTATATATGAAATATTCGTTAGCATAGCTAAAAAGGTTTCTGTTGTTAATGGTGTAGTTGTTGCTTTTGATTTCAATAAAACTTACAATACTTGGAAATCAGCAGTCACTTTATTTGCGTAGCCCAGGAAATGACCATGCCCGCTCGTCTAGTCACCATTACGCACGCGCATTGCCCTCCGGCTTCTCCGCTCGCGCCATTATCTCGGCATGGCAGCTGCCGCCAGCTTTACAGGCTTCGCGGTCGCGTGTTACGACAGCGGTTACGGGTTCTTCGATTTCTTTTATTTCGCCAGCCGTCAGGGGAAGGGGGGCAGTTATTATCTTTGCCAATGCCTCCGCCGCGTTGTCAGACTAAACGCCGCACCCAACAGCCGCGTCACATCATGGAGGAGCTTTGCGCCAATCCTCACTCTCTTACATGCGTAATCATGCGAACGACAATTAAAATTTGGAGTTGGATATCTTGGAGAATAGACATGCTAGAAGAATTCTATCAAGTGAAACTGTGTAGAAACACGGCTGCCTCTAACTTTTCAATACAAACATACACACTTACTGCAGTCGATAAATAGTTAATTATTTAATTTTAGGTAATATTCGGCTGCTGGCAGCAATAATTATTATCTCACTTTGTGTCCCCCTGGCCACATAACTTATTTGCCCAGGTGGTCTTTACGTGCCTCCCAGTGCCTAATTTTAAGAACACCATAAAGCTTAATTTTGAACACCCGGTATATCTAGCGTGTATTGTTTCTTAAAATAAAATTTGGGATGATCTGTCGCAGGTTTGTTATAAATGCGTAAGCACGGGTCCATCTTTAGAGTTCTGTTGGGACATCTTGATTTCCTTAAGAAGATTCTTTGTGTTCGGCTGAGACACCTTCGTTTGCTTTGGAGCTCCAACGCGGCAACCACTACGCTGGTTGTTTGCGATATGCGAATCACCGCGTATGAAAAAGACTCACGACGCCACCTACAAGAACGATGTGGCCTAGTAGCCGAGAGCGCGAGCCAGCGTCTACATGTTTTGCTTCCCACGCGACGTCATCCTTTTACACAAGGCGCGCATCTGCTCCCGTTTCTCTAACCACGCGTGGTTAGCGGCCAACGCCCGCGCGCTGGCGTTGGCCGCTGACGTCACGCTCCCCCACTTCTCAGCCGCTGCTCGAGGCTTCGCCCCGCTCCGCGAGAACGGCCACTCAGATAAACGGATCCGACGGCTTTGAGCCTCCTATGCTTAATGTACGACAATAAAACTGCGAAGTTACAATGAAAAACTTGTAGCGTACGAACCGTGATGTGCTCGTACTGGATAATGTCAACGTGTAACTGTGATCACACTTCTTTATGGGGTTTTACGTGCCAAAACCAGTGATCACACTGAGTGCTACAGTTTAAAAAAAAAAAGTTGCCTATGCGAAGTTCTTAGTTTAGCTGTTAGTTGTTATTATTTATATATGAACACTTCAGCGAGAGATCTTTTTCATTAAGTAGGTTGGTCGCGGAACCGATGACAGCCAATGAGGCAACCGATGACACCCCAATCGGGAACTGAGTTGATCAGTTGCGAAGGCGCTCGAGCGGACATCTGCGTGCTTGGCAAAAGGCACGTCCCCTCGTTCATTCGACGCCACCGATGGGAAGAGTAAGGCACGGCCGGCGCCAGGAGGTCCAAGGTGTTCACGAGAAAAATAACTACGGCAACTTCGCGACACCACACCCCTACGGAATAAAACTAAGCTTGTGAGCGAGCTAGGTTTACTTCTACATGGCTCATACCACTGGTACTCGCGAAAAATAATTTTGAAGAATGCTGGTGGCAATACTTTTTTTTTTTGGGGGGGGGGGGGGGGGGGGGGGGGACAGGGCCATTCCCCTGTCAGCGAGGGGGCGATGCAGAAATCTGAGGGGGGGGGTCAGGACATCCGGACATCTCCCCTGGATCCGCGCCTGCCAGCAGTGACCTTCCGTATAATCTCCCAAGTATATATATGACAATAAAAACAATTGGCAATTACAGCGCGTCATTATTCATTGGGCTGAGGCCGCTAAAACAGCATCTACCTAACCACCTCCCCGAGCTGCGCGCCGGGTCGCTCCGCTCCCCTTGGCAGAAACCCTCCGTGCGAGGCCTTGTGGAAAGCACTGCAAAGAACCAATCTCCAACAGTACGTATAGAGCAAAATCTTTCCCACATGGGCACCGAGAAACACCGTATGTTCTCATACAACGCATAAAACCTTAAAATCAAAACTAAGAACCAGCGATAATGCGTAAAACTACTACAACGAACCGAAATCCCGCGGCAGTACGACGAAAAACGAAGCACGTGATAGCACTGAAGCAGACGCTCCGGCGCGTGATCCCACTCTACGCCATGGCCTCCGAGATTGCAATCTTTACAATATAGGGGCCGTATTCTGAAACGTTCCACTTCAGCGAAATTTCTTTTTCGCTTTCAGGCGCGCGATGATTGGCTGTTTTAGCAAAACTGGATGAGCTGATTGGCTGGTTGAGCCCGACGTCATTCACTTTTGCTCAACCAGCCAATCAGCGCGCGCATGAAAGCGAAAAAAGAAATTTCGCCGAAGTGGAACGTTTCAGAATACGGCCCTAGTACAGTCTCGTTTACACGTATTAATCAGGAGCTAACGGCAGGCGGCGCCACGGTATGTCCGTCGCCCCAAACACCTGCGAGCAAGTTACGCACATCTCGTTACGCAATCAACGTCCAGATTTATTGCGATAGCAATCATATGGACACTCCAGGCGCATTTCTGCTGCCGTCGTCGGCTTCGCCGTGATGTTCCGCATAAAGGCCAAGTGCGATAACATTGCCGCGCGCCGAACACTGTGTGCGAGTGAAAGCCTGCGAGGGTGAACGAGGATGGTGGCTCAATCTCGCACGCCATCGCACGCAAGGCACCGGAAGAGCGGGGAAGGGGCCGGGGCGTTCTACTTCAGCGGCGGCTGCGTGTGGCGCGGCCGCGCGGGCCCTATGTTGAAAGCGATCTTCGATTGGGACAATCTAGGCGCGCCGCAGGTTGATAGCTTCGTGTGCGCTTTGCTCTCGCCGCTTAGTTGCGTTGAAGTGAGAGGCGGCACGAAGGTCAATTCGCTCGCTGCTGCCGCCGCGCTTCCTCACGCCAGTGTTTTGACAGCGAGTGTCCGCGGTCATTGAGCGAGATGTGTTGACATCTCGCTCAATGACCAACATGTGGGCCTGTGCGCGCCCGGTACCACATGCTTGTTAAATTAGTAAGCGAATGTTTACAAGTTTATACGGCCAATAAAACTACTATCCTTACTTCGTATGGCTGTCTAATAATTTGCTATCGCAAGCGATGCTTTACCTTTCGTGTGACACTGCCACTTTTTTCGTCACAAGCAAATCAGACAAGTAAATTGCACTTGAACGGTGTATTTTCTGTCGTCCGGCGTGTTTCACTGCACTGCATTCATCACGATGCACGTCAACCAACTTGCCAATCCTCAGCTTTGCTACATGGGAGCCTTTCACAGTTTCAAGATATGACATTTACGCGAGGTTTCACACAGAACAGGAAAATACATATAAATCCATTTTTGTCATCCAGATTACACACGAAAGCTGCACTGTAAACAATAAGCATATGGTGAAATATAAAAAAAAGCAAGCATACATTCCTTACCGCTCCTGGTGGGGCCATCAGTAAGGATACTACAGACCACAGGACTCTCCTATTAAATAATGCATTAATGACTCATGCAAAATGTTAGTTTTATCGAAGAAGTGAAAAAGGCACAAATGCATGCGACACTCTTGACAACTGTGAAGCCGTTGACTGCGCTGTTCATCATGCATTCTCTGGCTACCGTTTCCATTTTTCCTGTAACACGAATCTGTTGAAGTAATTCCACTTCAGTTTCACAGAGTCCAGTCAGTCCTTTCTCTTCTCTGCTATGCTCGATGCACCGAGTTACACCTGTAGCACACACTCTGCATAATTCGATCTCCAGTTTTCCCAGTTCACTTCGCTTCAATGACAATTTCCTGGCACATTTATCCACTCACCCCGATCGGCACATCATTGTCCCTATGCACCAGCACCTCGCAGGGAACATATTGAATTCAATGTGCTCCACAACGCAATATCTAAATATGTCCGGCCTGAAGAACAATGTTTAGAACAAAACTCCACGCAAACAGCGACGCGATTTGCTGCGCTCTCTTCAAGATAATTCCCGGCATTTCTGTCCATAACACAAGCCTCGAAGATGCTAGAATTGTTCCAATGGCTACAAACCAAAACTCCTCGGTACCTCCACAATACATCAACAGTATTCCTGGTGGGTCCGCATATCCCCATTGCAATGGATACTCGTCAATACTACACGGCATCCAGTCCTGTGCACACATAAAAGCTGCCACACGCATCAATATCTCACATGGAATGTTCCGAACACCTGCAGACTTGGTCAACTGGCTCACTCCACAGACATCGAGCAAACTGACCCAGTACATCCAATACATGCGGCGAGAGCCGTTTCTTGAGAGTTTGACTGCGTGAAAACAGACAGAAGTCTCTCCCTTGGCATATGTCATTATAATGGAAGCAAGCTTACAAATGATGATTAGTACAAACCACCTTTTGTTCAGTGCTAAGAACGAACTTAGGTGACACAATTTATTAGCACTCTTCAGTTTCCGAGAATGTGCCAGATTCGCATACTTGCTACCGCACCTTGCTCCCAACATTTGTCAAGCTCTCATTCAGTCTCAGTTGCACATATATTTGACCTGTTTTTAAGAGACAGATGCTGATTACCTAGAGCCTAATTAGATTGATGAGGGATCAACGATCTCCTCTCACTGAGTAAATGGTTGTACTTGTAAAAAGTGGGAGGAACAACAGTCAAGACAAGAAGCAAATGCACATCAGCCTGCTGGAGCCTGTTTATTTTTACAAATACTATATAGATATATATTATACAGAACAAGTCTTGACTGCATCACATGGGTCCAAACCAGGAAGATCGCATACTGGTGGCCATTTTCTCATAGAACGAGGGTAAGGCACTGAAAGTGGGTGTTGACTGGCTGGCTGTCAGAGATGTTGCAGTTGCAGCAAGATCAGGTCCTGAGGAACACTGAGGAAGAAATAAAAAGGGAAGCTTTAGTTGCATTACATTAGAGAATAATTGTGGCTCATGAAAAGGAAAATGAGAGACAAGCAAAGGACAGGAAGGTGAGTGATGTCATAATACTGTATAATATGTGGGATAACGTTCATAAAACATATATCCTCTATTTATGGATTCCCCGATTTCGTTCTCAGGAGCCCAAGGAATCTGCATTTAAGTTTAATAAGCACCAAAATTGATCTGTGCCCCCTATTTCACCCCCACTTTTTCACCACTGTCACATATTTTGAATTAACAGGTGTATGTTACTACAAATTACAGTGCACACCGAGACAAAGACACGAAACAACGAAGAGAAGTGCTGACTACACATATGCACACACGTGATTTCATAATCACGAGAAAAAGAGAGAAACGAATCCTTATAACAAGTGGGCGTCTACATGCTGACTCTGAAACAGCTTAATTGAGCGCATCTCGCTTTCCACACACCCCAAATATGATGTCTGTTTTTGTGAAAGAGCGACGGAAGACTTGCTAACAGCACCATCCTTGGCCGCTGCTTGGAAAATTATTCTAGTTTGATCATTCACGTGCCTTCCGATTACTCTGGTAGTATCTTCAAAGCGGACAGCTCAGCCGCAATCCAAACAACATAGCACTAAAACGCCATCCCTGCCTTTCCGTACTTTTTTTTTGTTCTTGGAGATGCATGTTAATTAAAGCACCTGCTCATTTGCCAAATATATATTTTTACTACATAAAACGAAAATATCATATACCACTCTATTGCGACAATCTACCGACCAATTTTTGTGCTTTATATTTGTGGTGTTACTCTGACTTGTGCGCACATGGTTGTGCACAACTGAAGTAACGCAGCACATGTACATGCCTTATCAGGAGCTGCTGCTATATAAGCAAGGCAGGAACAAACATGGGGATTCGTTACATTGAAGTTTGTTATATTGAGGTTTAATTATACCAGAGTAATTGGAAGGCACGTGAATGATCAAACTAGAATCATCGAAGCAGTGGAGATTGCTAAAGATGGAGTTGTTAGCAAGCCTTCTATTGCTCCTTTGCAAAATGACATATACTTAAAATGCGTGGAAAGCAATGCACACCCACTTAGGATGTTTCACAGTCGACATGTAGACACATACTTGTTATCAGGATTTATTTCTATCTTTTTTCTTGTGATAATGAAGTCACATGTGTGCATATATATAGATGTTACTTTCGGGAAACAAAGAAACAGCCTGTCTTCTCCCATATTCTTCTCACGCACTTGTTCTTTTCAAAACGCTTACTACAGCATACCAGCAGGCCCAAATTTCCATGATGGTGAACGTCAGCACTTGGTGAACGTCAGCATTTGTCCTTGTCTTTTCTTAAAAAATTAAATTCTGGGGTTTTACGTGCCAAAGCCACGATATGATTGTGAGGCACACTGCAGTGGGTAACTCCAGATTAATTCTGACCCCTGGGGTTCTTTAACGTGCACCCCATGCATGCGTGCACCCAACGATTGTTTTTGCACTTCACCCTCCAATAAATGCGGCTTCCGCAGCCAGGATTTGATCCCGAATCCTCTTTGCAGCGTAACGCCAAAGCCATTACACTAGCCCGGCAGGTTCTGTTGTTTGTCTTTGTCCTGGTGTGTGCTGTGATTAGGAGTACAGTGAACTCACTTGAGTGAACTTCAAGGGACCTAAGGAAATAGTTCACTTAACTGAAAGTTCACTAAACTGAATATTCACTAGAATATTTAACAGCATAGGCCAAAACAGACATCGAGTCAAAAGCCTCAAATGCAATTTATGGAGTTACAGTTTATGCAGCATAACAGTCTCGTTGCTGCCTCTCTCAGTTAAAAAAAAAAAAAAAAAAACACTAATTTTCATTTGCACTGGTGCTCTTAAAGCACAAGAAGTACCAGAGAGTCTATGTTTTTCTGCGCTTCCTTTGGCAGAACTTGTTGCCGAGACACAAAGTCTCACAACTTTCCAAGGCATCCTACAGCCTCGGCTAGAGTTGCAGGATTTGAATCTGCCTCTGCCACTGCATCTTCATCGTTGCACTCTTCTTCTTCGGGATGAACACTAGAATCAATTTCCAGATCTGATAGTTCAGCACAGGTAACGAGCTCACTGCCACACTGCACATAGTCTCTAAATGAAGTGTTGCTGTCAACATCCAGCTGGTGACATACCTCTGTCACCAGCTGAGTGTTGTTCGTTCAACTGAAATATTTGCTATTCAGAAATTCGTTTACCTGAAAGATTTTTGCATAGAATGCATAGGAAGACTGCCGGGTATTTTTTAACAGCTTCGTTATTCTAAAATAGTTGTTAAACCGACGTTCGTACAACTGATAGTTTACTGTAACATGAAATTGAACTAGCCTGGTCTCAAACCTTGTTAATGCATGAATGCCTGGCATGCCTAGTTTATTATACTAATGTGGAAATAGAGGAGCCTCGATGCAAAATTTGACATTGAAATACGAGCTGAAGCATCACAGAAAACTTACAAATACAGCCTTTTCTGATCCTGAAACTGAAATAATGCTGCCATCACTACTTGCCGGAAGTGATGCATAACCTAGAATGTGCTGCTCCTCCGCACAACCTCCGAGATAACGTGGCGCCCGTGACTGCCTGCGGGGCACTGGAAAACCTTGGAGGCGGCATGCTGGGACTTATGTCATAGTGACAACCACTAGGTATATGCGTTGTCTGCTTAGGTGCTGTTTAAAGATTGTTAACAAGAAAACTATACAATTACCAGCCCTGCGGCTTTGCCAATATTGCTTCAGTCATATATACTACTCATTTAAAACAAATTTCGCCAAAGTGAAATTTCGTTACAGTTGGCCATTAACCTTTTAACTCTAAAGTTATTTCCTAAAAAATTAAATGAAACTTCCCAAATTTCATTACTTCGCCAATTTTTTGCACATACGTTTTTGAGGGCTCCTAGCTGACTTCACACGAGGTTGGCGTATTTGGGATCTTATTACCTTGTAACCCCTTCCAGAAAAAAAAAAAAAAAAAAGGTTGGTTAGATGAACATGAAAATGGTATCAAATGATACCTCTATATGCTGAGAGCACATATCAATAGTCAACAACTGAGGATATACAAAGAAACGAGTGTAATTAGCAGTAAAGGGAGTGGGATGTGAGTGCCTGTGTTATTGTCGCCCTTTGCCAGGCCGCCGCCAAGTGCCCGAGTTCGGGACGGAGGAGAGCTGGGTCAGAGAAACAGGGAGAGCGGAGAGCTACTGGCCGTGTGAGTCTCACAGTATGTGAGGGGGTTTGTAACGGCAACATGCCGCTACATCGCAAGACAGCAGTCGACGCTGAAGAGAAGAAATGCAACTGTGCCGACGCTGTGTGCACTCGATGGGCCAGTGAGAGTGCCGACGTGCATGAGTGCCGACGTGCACGCACCAGCCACGCATAGAAGACAGCCAAAGCTCGTGAGGCCCATCTTGCCAAAATGTGTGATTCGTGTCGTGCCTGCCAGGAGCAGCAGGACGTCAAGCAGCGTTTGGAGGCCCTGGAGCGAAACAGGGCTACCCAACAAAGATCAGGCTGCTGAGACTCCTGAAGAATACAACACCCAAAGCTCGTGAGGCCCATCTTGCCAAAATGTGTGATTCGTATCGTGCCTGCCAGGAGCAGCAGGACGTCAAGCAGCGTTTGGAGGCCCTGGAGCGAAACAGGGCTACCCAACAAAGATCAGGCTGCTGAGACTCCTGAAGAATACACGAGTGTCTCCTATGTTGCAGGGTAGTCAAGGAGACCTGATGGACTTTGATGAGTGAAGAACAGAAAACAGAATTGGCTTTTCGCACAGAACTTCAAAGAACTCGACGCCTTCTGATGACAGCGAGGAAACGTGTACTCTTGCTTGGCTTCACAAAACCATTGTGGAACTCCCCAACCTTGCTGTAAAGAAAACGGATGGTTGAGCGAACCTACCTTAGGTGGTGGAGGTGGTGCTGCCAAACTGCTGCTGCTACCAGGACCACTGCCGGCAGTGGCTTGACTGGCTAGCGGACTCTCATCCAGAAACCTTGACAGTGTGGGCAACAGGGGGAAACGTGGAGTTCCAGAGGCAAGCACGGGCAACACCACGGGTGAGGTGGGAGGTGCTCTGTTACCCGAAGGGGCCGATCCCAACACCAGGCAGCGGCCAGCCCCATCGCTAAGACAGAGGCCCAGCAGAAGCTGCATGTGTGCCATCAAAAACTGTTGACTTTTTACAGCCAGCCTGTTTCACATTGTGCAAAGAACACCTACGCAGCATCTTTACTCAAGGTGCAGACTGGCCTCATGCAAAGAATGAACACAACAGAGTCCTGGAGCTGCGGCTGAAGAAGCTGAAGCGCTGCATTATGTTGCTTTCTGGCGCTAATTATTCCATTAAATGGGCACTAAAGAGCAACACCACATCAGTCTAGACTGGTGTTCTTTGAAAGCTCTATTCTCACTCATTTGGTGGAAAAGTATTGATTACTAGTAATGAAAATGAAGGCCAAACTTCCGTTAAAGGAATTTCATGTTGAAATATTGGTGCAGGTGTGATAGTGTCACACAAGAAAGTAATTTTTTCGTATTTAGGCTGTCCCGATATAGCAAAAGTTCTTGAAACTTGCCAGGTTAAGTCGAGTTCTTTTAGAAAGCAATATCATCATCATCATCATCATCATCATCATCATCATCAGCCTGTATATCATGTCCAATGCAGGACAAAGGCCTCTCCCTGCAATCTCCAATTACCCCTGTCTTGTGCTAGCGTATTCCAACTTGCGCCTGCAAATTTCCTAACTTCATCATCCCATCTGGTTTTCTGCCGACCACGACTGCGCTTCCCTTCTCTTGGTATCCATTCTGTAACCCTAATGGTCCACCGGTTGTCCATCCTACGCATTACATGGCCTGCCCAGCTCCATTTCTTCCGCTTAATGTCAACTAGAATATTGGCTATCCCCGTTTGTTCTCTGATCCACACCGCTCTCTTCCTGTCTCTTAACGTTAGTCCTAAGATTTTTCGTTCCATCGCCCTTTGTGCGGTCTTTAACTTGTTCTCGAGCTTCTTTGTTAACCTCCAAGTTTCTGCCCCATATGTTAGCACCAGTAGAATACAATGATTGTACACTTTTCTTTTCAAAGACAGTGGTAAGCTCCCAGTCAGGATTTGGCAATGCCTGCCGTATGCACTCCAACCCAATTTTATTCTTCTGTAAATTTCTTTCTCGTGATCAGCGTCCCCTGTGAGTAATTGACCTAGATAAACGTACTCCTTTACAGACTCTAGAGGCTGACTGGCGATCCTGAATTCTTGTTTCCTTGTCAGGCTATTGAACAATCTTTGTCTTCTGCATATTCATCTTCAACCCGATTCTTACACTTTCTTCATTAAGGTCCTCAATCATTTGCTGTAATTCGTCCCCATTGTTGCTGAATAGGACAATGTCATCTGCAAACCGAAGGTTGCTGAGATATTCGCCGTTGATCCTCACTCCTAAGCCTTCCCAGTCTAAGAGCTTGAATACTTCTTCTAAGCATGCAGTGAATAGCATTGGAGATATTGTGTCTCCTTGCCTGACCCCTTTCTTGATAAGTAACTTTCTACTTTTCTTGTGGAGAACCAAGGTAGCTGTGGAATCCTTGTAGATATTTGCTAAGATATTCACGTACGCCTCCTGTACTCCTTGATTATGCAATGCCTCTATGACTGCTGGTATCTCTACTGAATCAAATGCCTGTTCATAATCTATGAAAGCCATATACAGAGGTTGATTGTACTCTGCAGATTTCTCGATTACCTGATTGATGACATGGATATGATCCATCGTAGAATATCCCTTCCTGAAGCCAGCCTGTTCTCTTGGTTGGCTCAAGTCAAGTGAAAGCAATATAGTACTCCTGTTAAGTGGCCCTTAGCAGATGCTGTCAAAATCTGTGGCATCAAGGCAAGCTGGTGCAGAAACTACCTCAGGGCAGTGTTGCCGCTTGTATGTATTGTTTATTGCATTTTTTCTGGCTTGCCAAGCATTTTCTCGAAGTAGGAATGGCTGTTTTGCCACTGCAAAAGCATAATTTACTAATACAGCTCAACACAATTTAATATTTACTAATACAGCGATTGTTCTTCTTTAGCGTGCCTCTGTAGCAATGGCCGGCACTCACCGAAGTCTGTTGGGCTGCCAAGTTTGCGTGACGTGCCAGGTGGGGTAGTAATACGTCCAAGTCAAACGGGTCCACCTGGGCTTCCACGGCTGCTCGAGCATTGCTCAACACATCACCCTGGAGGGTACAAAGAGAGAGCCCAAGTGAGGACTTCTTTGTGCAACAGAAACAACAGCATACTTCTATCTCAAGCTATGCAGGCTTCCCTTTTAAGCAGGGCATATACTTTCCTTGAACCAAGCATGGTCTCTGTAGTACCACCTCTGTTGAAGGCAAGAGCAAGAAGCAAGATATTAAGTGTGGCTGGCATATACAGCAGTGAGGATAAGAGGTACTAATTGAGCTTTGTGGCACTGAACAACAAAAAATACAGCCTGTCACCTCATCATCATAAGATTACCTATGCTCATTCCACCAGTATTTATTTATTAATAAAATATGCAAAAGAAACATGTTTGAGTGAACAATTAAGCCAAATACACAAATTGTAAAAGCTCTGTCTCGCAACACAGAAAAAGTACCTTTTGCGCAGAAGAATATTAGTCAACAAGAAACAATAAAATACCGTAGTCCTCCTTTTAGGGTACTTCAAGTTGCCTTGAAAAGCGCACATATATCAGAATGACGATCACAGACAATGTCATCTTTAGGTTAGGTGCTTAGAAATGGTGTTTCAAAAGTTGCAAAGAATTAGAAAGTACTCAAGCTACTATTAATCACTTCCTGCTTTATAGTACTTTGTTCAGATAGCACATTACAATGCTTTCTTTTTTTCCTGTCTTTGTATCAGGCAGCATCCAATTTATTTGTTTCTGTTGCTGAATGTTCCAGGAGCGGAATTGCAAAAGTGCACACCTCCAATTGGGAGACAGTCAGAGTCATCAAATGAAGCACTTATACCAAAAACCTTTTACAGCAGCACAGGTTGTGCATGACTACTGGGCAAAATGGTACACAGCATACCTGGAAGAGCAGTTTGAGGACCTGCAAGTCCATGAGAAGCTGCAGAGCCCAGGTCTGGCAGAGAGCAGGCGGCAACTGCTGGGTCACTAATGCCTGGCACGAGCGCAAGTAAGCTGGCTCCAGATGGGACACCAGCAGCTGGCCAACTTCAGACAGGATGCCCCTGAGAGAGAGGCACGCCAAGGAACTGCCATTCAAATCTCCATGTATCAAATTACCGGATATAAAAAAATTATGAGGGATGCTTAGAACTTTCTAAGAATGTGAAGGTGAAAGCCTAGTTGGACCCATAGCGATGTGGAATGAAGCTCTGAGCACACGCAGCGACGTATACAAGGCGCACGAGCGTGCTGCAAGCACGCTGCCGCTGTTTCCAGAGCATTCTACGGCCGCCGCCACTGACATTTCCCTCTTCCTCCCCAGCGCCGCCACCACACTTGCTCTCAACGCCCCCCTACTGGGCTGCTCCTGACAGTTTCCTCCTCCTCCCCAGCGCTGCCGCTGCCTTTCCCTCAACACCCTCCCGCGCGCCACCGCTGACATTTCCCTCCTCCACCCCAGCGCCGCTGTTGCCCTTTCCCTCAACGCCCTCAGGCGTAGAGTGCGAGGGGCAGTATGGGAACGCTAGCACAGAATTGCATTTGCAAACGTAAGCGCTGGCCCCATTACTCCTTTCCAGATTCCACGCACCACCTCATATTTACTGTCGCCCCAAAGTCGTCTATGTTGCTTTATTGCTGCATTCCGCTTCGCCTTTATTTTATGATGAGCGGCGTTGGAGCCAGCTGTGGAAGAAGACAACGAACGCGAGGCAAGCGCTTAGGCACGTGGCGAGCTTGCTCACTTTTTCTGTACCTCACATTGACCTTGAAACATACGAGATTTAAGGCTCTCGCCTTAAAAATAAATAAGAACTGCTTCTTGCAGATACCAGCACATAATAGATACATACTTACAACAAATATTTAATGTAACAAAGGTATTTTTCTGTCAGATGTGACTTCATTAATGAGAGGTTAGATTGTATGCTGTATACGCTCAAACCTAAGCTTGGTCATCTTTGTCTGTGCCTACCCAAACTAACTCATTTTCAGAAATTAGTGTTTTTAATTTATTGTACCCTATATAATACCTATCAATCAATCAGTCAATCAATCAAATGTTTATTATAGTGCCCAGGAACAGCTCCAGAGCCTTTATACTGGTGTACTTAAAAATTAATATGCAAGCCACAATGTATAGAGAAGACAAACATATGTGGTAGACAAAACAATGTGAGATGGAGAAACAAATAGGGAAACAAAACGAGGAGGCAGTCATAAAATGGAGTTAATTATACAACATGATTATCTACATATATACAAAACAAAGGGAATTAAATCTGAAATACCTATGTCGATACAGGCAGAATACTTATTACATATTTTTGGAGTCAACCACAGGACAGTCTCTAATGCAACACGAATGTGTAGAGAATGCAGAATTCTGCCTGGTATACCTTTATAATAATAATAATAATAATAATAATAATAATAATAATAATAATAATAATAATAATAATAATAATAATAATCAATCATTTATTTATCATGCCCAGGAACAACCATGAGGTCTAAGTGCTGGCGCACGTATACATAAAAAAAGAAATACAGCAGGGGAATATCAATAAAAAAGAAACAATAAATAAAAAATAACAATCTTGAAGAAAAGTGTACATACATGTAACCGTAGGCGCAAAATGCCTACATAAGAAACAGGAGGAGAAGAGAAGTTGAACAATATGTGAAACTAAGAGACAACAACGCAAAGCTCAGAACAGAATAATTGCAGCGTCTTGTGAAAATGATCAAGGTCATAAAAGTGGGCGTTATAAAGACTGTATTCTGTGGACGGTTGAGTGTTGGTGGTGACAGGCAGCAACATGGAAAGGTCTGTGTTCTCTGGTGATCTTACGCGGAATACGAAACATGATACAACTGAGGAGTTCGGGGCACATGAGGATACCGTGAAGGAGTTTTTATAAAAAGAAACAGAAGGTCAGCACAATTACGTCGGCAGCGAAGTAAGTGCAATGACAACCTGACAGTGTTAGAGCAAGGTCCAGTGTCCGTGCTAGCAAAGCAGTGATGATATATGCTTAGAAACGTTTTCTGGACCCGATCTATAATGTCACTATTAGATCTAGAGATGCCGTTCCAGATGACCAATGCGTATTCGAGTTGAGGAAGACAGATTGTTGTGTACAACTTGCGGAATGGTGTAGGAGAATTGAATTCTCTTGATAGTCTGCAAACAGAGCCAAGAGTGCGCATACCCCGCATTGCAACGCGCCTAGTGTGAGCTGAAAAGTGTAAGGTTGTACCAAAAAGTACACCGAGATCATTGATCTCACGGACCCTACACAATGGTACAGAATCTACTGAATAAGAAAAAGAAATGCTTGCTGTTTTGCAAGTGAAAGTCATGACTTTGGTCTTAACAGTATTCAAGGTTAGGTTATTATGTGTGCACCATTTAGAAAAAGGAAGCAGGTCAGACTGCAGGATGCAACAGTCATCAACAGTGTGAATTGCCTTAAAAATCTTTATGTCATCGGCATATAGAAGGAATGAAGAGTGCCAAATGGCGGAAAGAATGTCATCAATAAAAATTTTAAAAAGGAGTGGTCCCAATACTGATCCCTGAGGGACGCCGCTAGTTGCCACGTAAGAAGACGTCGTTTGGCCATTGACGTTAACATAACATGATCTATCAATAAGATAACACCGCAAGAGATTTACAATTGACGATTCAACACCAAAGTGTCTAAGCTTGATCAGAAGCAGTGAGTGGCTGACCATATCAAAAGCTTTGCGGAGGTCACAATAAATGGTGTCAACTTGCCCCCTTTGGAGTACCGGCGAAGAGATCTGTGTCATGAAACTTGTGAGATTTGGGATAGTGGAGCGGCCTGTGAGGATTCCATGCTGATTCGGGATCAATGCATTCTTCACAGTAAAAGACAATATGTTGTGAAGAGCAAGCTCAAAAATCTTAGACGTGGTGCAGAGAAAAGAAATTGGGCGATAATTTGAGACATGCGAGGGAAAGTGGAAGTATTCAGAGTTATTAAATATAGAGGTCAATTGCGGAGGGGATGCTATCAGGGCCGCAGGATAGGGAAGGCTTCAAGCGCTCAAGGCATTTGCTCATCAGCTTTTCATCAAACAACACAGGGCTAGATGTAGGAGCCATTGTGTGCTGCTGACTGAGACAGCGTTGAAACCTGAAGGTTTAATAATAATAATAATAATAATAATAATAATAATAATAATAATAATAATAATAATAATAATAATAATAATAATAATAATAATAATCTGTTGGTTGTGCTTCATATTGCACCTACTTTAAACCTATGCTTATACTTATTTGTATTTTCGTTATATTTATTTCTTGAACACAGTGGAGCGTAATTCTTACTTTTCAATTCCAGTTTGGTATAGCCTTTTCTCTTGTTTTGCACATAGCTGCTCAATGTCTTTGACATCGTATTTATCTTTAGCTCATATTTATGTTAATTCAATCCACAATTAATAGTATGTCCTACTTATTTTTTCTTTGCTTTTTTTCACATTGCATGTTACAACTGCTCTTTGTATCCTTATTCACGGAGCAAGAATTGAGGAGGTGAAACAGCGCTTGCTCGGGCGTCCCAATAAAGTCGCGATGTCGGGCACAGCGCTGACGCACCCACCCTCTGTCCTGATTCGGCTCGCCTCTCCGACAAGGCTTGCCGGTTCAAGGCCGTTTGGTGTTGTTTCACCACTAGTGCTTTACTCACGAATGGCCGAGTTTCTTGCGCCTCTTCGCCGGCTCCAAATGTCTTGAAATATTAACGAATAAAATGCGTCACTTACAGATCAATTAACTGTGTGATGTATATTTTCTGAATGCCGAATCTATAATGTATGTTTTTTTAAGACGCGAGATCAATAAGTTAGGTATGATTTGTTTCAGCGAAGACGGTACTAGCCCTCTATGCCATTAGTTTATTTAGATTGTTCTTCTAGCTATTTCCCCAGCTTGCCTTAGATGATTGAAAGCATCGTTAATGACTATTGCTAGGAACCGCTAACTCATGCGATAGTATCACTTCAGGTGTCTGTCGATCCGTAGGACGCTAGTAAAAAACAAAGTGCGCGGAATGCAATGTGCTTACCTCTTTATCCTGTAGGTCAATTTTCAAACATAACAATTCGTTTTCTTTGCTGCTGATATCTAATTATATATACTGCGAGAAGGCAGTGAGCTTGTCCGGAGCTTCCTGAAGCATCATGCACCACCCTGCTGGTTGAAGTCTGTAATATTCCAGCACCAACTTATTGCTAGTCCTCTTGGTGATTGTTTCACAGCTTCTATTCCGAAGTCCTTGTTCCATACTAAGTATAATTTAAGCATAAACTCAAATTATAATAAACATGCACAGCCGAAACAGACGCACACAAGTGCTGAACATCCTATTGTTCTTTAATGTACGAATGAATTCTATACAAGAGGTTGGAGGCCAAAAATGTACGTCTTATTTTTGTTCTTTGATGCAATATTAAACAACAATAAAAAAACAACAACAAAGAAATGAATCACACTCATAAAACTCGCCGGAACCAATCTTCCTAACAGACCCATCAATCATTTGCTAGCCTCGACAGCTGCTTCTTCTGCCGTGATGTTTTCTGCCTGTTTCGCATTTCCACGTAATAGTGAAGAATTTTGTATACACTTACATTTTTGTGTTTGTGGCACGGAAACATGAGGTCGAAGTTTGAAGAACATGGTCAACGGTTCCCCAAAAAGCACGGATGAAAAGCGCACACAAAATCTGAGAAGCCAGCGCCGCCAGCACAATGCGAAAGCTCGCGAGAGCTCTAATAGAGATGGGAAGCCTCCAGATTGCGAAAGTAACCGCGACAGCTTGCATGCCCATATTGGGAGATTTTCCTTCCAAAGTCACCTACGCATGTGCTCACACTACATGCGAGCGAGCGAACTGTGGCGGCGTCGGCAGACGTCGTCTGCTCAGGGATTACTACTAGTAGCTCATTTTAAGCGCAGTTTGACATGCAATTAGGACAGCATTAATTAATAGCTGCTGCTAAAATGTCCGCCACTTCCACTTATTGACGTTACAGAATAAAATGTGAGAAAATTTACAATATATGAGACAATATCGCGATTTCTGCGCGTCACATCCACAGAAGAACATGTAAACGATGGCAATGCACTCGACGCGTCATCTGTCGTGCTGCGGTGAAAACTGCATTTCCTCCTTGCCCGACCATGACTTTATAGGGCCGCCTGTGTGCGCTGTCGCGGCCTAGCAGATTCCTCTCCTCAAATACAGTGGAATCTTGTTAATACGATCTTCATGGGAACCGGAAAATAAAACGCATCATCCGAAAATCGCATTATCCGAACATAATCGTATATAAGAAAAAAAAATATGTATTATCCCGAAAAACGTGTTATGCAGGATCGTATCATTGAGATTCTACTGCACTTCTTTCTCCATGTCCTTATTATACCTTGTACACGCGGTCTCGTTACAGCCACTAACTCCTGGAACCTCCTCCTATGTGCCATTAGATTGTAACACACTTTTTGTGTTAATAAACTTGATTCTGATTCAATGTGGGTAGGGACGCTTACATTTCAAGAAAAATAAAAATGTAAGTTTTTGAGGCAGGAAGTACAATTTGCTTTTAAATTCAAAAGGTCTTCAACAAGCCACGATGATGCCATTGTTTATGAAGTGCGAACCACTGTAAGCGGAGAACATAGACTTACTGTCAGAGAAGTTGCTCAGCAAGGTACAGCAACAAATATACCATGAATGCCATTTTAAAGACGATTTGAGTATGCAGCAGTTGCTAGCAAAATTCTGCCCAGAATTCTGACAGAGGAATTCAAAGATCTGGCAACTGCAGGATAGCGCCCCTGTTCGTGTGGGTCACATGATTCTGTCTTTTTGGCAGGGCACAGTATTTCAGTGGTTCATAATGACCCCTATTCTCTGGACATAAGCCCATGTGACTTTTCGCTGTTCACAAAAACGGAAAGGCACCTGAAAGGAAAGCACTTTCGAACCTGAGAGATATAAAGTGCAAGGCAATGGCTGACCTAGCAGTACTTCTCAAGGAAGCGTTCTAAGACTGTTTTGAAAAGTGTAAAGAGCTTGGGACTTGGTGTGTGGAAGTGGGAGGGAACTGCTTTGAAGGGGATTAGGAAGACAAAAATCTTCTATTTTTGCATGGTCAGGTACTTTCGGACAGGCCTTGTATGTGACTTGAGTGAGCTGCCGGTCATGCTCTCTCTCTTAACAAATCAGCATTCTGTGTGACTGAGCCTGCTTGTGATGTTGCTCGCTTTGCGGCTTTACCCTGACATCAGCTTCAATGCCAACAACAGATATTTTAGAACAGATGAGGTGCCTACATTGTGCATACATTTTTGTTAGACTCTCCTGTCCTGACAACATGGAAAGTACTTAGGTTAGGGAGATGCTTATTTTAGGGAAGACAAAGCACAGTTGCATTTTGTTAATTTGACTTTTAACTTAATTCAAATGCACTGGAAAGTCCTAGCAAAGAACCATACACTGAAAGCATGCCACTTTTGGCCCACACCAGCACCCCTCCACTGGTGCCACAGCCAATGCTAAAAGCTTGTAAACACAAGAAATTAAGTAGACAGCGCTAGACAGCAATTCAGCAGACAGTGAAAGCACTCCTCCTGCCCATGAAGTCATCCATTCAAGCTTGTTTCGTGCCGTGTCACGACCCGATATTCAGCAGTCTTTTTATCCATTTCTCAGGCTGTATTTAAACATGTCGGCGCCCTTTGCAGCATATTCTGGTTGAGTTGCATTTCAAGAGCAATAATAATAATAATAATAATAATAATAATAATAATAATAATAATAATAATAATAATAATAATAATAATAATAATATAATAATAATAATAATAATAATAATAATAATAATAATAATAATAATAATATTTAAGGATTATTTCAAGCTATAAAAAGGATTTGAATTTCATTCTGCCGCCGTTTGTTACATCGACTTTTCGGATAATTCAACCAAATTGCGGTCCTGCAAACGTCAAATTAACGGGAGTCGACTGTTCACATGGGACTATTGTACTGGTCCTCTAGTGTGATAGCTACAATGCTAACAAGAATCTGATAAAAGAATTTAAAAGAAATAACGTAACAAGCATCACACATTACATGACAGCAGCTGAAGCATGGGTGTAAGTGTATAAGAAATTGAAATATTTGTGTAGTAGTACATGCTTGCATGAAGAGGGTTGCTGACCAGGCGATTACGGCCACATGTTCTCTTACTTGCAGTGGCCACTGTAATGTTTGCCAGCCCCACTGCAGCTGAAGGCAGCACTGGTACACCATAGTATTCGTATGAATACTACTATAACGTAAGGGGGGAGGGGACCTTTGATGACTTGGAAAATAAAAATAATATTATGACTTTAGTATGAAGTAATGTGATGTAATGCAGTTGCACCCGTGGCCTTGGAAAAGGTTCCTTTAGCATAGTGTAATGGACTTGCCAAACTTCCTCTGGCCTTTACCTGGTCCTTGCCCTAAAGAATAAACATGAAAGGAACTCTTAAGGAGAACTTGGCAATTTTATAATCTTTACACCTTAAGGATGTAAATCAGTTCAAAAGTAAGCTGTTCAGCTTATTTACCACCGTTATGACTGGAACTTCTCACCCTCTTCCTGCCTAGCTTGATTAGGACTCACCCCGCTTTCTGAGCGATGCTATGTAGAAAGTTTAAGGCTTTTGTTCAGCTTGCTTATCTGAAACTATTGCACTTCCCCTATCTTCTGCGAGGTTGTTATCAACAAAAAACATCCACAAACTTAATTTTTCACTCTCGCACTGATTTATTTATGCATTGTTTTTTTCCTGCAAGCCATTGAACAATTTTCCTGGTGAAATGTGATGGCTTCTTTTACAGGATTTTCTAAACAGCACTGAGTAATGTTCCATTTATTTATAGTGCTTTATAACTTATTCATGCATGTTGCAGGTATCTTGACGTTTCTTGCTTTGTTTCACTTTGCAGTTTCAACATGAGGTGCATGTATACCTTAGTGTCTCTCATCGTGTTTACTTCATTTTGTACCACCTGACAATAGCCCTGACGGGCTGAAGTCTTTAAATAAATAAATAAATAAATAAATAAATAAATAAATAAATAAATAAATAAATAAATAAATAAATAAATAAATAAATAAATAAATAAATAAATAAATAAATAATTTATAAAGCAAAGAAACAAACATGTCAAGAGGGAACCATCACAACAGATGTAACAAAAAGTGCAGCGTCGATTCCTCACAGCTTGAATAACAGCAGACACTCACTTGGGCATGCAGTGGCCAAACAGCCTGTTCACCTGCTGGCACAGAGCGAACAGCAGCTCCTGCAGTGGCACTGTCACCTGCGCAGCCAGAGCACAGGTAAGCTGCTGCTGCTGCTCCACTTGCACAACAGTTCCATCTGGCGCAACTGTCAATGTGCAGCAGTAAACGTGTGCATGTCACCATGAACAACTAGCATTTGTCGAACCACTGACAAAGGATTGCACTCGCAAATGACACTGCCAGACCTTGCGGACATTAGAAAGATTTCATTGCAAGGTAACTTTCCTGAGTAAGAGAAAGGAAGGACAGCTAGTCTTCTTCCTGCGCAAAAAGTCTTCAGAAGCAGAGAAAATGCAAGTACGCTGTTCGAGGAACCATTGAAGCTAGGTGTATGAACAAGTAAAAAATATATATATATCTGTCCTTCAGGTGCTGAGTTTACTAATGTGTCATCACTGCAGCCTTTAGCATAACAGCTGCTCACTGTTTGTGATTTGAAGCTACTAAACGTTACGCAGATATCTTCAGATTTTAAATTTCTTTAAAATAAAATCTAATTTAAACACTTGAAGTTCTTAAGGGGGTGCCTAGGTTTCAATGAGTGCAGGCCACTTTGGCAGCAGCTGCTCACCTGAAGCGGCACTCGCAATGTGGACTGCACCTTATGGCCTCCCTCGGACTCCTCTTGGACCTCCACTTCACCCCAGCACTGAAGAGCAAGAGTGAATAAGAAGGTGAAATTAAAATTTTATACTAGCTGCAATGCACAATCATACCTGTTACAATAAGCAAAGGTTGGACTGCAACACCCTTTTGATTAATCTATTTATAACAGTTAGTAACCAGACAGTGCTTGAAAGAGGTGGACATTATTTACACAACAAACCATAATAGTATGTACATAAATCACCAACAAATCATTACGGATCATCCTGTTCATTACTACCAGAGAGCACACATCGCAAGTGAAAAACTCAAGTCAGTCAGAGCTTGATCCACATTCATTTACCAGTTTCACGATATATTCATCTCTCAAATGTGCCGTGTAATATATTGGTGTTCCATGTATTATTTTCTCAGAGAGACTTCCTTTGCTGCGCAAGACGAAACAATGTAGAACACTGGTGTGCTTTGTGGCAAGTTTTGGCGGTGCAGGTCTCAAAACCAGTCTTATTTAGCCTCAGGGTTTTTACTATGTGCACTGTAGGAAGTACTATATGCACTGTAGGAAGTAAAAGCATACAACACTATGTTCTTCGCATACACTTGTGTAGGCTAGAAATCTAAGTACCAGGCTGAGTACTGAGGCTGCAGAAATTTTCACTTTTTTCTCAAATCTCATGATACATAAACATTTTACGGCAACTGTACATGCCTCAAGCTCTGAACAGATTCAATTTTGCAATTGCGACATGCATGTAACAATAACTAATTAAAATATAATCCATGAAAATTCATTGCAGAAGCGTGTAATGTTGGGCTGTTGGTTCAACATGTCTTCTGAAGGTAAAAACAATGCAAAAATGGAGACAGACAAGAAAAGACAGCATTTCGTGGTGTGTGTTCTGTTCTTTTCTTCTGCCTGCCGTCGTTTTTCTGCTGTTTTTACTTTCATATTCCATGAAATTTTCTAAGAGTAGTGTAATGTAAGGAACAGCGACATAGTACTTTAAAAGTATGGAGGGTATAAAGACTGCTCAATGCTAGAGAGAAATGCATGTGAGCACAGTCTACGGTTATACGATAATATGAAAGCTATACTTTGCAGGAACGTGGCAGTGGAGTCATAAAACAGACACATTGCTCGCTCACCAGCATCGCGGACAGGAAATGGTCCAGCGTGTCAAGCTGTTCACCAAGAGGTGCTGCCTGTTGCTGCACCACCAAAGCAAAGCATGACCTGGGAAAAATGACCAGACAGCAGCTCTTCAAATTTTGCTGTCATCAAACATATTCAAGCCCGTTAGCAATGAATGCAGCAGGCATACCACATGGGCAACAACAGCTTAAATGTGGCACCACGGAAGCTGCTGTTATCCAAGGTGAATGCTAAAGAAGCAGTACAGGAAAGACAAAGACGTGAGAAACATGGAACAGATGCCACAAGTGCTGAGGCGCCTGTTTTATATTTCTTGTGTCCTCGTCTTTCTTGCGCTGCTGCTCTAGTATGTTGAACCAACTCGCAAATCAACCTGTGCTCAACATAGATGATCATGTTTCTAAGTTATGATGGAGATGACATTTGTTAGGGGGTTGAGGGTCTTTCAACGCATCTCTCGATTACTTTTTCCTCACCGCCCTCCATATGATAAACGGGGGGGGAAAAAAAAAAGAAAAAGAGATGCAGGTGGGTTTCTTAAACAACTGTGGATATTCATCCATTTTCTGTTCTTGTTTCAGTGTGAATATATTTCTGCATTATGTCAGCAGACAAAACTAGGGACAGCTGGGTGAGTTGCCGAACTCTGCACTAAGCAACACAGATATCAGAGATGCTTTCAAATGATGATTTTATTTTATATTTTAAAGGGGACACTAAAGCGAGAAATAATTTGAGCTGTATATTAGTAAATTACCCTTCTACAATACCAAAAAAGCTGCGAAGAGACTTGGTAAACCAGAAAAGACGCAAGAACCAAAGATGGGTGGCGATGCCGCTTTGAAGTTTCCGCACCGGCTTGCTGCAACGTCAGGAATTTTGACGTCTGGTCTTTGCAGGCCTAGTTCAAACCTTTATTTATAAAAATGGCAAACATTGTATTCTAAAGAAGTCAAAGAATGGACTTGGCAATATTCAAGAATTTTTATTGAGCCTGCAATGACTCAGATACAAAAAACTTCAAAATCTGTAACGTCAAATTGATTTACAGGCACTGGGGTTCCAACGCAAAATTAAATAAACAGAGCCTTGACCTTCATTTTTCTCTGCTAATAATCAACATATTACCACGAAATGAATGAAAATAGAGCTTTGAAACATTACTTTATCACTCTAAACTGATTAATTGTTTCTCTTTCGTGTCCCTTTACAATAACTGAATAAATAAATATGAAGCATCAATGGGTGCACAGAACTGTCATAATGCAAAACACACACAGTAGTGAAAACACTGTTTTATGGAAAGAATCAGTTATCGTAATTTTAAAATCCTAGTATGACATATTATATTGATTTCAAAACTAACTAAAAGGAAGCTAAGCTTAGAGGAGCCTAAATTTTCACAGTTAACAAGCCCCAAAAGCAGTCACTGTGGCACAAAGTTGCCAAACCAGGTAACTCTAGTCACGACTGCCTGCTCACTTTTACTACTGCTCTTGCCTAATAAAAAGCCTACAGCACACTATTAACTATCAGAATTTTTGTGCTTCTTGACATCATGGTTGCAAAAAGACAAGGGTTCACATTTAGATGGGACAGAACACCTACTTGTACGTAGAGTCCCGAAGCGTACGCAAAGACACTTGCTGCTTCTGCCAAGGATCCTGTGAAGTGAAAATATCAACAAAATATCACGAGTGCGAGTTTAAGAAATCTTGAGCTGATTAAAAGAAAAAAAAAAAAAAAACATGACAGCATTGCACCCGACTGTCCAAGTACATAGACACATAACGAAATTGATTGAATAATCTAATATCCCAAAGCAACACAGGGACTATGAGAAATACCATAGTAGAAATCTGTGGATTACCGTATTTACTCGATTGTAACGTGCATTTCTTTCCAGATTTTTGCTACCTGAAGTCGATCCTCGCGTTACAATCAAATACCGAAATTCAAGTTGTCTAAAAAGTGCAATGATGCACCCAATTCTAATCAACCAGTGAAATGTGCGAGTGAAAATGCATGAGAGATGTGCGCATTCACGGAGAGCGAACGCATGGCAGAGAGCAAACGCGGCGTTTTCAGTCGTGCGAAAGGCCGTGGGGGGATTGGAGGGAAAGAACGGAGGCGACCTTTAGCTGCGGCACCAAATGCATATCTTGCGACCGGGCGCAAGGGGAACTGGCGACTCAATCTCCCACGTGAAAGGAGGAAAGCCAGAAGGCAGCGCAGGAGGGAGGGGGCACGGCTTCTACTCTGCCACCAATGGCGTACTTGTACTTTGTGTGGCTGCGGGCTGTCGCGCGCACCGTAACTTGAAAGCGATCTCCACACAGCTCTTAGCTTTGTATGCGCTGTGCTTTCACCGCTTAGTTTCCGTTGAAGCGATAGACCGCATGAACCTTCGGTCGCTGGTTCTGCCACGCTTGCTCATGCCAGCGCTTTGACAGTGGTTGTCTGCGGTCATCGAGTGTGATCTACCCATGTTTACTTGTGTGCGCTGACACCATGCTTGTTAATTCAGTTAGTAGACGAATGTGTCCAAATTTATGCAGCCGATAAAACTACTATCCGACTACTCCGTATAGCTCTCAGCTAATTTGCTATCACAATTGATGCTTCGCCTATCGGGTCAAACTGCGACTTTTTCATGCATCCGGTGGTCTCGCGTTACTTAAGTGGTTTTCTTCTTCTTCTTTTTTTTTTTTTTTTGCTGGACGCAAAAAAGTCACCCCTCACGTTACTTTCACGGTTTTAATTTTTTCTTGATGGACGCAATGAAAAGTCACCCCTCGCATTACAATCGCGGTCGCGTTACAATTGAGTAAATACGGTATTTTTTTCTTCCTGGGGTACTTTATTGTGTACAGAAGCATTTTTAAAGCGAAGCTTTGTACCTCTACCAGCCAAGGGTTCTGTCGTGTCCGTCGTTGTAATCAAAAAACGATCCCGACGAACCGCTAACAATTGCAGGTATAGCAGTATAGCTTACTTGAATTCAGGCATTCAGTGTACACCTAAGCACTCGTTTTCGCAAGAAAAACCACAAAAACAAGCTTCAAAGTGATGAGCTAACATGATGGATGATAAGGGCTGCGGGCAAACAACGGAAACAGGCTCGGCGCGGGTCCGTAAGATTAGATAGCAGCTGTTGCAAAGCTTATGCAGCTGCTTGAAAGAGGGTTGACGTCATTCGAAACCCTTCCAGCCTAGTAACTGTTTCGGTTCATTTTCTAGACTACCCCACTATGAGGTAGTCTAGTAGTGTATATCACACCGATCATAAAGCAGTAGTGAACATTGTTGTGAAGTAAATAATAATAAAGGCTGTGGTTAAAGTTACGTTGTAGTGTGTGAAATATCAAGTGCGCCGCAGTCACCGTGAGGGTGGCGTAAAAAGCTTCGCTTTCCAACCACCTTCACAGGGTGGATTGGGGGGAAATTTTTTTGCATTCTGCTCCCATTAGAATGTCGGGAATTGAACTCATGTCAACATGCTCAGCAGCACAATAATATATTCACAAAGCCACAACAGTGTATATGTATAGCAATATTAAATTTATGCAATGCAATCGCTCACAAAATGAGACTGGCATTGTTAACACTTGCCTGGGCACCTTTGTTGGATGGAAAGCATAGACGCAGCTCGGGGCACAGCTCGGCAAATCCCTGGCACACCTGTCCCAGCAATGCTAGCCTGAAATTTAAGAAAAGAAAGAACTATTAAAAGCTCTTTATCTTACGATACCATAATGAGTTATGTCAGCACTGCAACCAACACACAAAGACACCCAGTGATGCTATTGCAGCTGCTGCAGGATGGATAGCTGGGCTAGTTGTTGCTTCATTATTGGTAAACTGGAGCACTGGGACGATGAGACACAAAGAATAGGAAAGCACTTGTACGTGTCCTCGTCTTCGTACTCCCATAACTCTGGTTTCCCAATAACAACATGAGCTAAATTGCCAGCTTCAGCCATTGTGAGGAGAAATACAGTGAGTTTGGTAAAAGACTTGTTAGTAAAAAAAAAAAAAAAGAAAATGCACTCTGCATTTATGTATGGAACTGCACCCAAACAATGATGTAGATTTTTATTCTAACAAGTTTAAAAATAATATTTTGTGCCTACTGCTGCTTTGTTTTTGTTTCAATTTTACAATATAATATTGCATTCATTTTGGCCTGCAATCGTCAATAAATCATTGGCACCTGTGTGTGCCTGCTTTGCCCCCCCCCCCCCCCCAAAAAAAAAAAAAAATAAAAGAAAACATGGTCATCATCGGCTAGGCGAGTTACTACAGAGATGGAGACTGGCTTTACTGCTAGTTGGCAACTAAATGTTGAACAAACCAGGCAAACAATGTTATCAAAGGTGTTACTGAACAATATGGATCAAAACATGCAATCTTGTTGCTAAACTTGAATGATAACAAAACAGTGGTAACGCTGACTCTCCTTGTAAAGTTGTTAAAATAAAAATGCATTGCACTGTAATTTTTGTGGAAAAGCACGAAAAGAAAGGCTGCAGCTGTCACACAACTCTATAAGATATTTATAAGGTATTAAAGATATTTGCTTAATAGGTACTGACAGGCTAGATTGTGATCTGTGATTATGGTGGAGCAGCACCTGTGTATGTTCTCATCATTCAAGTTTGCGTGAACATCTTATTTCCAAGTGTGCTGCTTCTCCAAGGCATACTTATTGAAGACCTCCCTCGCTGTAGCCACTGTGGTGGCTATCCTCAGCATCACATATCCTATGCAATGCCACCCAAAACTACCCCCCCCCCCCCTTACCCAAACGTTCATCCCTCCCACCTATCCGTTCCGCCAAAGGCTGACCGCCGCAACCACCCTTCATGACCAACGATTCCTTGTGGATTTCATCAGCTTAGCGCTGAAGCACGCCGCAAGCGACGTCCTGGACTGAGGGCATCGATAAATTTTTTTTTAATCGTAGAATAAAGCGATTTCTCTCTCCCTCACCAAAACCATAGAAGATATTGAAGCAATATACTTGCAGTAAATTTTTATATTCAGTAACAGGAGGTTACCTTACAGCTTTGTGCCATGGGAACTCCTTCTGTACACTCACATATCCATATATTTGTACACATTGTATGAATTGCATAAATAAAATGTATCAAAAACACCTCACACTAGAAAACCAGTGAATGAGGAATTGGAAAATAGAAAACTGACAAGTACTGACTAATACCATATTTCTTCATGTATAACTCACATCAAAAATTTTGAAAATTCATCTGACCCACATCAAAAATGGTTAAAATCTATCAGTAATGTTGGGGGGCAGGCTACGCATGAATTTTGCCTTGTGTGGCTTCACAGCAATGTGTACCGCGTTGTTGTGCTTTTGGCATCCAAAGTTTCGCTATCTACTAGTGAACTCCATCCCTGCATGTTGGAACTCCCTTCCCTGCTGTTTCAGGTTCACCAATTCTTCCTTCCTTTTCAGGTCACCATTTTGTGTTGTCACAGTGTCAGTAGTTAGCAAGCAGTGTACAGCGCCGCCGAATGAGAACTCTCATCACACTGAGATGCACTTGACCTAAGTCCTTTACAGCGCAGCAGAAGCTGCAGCATCGCCAAAGAGCTGAGAAAAAGAGAGTTGCTGGCTGAAGATATGGTGTGGACGAGTCATGCATTCGTGAACAAACAATGAAGGAGAGCCTTCAAACAGTGAGTTGCGACTGCAAGGTGCAGTGTAGACCAGACACTGGTATATCTTTCTTTAGATGCCCAAGGACACTACTCAGCAGAAAAAGGGGTCAAAATCAGTGAGTGTTCTGATGTGTGGGAACACAAAGCTCCGGTGCCCAGTGATGATGTGTGTTTTAGCAGACGGCACGAAACTGTAGCCTTATGTCACGCAAGACTTCCACTAATGTTTCTTTGCCCAGCGGACTTATTGTGCGAGCAGATGAAAAAGGCTGGATGAACCTAGCCATTCGTAGGCTTAAAACTGTATGGAAAAAGAGGCCAGGTGTAATCATGTTGGCATGGAGTTCCATGCTATTGCTGGCCATTCTTCATCGTCATTGCACTGAGGAGGTGAAAACTGCATTGCTGGTGGTATTATACCAGGAAGCTTGACCTCTGCTTCACCCAATGGATGTTTGCCTGAATAAGATGCACATAAAGCACTTGCATGCATAGTAGATGGCCGAAGAACTTTATGACCTCACGCCAATGGGCTGTATCTGCAGGACACGTGTAGGACTCGCATGCAGCCAGATTATAGAGGTAATTCAGAAGAAATGGCAGGAAGAAGCTTTAGGAAGTGCACCATAACATGATAAGGAACACCCTTGATGAGACAGACAGAGGGCTACGCTGTCTATAATATTGGTAATGGCACGACTACACATTCGAAGCAAAAATATTTGCAGAGCATCTCTTTGAGTCAACAAATGTGTCAAACTGTCTTGAGCATTGTTGTATGCAGTTATTCTTGCAGGTTATACTTCTGGATTTTTTTTCTTTGCAAGGTTTTGTAATTGGGGATGCAGGTTATATGCGGGGGCAGGTTATACTATGAAAGATACGGTACTTTTTAAGTTGTATAAGCTCTACCACACATTTATCACATGTGAAAGGATGGCACTTTGCAGGTTTGAAGGTAAGAAAACATAAGATATTTAATCTGATATCTAAAGGATCCCCGAAACACTTTTCTACACTTTTCTAACTAATCATAGAATGGCCTCACTATTAAATGATGTTGTCTCAGGAATATCATGCCGAAAAATTTTTCGAATCCCTCAAGTATAAGTGGAGTTATCGGACCAACATGCAGCATTCTCTCTCTTTTCGTCTCCACTATAGCACCAAGCGACAGTGAAGACGAGCTACACAGGGGAGAAGCCAAGGGGGCAAAGCCCCGTCCAATGTTGACATATATTTGTTTCATTTATTTAATTAAAAATTAGAAATTATGTATTGCTGAGAATGTTCTCACAATAACCAAATCAGCCAATAGCTGTGGGTGGGTCCAGCTGCTTGACATCATGCTACATGATGGCATTACAAAAAAGAGAGCAAGAGATTTTTCACTGTTTTCAACAAGAGATTGTAAATTCCCTGATACATGCAGTGCAATAGCATTTGGCTCGCATGTTTACAGGAGCCTCTTGTACAGATCGGCAACATTTTTTTTTTTTTATTGTTCAAAAAGTGTTTCATGGCCCCTTTAAGTTGACCTGAAATGCTAGCTAGACCTGGCGTTATCAACATTATCACGACGTCATGGAGTAACAAGGCTAGGTATGATGATGCTAATCACAAAAAAATAAACAAGAGTAATGTACGCCTTTCTCGTGCCTGTGCTCACACATGGCAGCCTCAGTTATCACAGGAACCGATCAAGCCAGTGTATCATGATGTCATGAAGCATCCATCGCCTGGGTACCAAAACCAAACTAGTTCATAAAAACAAGTATATTCTAATAAACTATTTAGAGCATTCTGACACTTGCCAGTATTTTTTCAAGAAATTAGAGGGCTTGGACCTTTATTTAATAGGGAAAATAATGAAAAGTCGAAAATGACGTGCCAGTACTTATTTAAGGTTTCACTTCAGCAGCAAGGTTTCCTGTGAAAAGCCAGGAGAAGCTAGCACTGTTGACAGTTAGCCATATCCTACAGTCTATAAAGCGTTCACTCACCAGTCTGCATCACTAGAATGGGCCATTTCCGAGTGAACAAAAGCATGCCACCTGGAAGAACAATATTTGAGCTTGTTAGGTGTGAGAGCCAAAGAACACAGGAGAGCCACTTGAAAGGTAAATTCTATGCCATTCTTCTGGCACAACACTGGCAAAGTGGGTACAAATTACAAAAACTGCCCTGTCCGAAAGTGAATGTTACGCAATCTAAATTTGTTATACCAAGTACAAAAAGAAATTCAGTAATAATAATTTCAAAAATTATGTCAAGGATTACATACACTTGAACCTCGTTATAACGAGATGGGATATAATGAAAATATGGATATAACGAAGTATATAAAATTCCCTTTAAAATCCCCATATATATCAATGTACACAAAACCCCGTTTTAACGAAGTAATATTGTTCTACCAATGGATATAAAAAACTGGATTCATCTGTGAAACCAAAAATACCTATCGTTGTGCACCGAGCATATCGCTGTCCGCCGGATTATGCATTCGTTCGGCGTCACAGTTCAAAATTCCAGCGTTGAATACGCCATTACCGCCACGCGGTCAGTGCGCGGTCATCCCTGCATGTAGCCACATGCATGGTGGCCGTACACAAGAAACACTTATTCCATATCACATCTCTCTCTCGCTGCGGCATGTGGCTGGCAAAGCTAGGTGCACCCTCTGAGATCACCATCTCAAAGGCCACGCCTAGCTGTGCCGTGCCACATATCGATGATGCTTGAGCACGGTGTGCTTTTATAAAATCAGTGCCTCCATTTCTCTCTCTCACTGTGGTGCACTCCACCGTGCTGACAAAGCTGACTTCCAAGAATGCATGAAACAAAGCCGGCCAAGCCAAACCGACACACTCATGCAGCGGAGCCGTGGGGCCATGAGAAAGCAGCAGATCAGATGGCTTTTCTTTCAAAGGCCAAATGCGTCGGCGCATACGTCTGCGTTTATGCCACTGTGCCAAGCTCTGTCAGCTGCACACTTCGACGGGTTTGCGAAATCTTGCAAAAGTGATACTATCTCCGAAAGTCATGGGGGTCACCCGAGAGTACCACCCCAGCTACACAGCTAGACACGACGTAGTCGGTGCACCGTGTTGAGTGCCACATGCTGCTCGAACACGACAGACCTCGTTCACATCACAGTGTGCTAGCTGTTCCCTTCCACCGTGTCACTGTTTCACCAGTTTCACGACAATATGAGTGAGCCAAGTGGAAAGCAGAAGTGAAAGACCATCACATTGGAACATGAAGACAGTATCGTAATGGCTGTTGCATCAGGTGCTAAAGGTGCACATGCCGAAGAGTCTGTTGCTGTTGTTTTATTGACTTTCCATCGCATACGCGGCCATGTAGCGGTTCGGCGGGCCACCGACCCATAGCCTTCTTTGCATGTTCCAAGTTGTGCATAGCATTGGGCATATACTACACTAAAGGGCAATAGTCAGTATAACGAAGCACAACGGAGTAATGGATATAACTAAGTCATTTTGGCTTCCCCTTCAACTTCGTTATAACGAGGCTCGAGTGTATTTCCATATTAACACAGCTGGAATATAAGCATGTACATTTTGTGTCTTTGCATACAAGGCTCTTATTTAAGAGAAGAAGCGATGGACCACATGAGCGGTGGAATGGAAAATGAGAACTATAATACAGTCGAACCCACTTATAACAATATTCAAGTGCCACGAAAATTCCGTTGTTATAACCGGGTTGAAAGAAAAAAACAAGATAGAGGAATGGCAGAGCTGTTGTGAGAAAACTACAATGGCGGGGAGGCCAGTGCCCCTCCCCAACACCTTCCTCCATCCAGCTGCTGATTGTGTTGTCTCGTTTAACTGTAACTCTGCTTCCTGTGTGATCTGGTCGCGTGTAATGATTCGTGGCTGTCGGCATTCAAGACTGGCACTGCTCTAGTAAAACCTTGTTAATTCAGATTTCATAATAGCTAAAATATGGCAGAATAAACCGAATGTCGAATTATCGAGCGTATCAAGAAAATGAACTACTTCCTACATCAACACGCATTTATTTACTGAATTAATCAGCAGAATCCTGTTCTTATTTTTCACAAAAGCAGTGCGGAAGCTGCAATCTTCGTCATCTCATGACTATTAGCACTCGCAGCGGCGAAGGCCTCGCGACTTCTGTCAAGCGTGGCCGCGGCGCAAGTGTTCATCTGAGATACGCTTTTCACTCGATTATTCCAATTATTTTTTCGCCTGTGTCGCCAGGTCGCCGCCCATCATGTAGATGGTGCTCTTTATCCTCGACGGCTTTACACCGAGTCAAAACGAAACTATTGTTAGCTGCAACCGCGGCCGCTGTCGACGCGATCATGGATGGCAACCTTGCTGTTCTGAAGGCACGCGGCCGACTCGCGTACCGAGACAAAACGAAACTACTGTTTGCCGCAACCGCTGCGGACGAAATCGCGGCCGCTATCGAAGTGATTATCGATGGTAACTACGCAGTCATGAAGGCACGCGGCTAACGCTGTGCTACGTGCGGCGGTAAACGCAAAAATAAAGGCTTTAAAGGCACAAATAGGCACGAAGCGTTTCGGCGTTGCTGTCAATACAGTACGATTTTCACTGATGACTATGGGCGATGCGAACTCCGTCGCTTCATCGTTTTGGCTCTATTACGTCGTACATTTGTGACGCGCCGCCAGCCTCAGCGCTAACAGCGCAGTTGGCGCGTTCCATTCGTGCTTTGGAGGGGTAGAAGGGCAACGGAATAGAGGCGCGTAAGACTGGCGATGTGGAGAAGGATGGAAAACAGCGCTTGGCAGCATGCAACGGCTCAAATTTCTTTCCTTTTTTTCTTTTCAAGAAGTTTGCATTCCATTCCCAGTCGGCATGGACACCCAGTAGCCAGACTTCATCATTATAACTGATAATGCGGCATGGGGGCATTGTAGTAAACGAGTGATTTTACCATAGAAAACATACAGAAGTTGACGGTGCAGCAGATTCTCATTGTTATAACCGATATATTGTTAAAACCGGTACTGTTATAAGTGGGTTCGACTGTAATAAGGGACAGGAAGAGGACAGAATAGATTAGAAGGCAAGTAGATAGCTGATACTTTAACTGAGATTAAGAGACAAAAGTGGAGTGGTGCAGGTCACGTAATGCCTACAGCAGATGACCAGTACCTTGGCACCCAATCAGAGTGAGTGGGTGCCAAGAGAAGGAAGATGCTGTCAAGAATGGTGTTGGCTGATGTTAGACAGGGTTAAGTGAAAATCACTGGGAGAGGCTTAATTCCTGCAGTGGACACAAATCAGGGAGAGAAAAGAAGGCACATCATCTGACAGCCAAGACTATGTGCCTTCTTTCCTCTGCCCTTTACTCTTTGTGCTGGTTTTTTGTATATGCCTGCCAAGAACTGAAACCAACTAGTCCAACTTGCACACATTTTAACCTTTTATGGCCATCTGCAATTACTTAATTTTGTTATGTGGTCATTCCAGTCAGGAGTTATTTCATGCATTTTGACGCCATGCAGAAAAGGCACTCGGGTAACCGAACACATGTTAAGTGATTTATTTTGGAAAACCTATTTATTGTCGAAGCTCGCAACAATACTTGAGCACTGTGTGGTAGAGCTCGAAGCATTCTGTACTGCAGTAAGCAATTTGCACTGTAGGTCTGTGCAGTCATCGTAGTCACCTGTCTCCTAAATTGATCTCATTCGGGGTCGTTTCCTAACCACCTGAGCAAAATATATTCATCTGTGGCACTAAATCCATCTTCTGATTCGATGATGTGATTTTCATACATTAAATATATGCACAGAAAGCGTTGCTACTCTGTCAACGCATCACTCTACGAATTGCACAAAAATCCCTTCAAGCATGAAAGAAGGACAAAAAAAAAAAGTTCTGCCCTCATTTGGAGACATTGTGAAGTGAACTTATTACTTGAAAAAGTTACTGAAAGTGGTGCTACCAATCCAAATAAATAGCGAACGTGAGCATGCACATGTCAGGCGCTACCCGACATCTGACCGAATGGATATTTTTGCATGTCAGGTGAGGCCCAACACATATTTGCAGGGGGTTGAAATGTCAGGAAGATGATGGCAAATGGACGGGGGAAAAAAAAAAGAGACAGAAAGGTCATCACAGTGGCAAAAGTTGTTTTCTTACATAAATAATGTGGCTGCTCACTTAGGAGGCCTAGACAGAAATTATTTTCCCATCCATAATTCACCATGCTGTGTTTCAATGATTTGAGATGAAATTGTTCCACTCCACCTTGCAGTTTTGGTACATGAGCAGCAAAGAGATTGTCCACTTACCGGCTCAGCATGGCTGCAGTGGCTTGCTCCAAGTCCTCCTCCATGGAGCCCCAGGGCCTCAGTTCCTCCAGGAGGCGTTCCAAGTGCTGACACAATGACTTGCACAACCTACGAGTAAGCCAGAATGCCACTTAAAGACTCACCTAAAGGGGCACTGAAGGGACACTAAAGTTAAAGCTACATTATGCTAGCCCGATGGTGTGCACTTCCCATTACAGCGAAACAATAGGTCAAGAATTAATACATGCATTAGACACGAATACTTTTGCATTAGTGTTTCAATGCGCCAAAACGTGCTAAGAAAAATGTCACAGTGCAGAGTTCCAGATAATTTTCAACCAGCTTGCCCTTTCAGCGACAGCATGAACACGCCAGTGTTAATTAAAATAAAAAGCATGAACATAGTGTCAAATAAGGTGCCCTCTTGTAACAAGCAATGGCATCACACCTGTCCTTAAAAGGCAGAATAATAGCAAACACTATCATTTTAAAAGAGGTAGTACTACACCATTCCTGACGAAAAATTTGACAACTTTCTCACTGTCACAGCTGCTAGCAGATGTCTTTTCCTGTATCAAAAAGCCCTAAGAGAATACACTGCCTGCACACCAATTTTTAAAAGATTTCAGTTCTTTTCATGAAACAATGAAGCGTCACTAACCACACCACACAAGGAATTAGTCATTGCAAGTAGTTATAATGTACCTACAATGGCTCAAATAAACATGCCACAAATAGAATTTCTTCCCTCGAGTCTACGTGGTGTCTGCATTACATATATAGGCGAGCACTGGGTGTATTTCAGCACTTCCAAAATTTAGATGCTGTTTTCAAGAGTAAAGCCAGTTAACTTGTGTTCTGCAGCAGAATGTCTAGCCAACAAGACTTTTCAGAGGCAACAAGTTATTGTGAAGAAGCGCCAATATGCTACTGTTCACAACCATGTACACAAAGCATGCTCAATCCGGCCACCAATACAAGACTTAAGGTGCACGAGGTTTTCTCACAAGGTTATAGGACATGTGTAGCTTGACGAGTGAACCAGACAAACACTTACGCCTGAACCTGTGGTGTCAGACCTCGCGTCTGTAGAACCAAGACCTCCTGGGAAGAACGCTGCGTGTTCAGGAGTTCCTGTGACACTGTCTTCCATGTGAAATATTCGCACGGTTGTTCAAGTACTGAACCCCTGCATGGAGCACAAAGCATAGAACTTGAGAAGCTAGAGCTATAGCATGAAGAAACTTCTAAAATGCCACTTAGTCACTGATGTTGAGAAATGCACAAACTGGAATGAACCTCTTATGTGCAAACTTCTGTTTTTTCAGGAAACTGCAAAAGTTTCCTGAATATCTGAATTACTGATTCATTGTGAATAGCTTTCATTATTGCAATACCAACAGTTCACTTGTCATTTTCTGTTGTCCTTTACTGTCAATAATTTTGTTCATGTTTTTGAGTTACAGTAAAGCTACAGAAACTGTCTATATAAAGCAAAATATTTCTTGGAACAGAAGCCTAGTATGTTCTTGTTATCCTCCATGTGGCATGTCATGGATAACTTGGCATGGATAAAAATCGCAGAGGTGCTCACGACAAAGCATTTGCTAAGTTGAAGCTCCGGAAACCACTCACAAAATTTCCAGATCTAACTGTTTACTATAAGTGAAGAAATGTCCAAAAACACCATGATTCTAGCATCGAAAAGGCATCTGTCATTGCTGTGGGTGCCTCACTCCACGCTGCCATTTTTTAAACACAGGGCAGCCAGACTTCATTTTTCCCAACTGCACCTTCAAAAATATTAATTTTCTGGGACGCTGGTGCCTAGTGACAGCTCAGCATTCACACTGAAATGATGAAACAACTTTCCACTCTGTGGCATTCGGTAGGCAAAAGGAACTTCTTGGATGAATGAAACTCGTGAATGGCATATTTTGGAGGAAACACATGGACGAGTGAGATTTGTCCTTGGCACGAAAAGGGTTAACAAAGGTTTGCCATGAAGCTGTAACAACAAACTTAGGTTCAGCCCCTTTTAAGGTTAACAGAACTTACTCACCTAGCACCAGCCTTGAGAGCGCTTAGTGCCTGTAGACAGGAGTCCATGGCAGCATTAAGCTGAAGGCTGATCAGCTCCTGCACATTCAGACAAAAAGAAATCCATAAGACAATCAGGACACAGTTCCAATCAATGGTAGATCTATCTCTAATCTCTATGCTGTGTATTTTGATGACATCTCAGAACACAGGCACTATGCATGGTAATATACAGTTAAACCTGCTTATAACGAACCTCCATATAACAAATTTCTGGATATAATGAAGTTTTTCTATTCCCCGCCGTTACTCCATAGAAGCACATGTATTTGAAACCTCTACATAATGAAGTGGCAGCGGGAGACCCCCTCGAAATAACGAATTTTCCCTGCCGACAACCTAGAGATTTCGTCCAAAATTCACGCACGAATTCACGGCGACTGCGAGGCGAGATCGAGCGCACGTGTGCATGCGTGCGAGCGTGCGCGAGGCGGACCCGCATTCCTCGACCCGGCGATCTTGCTGCCGCGGGCGTGACCTTTCCCCCTCCCTTCATTCAAACCTGATCCCGCCGTTTGCTGCAGCTGGCCTAGCCTGCCAAGCCGGCACTCTCCTTCTCCAGTTGATGTTGCCGAAAAAAAAAAACTTTTTTTTTTCAACGCGCTGGCAGCGCCACTCTTTGGTTACTGCGCAAGTCTCTGCGCTTCACTTTATTAATCTGACACTAGGTGACACTATACGATGCTACGACGCCATCGTATCGCTCGCTCTTCGTTTCCAACGCCTCGCGCTTGTGCGAAACGACATGCGTCCACGCATCCAGGACCTGGATGCGTGGACGCGACGAAGAAATGCAAGATATTCACTCTTGAGGACAAAATGGCCATCTTGGATGCCGTTTCTGGAGGCCAAAAAAAAGAAGGATGTAGCTGCCAAATTTGGCATCCCAGCGACTTCTTTGTCCACAATTTTAAACGTGAAAGATGTGATTCACAGCGCTGTGGAGCGTGGCACGGACGGCAAGAAGTTGAAGTCATCAACATACGCCGACGTCGACAAAGCTGTGTTCACATGGTTTATGGACACGCAGGCACAAAACATACCCATCAGCGGCACTGTTTTGGAGCAAAAAGCAAGGAATTATGCTTGCATCCTGGGCTGCGATAATTTAAAAGGCAGTAACGGGCGGCTCGAAGGTTTTACGCGCAGGTACGGAATCGTCGGCAAAGTGATCAGTTTCTTTTTTGAATTTTCGTGACGGACCTGTATATAACGAAATCCTCTTTTTAACAAAGCTTTTCGGGAATTTGTCAATTTCGTTATATCCAGGTTTAACTGTACATCTCAGGGCACAGGCAATATGCATGGTAAAATGCACGCATTTGGAGCTGATTCACTGGGTCTAGTATCTTTTCCCAGCACTGTCGCAAGCCAGTTCTATCTTCGCTACTTTCACAGAAGAACTTTCTACAGCTAATGACTCCAAGTGAACCAATTTTATGTAGTCTTACTAAATAAAAAGCCGGCAGATCCCACGCCCTGTGGGAATCGATGTTATGCGAAGCAGTGTGCGCCTACCAAGTTAACGAAATGACCATGCGAGCACCAAGACATAGGCGGCTGTTTCATGACCTACATGACACGCATGTCACGACATTCATGTCACAAGTCCTCAGGAGTCCCTTTAGCTACGCTTAAGAAACCTTAAAGCAAAAGTCTTACTCATGCTCATGACTATGACTTGGACCATCAAACTTAAGCCTTCTCCTTCGTTTAGTACAGCATCTGAACCCCTTCCATTGGTTTTTTTTAGTGTTAATCTTTTTTCGCTGTGTCATTGTCATTTTTGTTGAGTCATGCTCATGACTATGACTTCTACCAGCATCCTTTAGTGTTTCCTTCACTTAGTACACAAGTCCGAACCCATTCAGTGGTTTCTGAGTGTTCATCTTTTTTCGCTGTCATTGTCATTTTTGCTGAGTCATGCTCACGACTATAACTTCTACCATTATCATTTAGTGTTTCCTTTAGCTCGTGCCCACGTCTGAACCCATTTCAGCAGTTTTTGAGTGTTCAGCTTTTTTCGCAGGGTCATTGTCCTGACCTACATGACACGCATGTCATGACATTTATATCATGACCTATCATTTATGTTCGTCATACACTTTTGTCATACTATGCTAATTTTGGTACCTACCACGTTAACAAACGACCGTGAGAGCACCAAGACGTAGGCGGCTGTTTCGTGACCTACATGACAAGCATGTCATGACATTCATGTCATGACCTATTATTTTCTGTTGTCCTTTACTGTCAATAATTTTGTTCATGTTTTTGAGTTGCAGTAAAGCCACAGAAACAACAGCTAGCTAGCTAGCTAGCTAGCCACCTACATCTTTGTGCTCTCATGGTCGTTTCGTTAACTTGGTATGTACCAAGATAGATGGATAGATAGATAGTTAATGGATAGATAGATAGATAGATAGATAGATAGATAGATAGATAGATAGATAGATAGATAGATAGATAGATACTGTCGAAGTGGCACATGACTGCCAAGAAATGCTTCGTATTTAAAAATCCTTTTATAAACGTCTCATTAGAATTCGCCTATTACCAATGCAACACTGTCATATGAGCTTTTCAATTGTGCGCACAGCTTACTCTGGTGGATCCAGCTTACTGACAGCAAACAAACCTCAACTAATTTGACGTTGCGTTAATAAGGAAACACATATGAATGGCACATATAAATTGCATATAATTGCAAGTAGCGCTTGTCTTCGTCTCCCCTTCCTGTGTGTGTGTCTTTAGTTGCACTAATTACCCTCATCAGCTATGCAAGACCAACTAGCCCAAAAGTTAGTCCTTCTTAAATATAAATGGTGGTTCTGGCTAAACTATTTATTCAGTTGAGCTCAGATTTCAACCTCAGGTGGCAGTTCATGTACAGTAGAACCGCGTTCATACGTTTAAAAAAAAAAAAGTGAGAAAAATGTATGACCTGAAGTTTTTAAAAAAAATTCACAGACTGAACTGTAGTTAAAATCTACGTAATGCGAATCATTGCGTCAAATCGTTGTGGCACGAGACAGGAGACGATGACGCAGGTCGAGCTGGTGGGGCTTTGGCGGCCTGAGACATGTTTTGTTGTTTTCCTGTTGCATAGTGTTTTAAGACGCCGAAGGGAAAACCGAAACGAAATCGAGCTGGTGGACAATGCCAGATACCGCTGGAGCAAAACATGATGCTCGCATCGTGCCGCCTGCAGCAGGGAATCACATTAGGGTTGGCGGCGATGTGGCATGCAACGACCGAGGAGCAGATTTGTTGGTACTGGAATAAGAAACTGAGTGGGCGCTTTCCCGAATGTTTTCCCGTGAGACGGGCAGACGAGTATTGCGGTGAGGCTGCCACAGCCGGCGGCTACTGTTTTCAAACACATGCACCTTGTGCATTTTCATCTAGTGGTTGGAAAACGTATCATACGATCGCACTTTGGCGACGTACTGAATGTTGGTGCCAAAAGATCATGTTTTCTGGGAACACATTAACCGTTGAAAAATAAGCGTAACTTCGTTGGGTCATTTCTTGGGTTCTGGATCGCCAACGCTGACGCCGGAAAATCGTATGTAATGCACCTCCACCAAATTAATGTTACGTTTAGCTGATGCCCAAGGCTATTGACAATTATTTACAGGGAAGCTAACAGAGGCCAAAATGGCGACACTATATCAAGCGGGAACACGTCCTCTTCCTTCTCCTCAGTGCAGCCACACTGTGGAAGTTGTTGCGTATCAACGAAGTTCTACTGTATCTCTTTTTGTTATTATTCTGACAACTGGATGCAACAGTCATTTGTTTTGTTGAGAATAAATCAGACATACAGATTGTCCTTGCAGCAACGCCAGATCAAAGTAACACCTGCTATGGAGAAGAGATGGAGAAGAAAGATTTTACTCTCTCGTCAACAGACGGTACCAACATTCCTTTTGCTATGAAAATCAACGTTTTGTGCCATTGTCAGGGGCCAAGTATATTGCCAATTTGTTCTGGATAAAACAAGCAAGTACTGGATTTAGAAATTGTAGTACACAAAATGTACCATGAGTTGTCACCTCTATATGAAATCTGCATGCATGAAGAAGCTGTTTAGCTGGAAAAGCCATTTATTCTTCAGATTTTTCATTACTGCGTTTTATATTTTTTTGAGTGTGTGTGTGTGTGTGGGGGGGGGGGGGGGGGGGGGGACTATCAAGAAAGTAAACCCAGGGAGAAAATCGGGGTTTTGGTGTCTGGCAGCCCGAAGCTTTGGATTTTTCTGGTAACCTTTAAAAACAATTAACACTAGCAAAAGTCTCCCTTCGGACACAATGTTCTATTTAAACAAACAATACTACTCACAAGAACATGCAACGGCGAGAGAGCTGCCCACAAAGTGACGAACTCATCCAAACAAATACTCTTTGTAAGGCATTATTAATACATTTAAATAAAACCACATTAACAAAACGAACAAATAGATGTGTTTAGCAATCCCCTCTTTACTTTATTTTCCGCACTTTTTTTAACAAAGGAAAGAAGTACAAAAGGTAGTGCACAGGGGTACGCTTTGTAGGAGGTGTGATGCTTTTCCTTGTCTGACAAGCCCTTGCTGAAGTACGTTATCATATGCACTCGGAGCATTTCTGTGTCCATCCTAGACCTGTCGTGCCTGTTGTCCTTGTTTATTGTAATTCTGTTTCACTGGTTACAAATATACGCTCTTGCAACAAGATTAAACACCAACTAGATGAACCAGCCAACTTTCACAGAATGTAACGTCATTGAGTATATCCTCTCAACATCACAGCTACCATTAACAATGCAGAGCAAGAGCAGTGCTTCCCAGTGCATTACTGCCATTTGCATGTATGCGAAGCGCACAAAGGAAACACGATGCAATGCACTATTATCTTAATCATGTAAATGTGGCTACTCAAAAACGAACAAGGTTTAATTCGCTCAACGTTGGCAGGAGGTGAATACAGTGTAGACCGCTTATAACGTAAGTCGCCGGAGTCGCGAATATCCGCCCTATAAGCGGTACCGCACTATAACCAAAGCAACAATTTTCAAGGCCCGCACATATGCAAAACATGTGCACCGAGCCGCCACGCATATGCGACAGTCGAGGAATGCGACTGGAACGTTTGCATTCAATTTACAGTCGAATCTCGTTAATTCAAAATAATTCACGCGGTGGCGCCTCCGACCGGCATTGCTCCGGCACCGCCATTGAGTAAAAGCTTAGGAGAGACCCCTCAATGTCGCGCGCGAATGAAAAAAAAAAAGAAAGAAAGAAAGAAAAAAGAGAACGCGTTGGAAATTTCACCCTCTCTGAAATGGCAAGGTCGCCGATTCTGCGTTGCACCGGAACATGCGTGCACATACCGACGTCTCAGCCACGCTACTGTAGCCACGCGTAGAAAATGGCAGTGAACCCTTCTTTCTCCTTTATGCTTCCTCTACTTTCTAGTCATGTGTTGACCTTGCACGCTGCGGCTACGGCGCAGAGGGAAGCAGCGGCGCTGTCCCAGGCCGGCCAACGAAACTACCCACGCCGGCAAACACTCGCTTCCCGATAACGGCAGAAAACGAAACTTCGGGGAGCTGGCGCCAGTCCGGCTATAGCGGCGGCGCCTGCAAGGCGACGGGCGCGCACGGTGACAGTCGAAAGTCAGGGAGTTACGAGGGAGGGCGAGTGGAGCCACCGAAGCGGCGGAGTTGCCAAGGCGAAATCCACTTCCCTGCCGCCCTCCTCCCTCACATTCCACGGTCTCCGCGTGCGCCCTTCGCCGTGCTGTGCCGGTGCAACTGCAACTGCACTTTAAGCGATATGCATATACATAGAGTGCTATGAGAAAATTAACGGGAGTCTGAAAAGACCGTATTATATCCAGCCCTGCACTATAAGCGGTTACGTTATAAGTGGTCTATAGTTCTATACTGTACTTTGTTCATATATTAATAGTATTAACCCCCTCAAGAAAAGACAGATACATATACCCCCCAAAAATATTTATTTTCTATCTAATGTGCAATACACATCTAGAATAAGCATAATCAACGAAAATAAAATATTTTGCAGAAGCTTTTTCAGTAAATAGGGGGAAACCCCAAGTAGAAAACTGCAAGTGGGTCTCACCCCAAGCCACCTATTGCTTCGTTTTGAATTTGTACAGACAGCTCTCGCCATATATGAACCATTGGTGACATTTCATTCACTTCACATCACGTGTGCGATTCCACTACAGCCAGAAATCTTGCATCGGTCTGTCTTCTTTGACCACGCTTTCAAAGAAAGCGAGTCGCATGCCAAACTTCTTCTACCTCGTCCTGTGTTCTTGCTCTAAATCAACAAATAATACATGCTGCCTGTCATTCAGTGCTGGCTGAAGACATTTAGTCAGAAACTTTGTACTTAATACCGAAGCTCGGCAAGAAAAAAAAAAACATTTTTCTTGTATGTTGCCTGTAGACAACAATCCTCCATAAAGGGCTAATAATGTAGTCGACGGTCTGACGGAATGCCATCTGTTCAGGTAAATTCAATAGAAAAGAAGTAAGTACCCGATCATAGTCAAAACAAAATGACGTGTCAGGACCCATAGGGACCCCTTGTTCACAATGAAAATGCCAGCTATGTAGACGGTTCTTAAGTAGACGTGAGTCAAAGCATCATGTTGCTTTGACTGTGGTCAGTGACCTGCTTTTTTTCTAATATTAATAATATGATATACCTTCACCACTTGATCACAAGAGGTGGGCATTGTTCATTAGTTTTGTAACAACTGCATTTATTATCATTTATGAAAAGTATTATGATTTACTTCGGGGAGAAATTGGGTTAAACCTGATTTTTATAAATTTTGTTCAGGGTGCAAATATCAGGAATTATATGATATTACCCAAAAACGAATGGCCCTATTTATAGTATGCTCTCTTGAACATTCGCAATTGCACAAACTACACTGCCCTTGAATTGATGCTTATATTGCAAGGTATGCATCAATGTTACAATGAGTAGCAGTAAGAATTAAATGGTCAGATGTGGGCTAAGGATTCAGTGAACAGGTATGTGCTTGAGTTTGAAGTTATATATTGACACGTGTACTTGTTTATCTTTTGCAGGAGACCGCTTTTGACCGGATAACAAATGTTAAACGTAATTGCTCAATGCAGGAGGCACCTGTGTGTATCGGAAGTTTTGCAATTGTTATCGATGGTTCTATCTGTTGTCGCTGAACCTTGTGTAATCTGACTGTATGCTAGACACGAATTGCGAAGTACTTTGTGGAAGGCAAACGGGTACGACGAGTCATGTATAAAAGCTGACGCGCTTCACCCATCGATCAGATTTTCGACGATCACTGATGGTGCTCGCCATTATTGTTGTGCTTTGAGTGTCACTTGCTTTTGTGGGCACAGGTTCGCCCAATAAAAAGTTAGCTTTGTGAATTACAGTTTTGCTACTGTGTTCTTCACCGTCACTACAATGTGACATCTGGTGGAGGTGATTTTCTGCTCATATACCAGATGCCCCCATCCAACCGAGAGCCTAGTCCAAAGCGTGAAGAGGATGCCAACGCCGCCCCAGACCACCAACTAGCCGCAGGCTACACAATTTGCCCCCGGAGCACAGGCTTCTACCCGAGACGACCAGAAAGAGCACAGCCAAGTCAACTACCACCATGATGGACCGAGCATCGTCTGCAGCCATCATATTGCAAGAACCCAGGAAACCACCTATCTTCCATGCAGCTTCGTCCAACGACGCAGAAAGCTGGCTAGAGGTTTTCAAAAGGGTTTCAAACTTCAGCACCTGGAACTCCGAGGACAAGCTGTGCCATGTGTACTTCTCATTGGAGAATGTTTTGAGAACAGGGAGACCACTCTAACAATGTTTAGAAGCGACTTCCTGAAGACATTTACGAGCGTCGTTCGAAGAGAGAGGGCTGAACTACTACTGGAAGCCCACATTGCCATCTTCATAGAAGAGATGACCGGTCTTTTCCGGCACGCTGAGCCGGAAATGTCCGAAGAGAAATAAGTCCACTTCCTGATGCGGGGCGTAAAGAAAACTTTTCGCCGGACTGATCCGCAACCCACCGAAGACCATAGCTGAGTTTTTGACAGAGGCAATGACGATTGAGAAAACTCTGAAAATGCGCACTAGGCAACATAACCACCAAGTGCGCCCACTGCAGTGCGAAATCCAAGCACTGGGCTCCAACGACCTCCGAGAGAGGGTCATTGTGCGCAAAGAACTACGCAAGATTTTCCCTTCGTCGAATTCTCGGGTGGCCTCGGTCACTGACATGGTCAAGGACGCGCTTTGACAATCACTGGGAATGTCAGATGTCACATTGTAGTGATGGTGAACAACACAGTAGCAAAACTGTAAATCACGAAGCAAACTGTTTATTGGGCGAACCTGTGCCCACAAAAGCAAGTGACGCTCAAAGCACAGCAATAGCGGCGAGCACAGTCGGCGATCGGTGAAAATCTGATCTGTGGGTCAAGCGCATCAGCTTTTATACATGACTCGTCGAAGTTTCCAGCGTAATTGCTGGTGCCCGCTTGCCTTCCAGAAGGTACTACACAATTCGCATCACGCATACAATCAGTTTACACAAGGTTTAGTAACAACAGACAACGGAGAGAACCATAGATAACTTCACAAAACTTCCGATACACACAGGTGCGTCCTGCGCCTAGCCATAATTTGTTAGCCGGTGAAAAGCGGTCACCGGAGAAGAATAAACATGAAAATGAGTCAATATGTCAAACCAGCTGCTTCCCACTGGCTGCCACAATACTGATACCTACTGTTATGCGGTTGCCTATGTGAACACGAAAAAACTGGTTCCACGATGAGAGCTGCTCTCCCAAGACCAATGTCCCCAGTTCTGCCTCCTCCTACAAATAAAGAAAAAAAAGTTTTAAAGGTTATGTGACCAGCACATAATGCAGCAACCTGCATATAAATCAGCCTAACGTTGATCACAGTGGCACAATGTCAGATGTAGAACAGCATAAAAAAAAATGCCAAAGAAAGTATGTTGTCATAAAGGTGAACTGGAACTTAAGCATACTGAAACTTTAAATAGTGCTGTAAATCCAAATGCATAAAAACCAAATTGGTTTGTTAATCAGGCATGAACGTGGAGGCCAGGAGAGGCATCATGAGCTAAACCTTTGTTCACTGGCTTCTTAATGAGTTCAGGGGCATATGCTGCCTATTGAGTACTGCAAATGTAAAGTATAAGCTGCAAGTAAAGCATGTTAAGAAGCACAACTAAAGCATGCCCTGTCATAGTTTTCACAGTTGCCGCTTATGAAACCAAGGTAGCTTTTTTTTTTTTTTTTCCAAAGTGAAGAGTGTATTGTTTACAAGCCTCTCATACTGACCATGAAAACGAAACCATCTGCAGCGTCTACTACATCTTAAGTAAAATATCGCAAATAATCACACACAATATGCCAATGCTACTTACCTAGTATGGTCCACACTAACATGCTATGATGGCATATTGGCACACAACAACAACATGAACATTATCAAACAAATTCTTTTATTAGGCAAACATGTCCTTGCAGAATGAGAAATTGGCGCCGGTGACAACAGGCAAAACTGGTAGACATTTAATTAATACTCTGACCTAAATCCCCTAAGAATATGGCCCCTCTGTACATTCGAAGCGACTCAGCAGTCCCTCTGACAGTTCCACAAAATACTTGAAGCCTCATGGTGAAAAATGAACATGGCACTACGGGTACATCCTGCACTGTAAAGAAAAACACAACACTGCTACACGTCCATGGCAGACTAAAAAGAAGAGCAACTTGGTGATTGTAGCCACACGCTGCATTGTGCCACAGAACATGTGTCTACCTTTGGCAGGCGTTCCCTAAGATCAGCTCCGAGTCGTGCCAGGGCTTGTAGCGAGTGGAGTTGGCTCAGATGAGACACTATCCGCTCCACACTCTTTTCCTCCACACTGTAAGAGACGCACACACACAAAGTGGTTTTAGGAGAGGGTCAGTAATAACAGCATCCTACGATACTACACAAATACTAAGTACTACAATGTTAAAGCAGAACTACAATGTTAAAGCAAGTTAATTTCCAAAAAGAAGCAACTATAGTTCTTTTCCACAGTAATGCAGAGACAGCCAAACTAAATAAAAACTTGTCATTGTCTGATGCTCACATTAGGCATGTTTAAAAATATAAATTCATCTGTTTTACCAAACTCAATAGCAGGACAATGTAACAAATGTTTTAGTAAATGTCCCAAGGAAGTGAGGTGATGTAGGACAAACTCAATCGATTGTTCAAAACATAAAAGAATCCCCCTTTTTGTTTTTCAGTTCCAAGACTTCATGAGAACAGGTAACACAAACACATGATTAAGAAAGGCTTAAGTTTGCAAATACAGACTAAAATAAGATCGTTTGCCAAAGTAACTTAGCAAAATGATTTTTTTTAAATGGGTAGAAAACTATTGATTTATCAAACCCTTAAGGAAAGAAAATAAAAATACCTGAAGGAATTCATCAAAGCGTGCAAAATACACTGATAATAATGATGTTCAATGGAAAGGAAAGTTATTTTGTGAAAACTTTTTCGGCAACAGGTTCGTTACTTCTGAGCAACACCTGTAAGCGAGCTTCACCGCAAGCCACCCTATGGCTTCCTGTGGAACTTACAAACAGTTCTCATCGGATTTAAAAAAGAGTTATACTTCGCATCGCATTTCCTCTACATTACCAGTGTGATACCACTGCAGCCAGGGATCTTGCATCAGTCTTTCTCCTCTGACCTTGCTTTCAAAAGAAAGTGAGTCACGCACCAAGCTTTTTCTTCCTTGTCTTCGGTGCTTTAATCCAATAAATAACACTTGCTGTCGAGTATTCAGTGTTGGCCCAAGACACTTAAGCCCAAACTCCATGCTGAGAAGTGAAACTCAGCAAGAGAAACAAATTTTTTTTATTTCTCTGGTGTGTTGCTTGCAACACTCGTCCATAAAGGGAACAGTATTATACTCTCATACTTGATATTTGGGCAGTAACGCCTTATCTGTCTCATGCCAGAATGCAGCTTTCTGAAAACTATAAGGCTTTACCGTGTTCTTTATACATTTGTTATTCAATTTAAAATAGAGCAACAAATAGAGGTTAGAAGTTTTAAAGTCACAATGTACTACCAAACATCACCTAGGTTGAAAACGCAGGCAAATCGCATGCCCTGTGGGAATCGATGTTATGCGAAGCAGTGTGCGGGGAGCCTACCAAGTTAACGAAACAACCATGACAGCATCAAGACGTAGGCGGCTGTTTCATGACCTACATGGCACGCATGTCATGAATTTCGTGTCATGAATACTCAAGAGTCCCTTTAGCTACGCCTAAGAGACCTAAAGGCGAAAGCCTTAGTCATGCTCATGACTATGACTTCGACTATCAACCTTTAGCCTTTTCCTTCACTTAGTGTCACATCTGAACCCATTCCATTGGTTTTTTTAGTGTTAATCTTTTTTCACTGAGTCATGGTCATGACTATGACCTCTACTATCATCCTTTAGTGTTTCCTTCACTTAGTACCAATGTCAGAACCCATTCCAATGGTTTTGAGTGTTAATGTTTTTCGCTGAGTCATTGTCATTTTACAGCGTAAGCTGTTATGGGCCCATTCCAATAGCTGTTTTGGTTCGCGATGGTGTCCACCGCCGCCTCCGATGCCGGTGACCGTAACCGCTATCACCGGAAATGCGAAAAAAAGTACCCGGGCCCCACCAGGATCGAACCCAGGCCCGCTGTGCGGGAGTCGGATACTTTACCACTGAGCCACTCATGCGCTTGCTATCAGGCAGCAGAAAAATGCCCTATAAACGCTCCCTAGGCAGGCACGCAGGCGCAGACGACGAGATGCGGTTCAGACGAGGCGTGCAATCAACACAATCCCGAGCCTTCGCCAGTATGGTGGTGCTATCTAGTTAAGGCGCCTGCAAACGCATCGTGCCCGACATGTAAGTTGCATAGAGCAGTTGGATGCTGCATGTAACTGTACCTGGTATACTGGATACCTCTTCAGTACACATTATGACGACTCCTCGCAAGGTACGAACCGCTGCTGAAGAAGTGAATCATAGAGCTACGTGCGCGGCTACAACCAGGCATCATCGGCCTCGGCAGACTGCTGTGCAGAGAGCATTACAAGCCGCAGCTCGCCGTTGACGCCGGGCGGACAGTTCAGATCGTTCTCGTCAAAACGAGACAAAGAGACTTTGCCACGAAGATCCTGTTGTGCGTGGTGGTGCCGAAATTGGAGCTACTCTTGGAGCCGCTCCACCAGCTTACGCTGTGACTGTGCTGCATGTGCCGTGCAGGCCTGTGACTTTTTGCTGAGTTATGCTCATGACTATGATTTCTACCATCATCCTTTAGTGTTTCCTTCACTTAGTAACCACATTCGAACCCATTTCAGTGGTTTTTGAGTGTTCATCTTTTATCGCTGGGTCATTGTCATTGACCTATCATTTATGTTCGTTATACACTCTTGTCATACCATGCCAATTTTGGTACATACCAAGTTAACGAAACGACCATAAGAGCACCAAAACATAGGCGGCTGTTTCATGACCTACATGGCACGCAGGTCATGACATTCATGTTATGACCTATAGTAGGATGCAACTTAAAAAACTGCAGTTGGTAACAAAGGCACACGGACCGCGGGGTTGTGTCACTCCGCCAGCCAATCACAGAAGCAAACACAATCGCCGTCACGCGACCTTTTCAAAATGGCATCACACTTGATACAACTGTATTTGCAAAAAAATAACTTAATTATGTGGTTTTACGTGCCAAAACCACCATCTGATTACAAGGCACACCGCAGTGGGGAACTCCGGATTAAAAAGTTGTCGCGTTTCACCTTAAAGGTGAAGCATCAATTGCGATAGCAAATTTGTAGAGGGCTATACGGAGTAATGATAGTAGCTTTATCAGCTGTATAAACTTGGACATGCAGCAGCACCGGCAACACGCAGAACTATTGTCGACGCCGTCGGCGTTTTGCCCGCGTTCGCACAAAATGCGTGCGGCGTTGGTGACTGTTGCCGGAGCCTCTGATATAAATAGGCACTTGGTGCCGCAGCTCAACGTCGCCTCCCTTCCCTCCCCCTCCCCCCCCCCCCCAACGGCCTTTCGCGCGTCGGAAGAAGGCGCGTTTGTTCTACATATATGGTGATTGTAGAGGAGGAAAGAGACGCCTACTTCTGCAGCCCTTAAGGGAGCACGGCGCAGAACGCGCGTTTGTTCTCCGCCGTGCGTTCACTCCCCATGAAAGGGCGCGTCCCACGCGCCCTTTCACTCGCACATACAGCGTTCGGCGCGCGGCGACGATTTCATCTCCATTGACGTCATACGGAACCTCACGGCGACGGCGACGGTGACGGCGACGCTGACGGCAGAAATCTGCTTTGGAGTGTCCATATAATTGCTATCGCAATAAAATTTCGACCACCTGGGGTTCTTTAACATGCGCCTAAATCTAAGTACACGGGTGTTTTCTGCATTTCGCCTCCCGGGATTTGATCCCGCGAGCTCGTGCTCAGCAGCCCAACACTATAATCACTGAGCAACCATGACAGGTAACTGTATCTGTCGTACTTCTACGTTCCACTATAATAAACGAGTGAAAACGTAAAACGTATAAAATTACGTGCTTATAATTTTATTTTTGTGGTTACCACCTTATTTAGGTAACAGGGAAAGTTTGAAGCACGAACTATTTGCAGCCTCATGGAGGAACAGTGGCTGGCGGTTATGAGGGTGTGGGCGAGGCTTCACTGCAAACTTAAGTTATATCCAACTATATCATTTATGTTCATCATACACTCTTCTCATACCATGCAAATTTTGGTACACACCAAACTAACGAAACAAGCATGAGAGCACCAACACGTAGGCGGCCGGCCAGACGGACGGACGGACGGACGGACGGACGGACGGACGGACGGACGGACGGACGGACGGACGGACGGACGGACAGACAGACATTGTCACAATGGCAAATGTTCGCCAAAAATGCTTCGCATTTAAAATGTGCCTCACTTAGCAAGAATAATACAAAATGCCATCAGAAATCACACTTGTTCTTTTCACCCACTATTCCTGCATTGGTGTTGATTTACCACTTGATTTTCATGGGTACTCTTGTGGCCAGTGGCTAATAAAAGATGCCAGCCCTCACATACCTTTATTATCGAACAACCTATTTACCAATCCCGAGGAGCAGTGTAAAAGAAAAGGCTTCATACGCATTAGCTTGGCTTTGTACCAAATGTCCCGAACTTACTTCTGCAAATTACATTGTCAAGTTTAACATCCCGAAACTGCACAGTAGGCTACGAGGAACGTCGTAGTAGAAGGATTCGGATTAATTTGGACCACCTGGGGTTCTTCTATGCATCTACATGTGTGCATCTAAATCTAAGTAGATCAATGTTTTTGCATTCTGCCCCCATTAGAATGCGGTGACCAGAAATCAAACTTGCAGCCCCATGCCCAGCAGCAGAATGCCATAGCCAGCATGGTGGGGTACTCCTCTACTCTGTTGAACAAATCATGTAAGGTACGTCTAGACTCTATATATAGCCTTGATATTCAGCCAAACAGTTTCACTTACTTCTTCACAAACTGACGACATTCCTTCTGAAGAACCTCCAGCTGTGGCGTGTCAAGGTTGACTTGCACACGGAACTCTGCAGAAACAGGTATGTTTGTTCACTAGATGCACACATGCAAATATGCTCACAAGCATAATTGAAATGCAACTGCTCATTTTAACTGACAAGCTGACGGCACACGAATTTGCATTCAGAGATGAAAACGCAGCCAAGGAAAGTGTGGCAGATATGCAACTTAATAATTAGCTCACCTCGCACGAGTGCTGGGGCGTAGCGGAATGATGGGCTTTCGGAGAAGCTTACCAGATCTGGTAGAGAGAGTAACAAATGTGACCTTGTAATAGGTCAATCGTTGAGATAGCTACAAACACTGCAGGTTTGTTTAAATCTGGTAATCAGAATTCACAAACAGACGAGTTACTGTTGCTTCAGGCAGAAAGCATGCTACTTATTTCAAGTTAATCAACAAATAATAAGGCAAGCACTAGACTGGGGTGCATAAACAGTCAACGAGACAAAACATTTACAGATTTTGAAATGCTTCCTCAAGCAAACATTCATTCAAGCAGATTCATTCACTCAGGCATATTAGTTTGAGATAGCTCACATGGAAATACAAACACAGTTTGCAGTATCATCAGCACCTGTAACACAACTTCCACTGGATTCAATTTTATTTTCTTGAAGTAATTACAAAGCCTTGGAAAGTAAAGGCGAGTGTGCGCGTGCATGTTATTCGCAATCCCACCAAACACATACACAATTTTGTTGAAGATACATATTCAAGCTAGTCATTATGCTTTCTCAGTGGTCTTCCTTTTTTTTTATTGTTCTAGCAGTCCCACATAAATTCAATAGACAAAGTAACACTTACAAGTAGATTACAAATGAAAGATACAAGGGGTTGTTACTAAATCACACATGCCAAGAAATGTGATCTTGCAAAAATAAAGCATTGTTGAGCACAAAATCGCAAGTCAGTGTAGAAGAGCACTAGGCAGGAAAGGCGGTCTTACCACAAGCACTGCTCTTTGTGACCTCACATAAGCGCGACTCCAGTGCACTTGGTTGCGAACTCAGGAAAGCAGTTTGCACTAGCTGAAGTGTGGACACAAGCAGAGTAGCCAGGCCACAGAGCTGCTCCCTCGTAGAAACATTGTCTGATCCCACCAACTGATCCACAAGGCCCTGAAGCAGTATTACATAGGCTCATGCAGGTTTCCTTGGAAAATAGATGCCGAGACACCATAAAGCTCACTCTGCTTATATGATGCACATGTTACCAGTTTTAAAAGGTTTACTTGATTGCGTAGCTAAAAAAAAAGGCATCATCATGAAGGTGCTACAGTGACAAATACTGTATACTGATAAAATGGGAACTGACGAGCTTGTCAGCTAATTAGACATATTATGCAAGGTTGCTAGGGCTACAAATATTGCCTCTTTGTATTCATGCAAGGCAGTCTTCTTATGCCAAGAGCACAGTAAAAATAGTATACTATAGTCCATCATATGTCAGAACCAAATCTTCAAAATCTAAAAAATTTTAAATAATTTGGGAACATTTTTTCTGGCATCCACAGCCACATTTAAACTTTATAAAAATATTCTTGCTAAATCAATGATCAGTTTGACTAAAAATTACTTTATTGCGATAGCAATTATATGGACACTTCAACCGGATTTCTGCTGTCGCCGTCGCCGTGAGGTTTCGTATAAAGTCCAAGGGCGATAAAATCGTCGCTGCGCGCCATATGTGCAAGTGAAAGCGTGCAGGGGCGCGCGCTATCACGTAGAGCGAACGCACGGCGGAAAGCAAACGCGACCTTCGTCGCACGAAAGGCCGTGGGGGTATGGGAGGGAGGGAGGCGGGGCGACGCTGTGCTGCGGCACCAAATGCTTATCTTCCAACCGGATGCAAGGGGAACTGGCCACTCAATCTCCCACGCGAAAGCAAGAAAGCGGGAAGGCAGCGCGGGAGAGAGGGGGGGGGGGGGCAGCTTCTACTCTGCCAACAACTGCGTTTGTACTTTGCCTGGCTGTGGCGGTCGCCCGCACTGTCTCTTAAAAGCAATCTCCACACGGCTCTGACCTTTGTATGCGCTGTGCATTTGCCGCGCGGTTTCCGTTGAAGCAATAGAAGGCACGAACCTTCGCTCGCTGTGGTGGCTGCGCTTGCTGCCAGTGTTCTGACATTCGTCTGCGGTCATTGAGTGTGATCTATTCATGTTTGCTTGTGCGCGCTGATACCACGCTTGTTAATTCAGTTAGTAAGCGAATGTGTCCAAGTTTATGCAGTCGATAAAACTACTATCCCTACTCCGAATAGCTCTCTATCAATTTGCTATCGCAATTGATGCTTCGCCTTTCGGGCGAAACTGCGACAGTTTTTGTCGGCACAAATGGCAGGAAGAGATGACATAAATAAAAGAATGTGATGAAATTCACAAAGTCAATGTTGTATATTGTGGGGTCTCCAACGTGCTTTTGGGACAAAGGAACAACAACAGAGTAGTGCAGACAATCACAACGGCATTTATTGCGCCTTTTATGCACCAATCTAGCCAGCCGAATGATTACCGATACAACATGCCGATGGGAACGCGACAAATCGAGGAAGTCTGACTTATCGCGACCAAATAGCGAGCGAATATGTTCTCTCCCATGCTGGACCCCAACGCCTAATCGTTTGCGTGTACGGTCACGCATTGTTTGCGTGACCGTACACGCAAACAATGGTGCATCGAACAATCGTGTTCATCCATTCTGGTATCCTGCTCTTAATCCTTTTGCAGGAAGGTCCCATGAATGGCCGGCGAGCGCACAAAACGTCCACTCAGCTGGCCGACCCCAAGCCAAATAGGAAGAGCCTATTCTTGCATCCCAGTAACCCCTTCGTTAGGCAGCGTTAGCAGCGCAACCTTCGCGCCATCTCTTGTAATATGCTGCAAACACATTGACCGCCAACCGGACCTTATCTATGCGGAGAATTACAGGAGACACGAAAGCCATGTGGGGAAAACAAGATCAGGGGACGCGTGAGAGTTGAGCATCCCCACAATATCTAGCCATTGGGAGTGACCATCCTGCTTTCGCCAAAAAGCTATTTCTCTGACCTTGCATTTCATCCTGCGGTGACTCTGGGATTTTCATCAAGGGACAAGCAAAACCACATAAAAATACAAAAAGGAAAAGAAGAGAAAGAAAAAAAAATTGTTCGGGCATGAAGACAAGCAAGACGACTGGCCTTACCCATTCGTGAAGTTTTGTCTTCTTTTGTGAGCAGGACATGCTATATCATATATATGTCTCTGTTGCTTTCTTGACATGGTCTTCTGACATGCTGGGGCACATATTGATGCACAATGGTCTTCATAAAGATCAGGGTGTCAAATTGATTTGTAAATCAAAAACATATGCATTCAGTTAAAAGAAATAGGGGAGGTTGAAAAAGTTCCATCTTTGCTGGGTTCCAAAAATGAATCGTGTCTTCCCACGGAATTCGCTCTAGGCACTTTTATTAGCACACTTAGTGGCATTTCCACCGCTAGTGGCACTGCGCAGTAACAAAGTCTACAAGCGAGAATTGTGCATTTGAGGGGCATCCCCAGCTGCATTTCATCTTACTGGAGTTCACCCACAAGTGTGGCATGGCACTACAGCCCTAAAATTATACAAAAGGATATATATACAGTAAAATTCTATATAGCAAAGCACTTGGGACCTCCAAACTCTTTTGTTATACAATCACTTCATTGTAAAAATTGCGCTTGGTCAAAGAAGCTGACAATTTTCTTTTGTGCACTTCGTCCGACGGAATGTGCGAGTGCAGTCGAACTTAATAATGGCATCTAGATTCACGGCATGCTCTGTAGCAAAGCCCAGCAGCGATGCAAGAAGCTGTGCAGCAGGAGTGGACTACATGCTGTCATCGGCAAGCTCGTCAAATGCATCTCTGGCGCTAGTGCTGACAGCAGGAAAGCGGCAGCGCAACTATACGTGCATTCATTGTAAAGCAAAAAATCAGCCGTCAGGGATGCCTGAATTGATCTAAGTGCTCTTCACTGTAGAAGCTTTGAAAATACATATAAAGGATAGAAATTCAGCTGGTACATACGAAACCCTTTGTTATAAAGGCGATTTTACTGAAGAGATGTTCAACTACATACGAGGGCGGTCCGATAAGTACTTAGCCTTCAAAAGAAAAACTAAAATTTTGGAATGGTGTCGATTTATTTCTCAACATATTCCCCTTTCAACTCTATACACTTGACCCAGCGATCCTCCAACTTCTTGATCCCATGAGAAAAATATGTTTTCTTCTGAGCTGCAAAGTTGGCTTCTGTGGCGGCGATAACTTCTTCATTCGACTCAAATTTTTGTCCGGCGAGTGACTTTTTCAAGTTGGGAAACAAGAAGAAATCACTCAGGGCCAAATCTGGTGAATACGCTGGATGGGGCACCACTTCGTAGCCCAGTTCGACCAACTTGGCCGTGGCGACGGCGCAGGTGTGAGCTGGCGCGTTGTCATGGTGGAAGAGCACCTTTTTCTTCACCAAATGTGGCCGTTTTTTTCGCAATTCGGCGTCGAATCAGCCCAGTAATTCGGCGTAGTAGGGTCCTGTCACCGTTTTGCCCTTCTCAAGGTAGTTGACGAAGATCACACCTTGAGAATCCCAGAAAATGGTGGCCATCACCTTTCCGGCCGATGCGACAGTCTTCGCCTTCTTCGGAGCAGGTTCTCCGGGTGCAGTCCACTGTTTCGACTGTTCTTTGGTCTCTGGTGTGTACCAGTGGATCCATGTTTCGTCGACAGTCACAAAACGACGCAGGAACTCCTTCGGATTACGCTTAAACAGCTTCAAACACTGCTCTGAAGTGGTCTCACGGACGCGCTTGTTGTCCGGAGTGAGCAAATGTGGCACCTATCGCGCCGACAGCTTTCTCATGCCCTAAATTTCATGCAGGATATGACCCACGCGGTCTATTGAGATGCCTACTGTCTCAGCTATCTCGCGCACCTTCAGTCAGCGGTCTGCCAATACGAGGTCGTGGATTTTTGCCACGTTATCAGCCGTGGTAGCCGTTTGCGGGCCCCTGGGCGAGCCTCATCAAAAACCGACGTGCAACCACGTTTAAACTCGTTGAACCAATTTTTGACGATTGCCATCGAAGGAGAAGACTCACCGTAGAGGGCATCCAGTCGCTCTTTGATTTCGCTGCGCGATTTCCCTTCCAAAAACAAGAATCGAACCACCGACCGATATTGCTCTTTTTCCATTTTTTTAACGGACACACGAAAAATCACCTGCTTCCTCTTCCTCAAGCGGCCAAAAACAAAACCGCGAGTCCGATTCAACTGGACCTTTGCATGTGTCCCTCTAAGAGAGCGTACTCAACGTCAGTATATGTCTCCTGCAATAGCGTCGCGCTCTCGCGGTGAGGCTAAGTACTTATCGGACCACTCTCGTATAATAGGCCATAACCTTGGAGGATAACAAAGAAACTTGAAAAGTTCTTGAATGGAAGACAATAGACATAACATTAAGAGAGAGGAAGACAGAGGTATGGAGTAGTGGGTGGATGATATCCTGGTTGAGATTAAGATCAAGTGGAGTTGGGCAAGTCATGTAACATGTAGAGTAGATAAGTGGCAGTCTATTAGAGTAACGGAACGGTTTCCAACAGAGGAAAACTCAGTTGAAGGTGGTATAGGAGAAGGTGGTACGACGAGATTAGGAAATTTGCAGGCATAAGGCAGAGTTAGCTGACACAAAACAGATATAATTGGAGATCATGGAGGGAGTCCTTCATCCAGCCATGGACATAAAAGGGCTGATAATGGTGATGACTCGTGATGCATTATAAACTGAGGTGATGAACTTGTCAAGCACAACTGCTGCTGCCGATTGCAGTCTATCAGCATGGGAAACAGAGTTTAGAATAATTTTGCAGCGACATCACAAGCACTGCTGACTCACAGACACACAATGAATTATTGTAATGTTCTCAGTCGTCCAAAGCTGAAGACGAGTATGACATACTAACCAATCGCCGCTGCAATAAGTGCGTAAGCAACTCAGTGAGGGACGAGCCTTGAAGAAGAGCCAGCCCTGTGAGTGATTCCAGTGGAGCCTCCCATGACACTGATGGCTCCAGGGACAGCAGTCTTCTCCAGCATCCCTGAAAACCGGAGGCACACCTGCTTAGGCATGCTGAGCAGCATTAATAAGGACGCTCAATAAAGAAGCTATGTTGTTTCCATGTCCTCGGGTGGTCTATCCAGCATTTTTGAAGCAGAACTCTTTTTTTTATATGGGAGCAGTTGGGCTTAAATGGAATAATGTTATAGTACATATGCATTTCACAATACGATTGTTCAAGGGACCGACAACCTGGGGCAGAGCGTGTTATATGATTATGGTGAAAATGAAAATATCATTATTTATAGTCATAGAATCAGACATGCTGTTTCCGGTTTAAACATAAATTGTAAATTGGAACAGAAGTCATGAAAAGTGGTATGTTGCGATGCTCTACAGTGAAATGTGGTGGTCCTGCAATGCTGGACCACCAAGTGACAGCTGATTACTGTATGCAAGTCGGCTCGTATTAAGTGCACTGTATGCATTATTTAAAATTGCATTTATGTTTTATAGGCGTTTGTGCTTTATTCTGTCTATTACAATCTAAAGAAAGTTCATGCTTACAAGCAGCACTACCTTGATGGCAACGAGTGGAATGGCAGAACAGTGGCATGCTTCATTGCATGATGGTGCACATTTTGATATTTTGCACACTACTACGTATGGATCTAAGTTCAAATCATGCATGCAAACTAAAATTATTCACTCCAGCTCACTCAGATATTCAAGAGACGGCATGCTTAAGAAATCAAAAGTGCACGAAATCAAAAGCTATTCGCTTTGATAAAAGATTAATACCTCATGGCCACGGCCGCACTTGCTGTCTGCTTTCTACTATTGACGGCATACAATCACTGTCACCTATTACTATTTCCGGCACAAGTCTGCACAAACACAATCGCAACTAGCTATCTAAAAATTCACATAAAAATTTTCCATGTTTTCTGCATTAGTAGTACTGGAAGACTGGACATTCTGACTAGTAAGCTCTCTGTTTCACTAATAAAATGGGTACCATAAATATTGGTTGTCGGACCCTTTAAACTGCTCATTCAACAATGTTTGGTCAGGTTTTGTGCTGTCCATGTGTCTCATTCCATCGCCATTGCCATTTTGAGTTGCGGGCTGTGCAACGAATCTGGCAAGCTACATGTTGATGCTGTCATTAGTATGAGGAAGAAAAAAAAAGAAAGAAAAGAAAAACAGCAGATAACACACAGCATACTGCTCTAACAGTAAATGGTGGTTTACGTCCTAACTAACCAAGATCAAGGCCGGTATAACGTAAAACTATTCCAATCTGTTTTTATTCCAAATCGGCCATTAGCCCTCCGTGATAGGTCAAAACGGCTCCAGGTCTGCCCATAGTTTTACGTTATACTGGCCCAAAATGGGTGAATTAATAGAACACAACAAGCATAGTGGACAACACAATGATGGCTTTCAGTCAGTCTGTTGTGACTTTGTAATTAATCACTTGCAAGTGAATCTTTTATTTTTTCACAAGAGTGCTCATTTTTGTTTTACTATGAATAGACTAGGCAACCTTAAAATTATAAAAATACTTCAGTTTGAGCCAAAAGGTACCAATATTTGGTGATAACTACTAAAAACTGCCTTAATACTCAAGATGCTAACTGTTGATTAAAACGTTCACAGACATTGTTCTGTAGGAGCACTTTGGACAGGCATTCGGCTCTATAGTCAGAGCAAGAATGATCTGCACCACAAAAAAAAAAAAAAGTTAATGAAGTTTATTTATCAAATACATATTCACATAACATCTGTAAAAATTTTAGTTGCTGTTGTACATTGGTGTCATGAGTTGGTGGCACTGCGGCATGTAGGCCTGAATAATAAAGTGAGTGAGAAATATAAGCCTCTGCAAAATCACTAGGTGACTGTATTTGTATTCTTTTGAAATGAGTTTTGCTTTAAACTGTACACCAACAAAAATTATTGATGTCAAAACTACGTCTGAAGATCTGGCATTTTACAATAAAATAAATGTCAACAGTGTGTAAGTATATATATGGTCATTGTGAACTACCAAACACAAAACCTTTCGGAGCACAGGATTCGAGAAGATTTTGTTTCACTGCGGCTATTGCGTCCACCCTTATCTGCAAAAGCGCAGTGGATACCTCCATGCGCTGCTCGTCTGTTTCAACCTGAACAGCGAAGTTGCAAAGAAGTTTAGGATTTTCAGGATTTCCACGCTCTGAAAACTTTTGCAGTTGGTTGTTTTAGTAGCAATCTCTTGCTATATTGGTTTACGTGGAACTTTCAACTGCCTGTCTCGCATTCAAGTGCTGTGACAGGATGCACGTGGGTGCCAACTGCAACGCATACCTGGAGCAAGCACTGTCCAAGGGACGCAAGGGAGGTGCCCTGACGAGAGACCAGGGCCTTCCAAGGCTCCAGCCCTGTGCCTAGTTGCAGGTGCCAGAGGACATGCTGCCCCAAGCGCTGGAGGCAGGCTGCACGACCCCAGCATTCACGCTCCGCTTCACCCCACAGCTGCATGTCATAGGAACAGCACAACACCGTGCATTTGTCAAGGCGCACGACCTGAGACAAGCCATCTCATTCATGAACTGCAAACTGTGCTAATGAGAGATAATTTATGCACTTACCCTATGTCCCGTGCTGTGGTACTGGTAATATCGAACACATTAAGTGCACTAAATGAACAGGCAAGAAACACAAGCAGACAGGGCTGGCACTGGATATAAAATGATTTTACTGCAGCGGGACCGCAGTACTTTAACATGCATTACCCACGTGGCCATATTTCTATACTGAAGAACTCGTATGGGTTTCCTTTGTAGTTTCATGTCACTTTCAGGTGACTGCCAAGTTTCCTTTGTTTGCCTTTCCACACAAGTCAAAGCAGAGAAGTTTTTCGGGACAGAGGTTTCTAAACTATCCTCTACATGTGATGTCAGCAGCAATGATCAATAACATCATTATAGTTTGAGCAAATGGCAGTCGAGAATTACCTTTAGAGCATGATAGTATTAACAATTTTTTCTTATCAACAGTGAGCAAAGTCCAAGAGAGAAAAGAGGCACTATCACCTTTGAAGGAAGGTCCACCAAGAGCTTCACCTGAGCAAGGACAGTGTAGTGGTGAGACAGTGCCCAGTGCCTGAAAGCAGTTAGTGAGTGCAGCAGTCAGTGCAGTTGAAGTGCTCAAAATACTTGAAAATTCCTAATTCCATCCCAATACCTGATAATTTCTCTTAACTTGGCACTTATTCTGTTACTATGATAAGCAACTGGTTATCTGCTCTGTGCATAACATCACCTCCCTAACTCTATGAAAGGGAGGAATCGTCATCCACTCAATAGTAGCATAAAGCTACAATGGAAAACAATCTGGGTTTCTGAAACTTTCTGAAACTCGTGTGGGTTTCCACCGCAGCTTCATGCTCAAGTGGATGGCAATTTTTCCCTTTTGTGACACTTCCTCCACCTAGACGATTTCCTCAAAACTGATCTGCTAATCCCCAACCCCATTTCTTCCGCTTAGTCTCAACTACCCCACAATACTTGCTATGCTCATTTCCCCACTAATCCATACTACTGTCTTCCAGTCATATGATGTGGCACTTTTCATTTTTCTGTTCCATTGTTTGTTGTGCCGTTCTTGATTCTTCTCAAGGTTCTTATCCACAAAGTTTCACTTCCATAGGTAACAAGTGGGAGAGTGCTCTGCTTGTACACTTTTATTGCGATAGCAATTCTATGGACACTCCAGGCACATTTCCGCCATCGCGGTGATGTTCCACATAAAGTCCAAGTGTGATAACATTGCCTCTGTGCCATATGCTATATGTGCGAGTGAAAGCATGTGAGGTTGAGCCGACGATGGTGGTTCAATCCTGCGTGCGCAATGGAGGAAGCGCGCCGTCTTCCGTCGTGCACAAGGCACTGGGGGGAGGGAAGGGGGCATTCTACTCTGGTGGCAGTTGCGCCATACACAGCTGCATGGACCTTATCTTGAAAGCAATCTGTGGTGGGGACAGAATGTGCCGAGTGCTGAATGCTTCGTGTGCGCTGTGTTCTTGCCGGTTAGTTTGCGTTGAAGCGAGAGGCAGCACGAAGGTCAATTCGCTAGCTGCTGCTGCCGCACTTTCTCACTCCAGCGTTTTGACAGCTAGTGTGCATGGGCCTCGAGTGAGATGTGTTCATGTTTGCTTGCGCGCGCGTGACACCAGGCTTGTTAATTTAGTTAGTAGGCAAATGTTTCAAAGTTTATACGGCCAATAAAACTATTATCCTGACTTCGTATAGCTGTCTACTAATTTGGTATCGTAATTGATGCTGCGCCTTTCAGGCGAAATTGCAACATTTTTTTTTTTCCCAGAGGTATCGGTAAGCTGTCATTCGTGACTTGGGAGTTCCTGCCATATGAGCTTCAAGATTTCCGGCAGCCACCAAACAAATTAAAAAAGAAATGTTTCAGAAACCAGAAATTAAGCTTGGGACTGGCACTGTATGGCCCCATGTAGTGTGTGCATAGGGACAAATGCCTCACACACTATTGCCAACACTCAACCACACCTTACTCTGGTAATCAGTGGGTGTGTTTTGTCCCTGTGCACAAGGTATGAAGAAATTCAGTTCATGGTTTTATTTCTGCCCACCAGGGGCGGTATTCTGTAACAGTCTACCTAGTGGACTGTCAATTTCGGCTGTCGCTGATTGGCTGCTGCTTGATGTGCAGGAAGGTGCCAGCCAGTCTCCTTCCTGCACGTCAAGCAGCAGCCAATCAGGAACAGCCGTAATGGACAGTCCACTAGGTAGACTCTTACAGAATACCGCCCCAGAAGAAAAGGACCCTTTTCATTTTCTTTTGAGACTAATATTAACCTTTATTAGGGAGCTTTATGTTTTTGCACACCCAAAGTTATGGAACGCGAACTGCCAGGCATACAAAAGATTGAATGCAAAAGAAGTGAATGAAGTACAAAACAACACAAGCAGGGTGTGAGGCTTTGTGAATGAGAGTACGCTTGGGTGCACTATTTATAAAACTTTCTATTACTGCCTTGACAATGCAGTTCCAGTCTTTTTCTTTTTTATTATTGCCTGTCAAACCATGTGAACTTCCTCTTTTGAACTTTGGGTTTAGTGTTTGCAACCATGGCTATCTCTTGATTTCTGCCTAATTGCATCTGTTCCCACAGCTCCACAACAGGTGCAAGAACAAGAATTGAATCCTGTTTTCAACACCTGACATCAGAAGATGAGGTTAATTTAATAGAACTTTTGCATACAGGATATTTAGTAGAGCTCCCGCCCACCTAAAAAACCAGAAAGGAGACATACTCAGGACGAGCAGCCACTGGTGTTGAAGGCTTGCCCTGCAAGCTTTGGCACTGTTCCGTTAATTGGGCCACGTACTGTTTCACCTGAAAGGGAAGACGTGTATTTGCAACTGTGTGAACCGAACTGAACGCAAGCTGCACAACGCTTGCGTTTGCGTGAGCACGTTGACAGCCATAAATAATGTGCATCTGGTGCTCAAGTGTTTATTAATTTCAAGAATCAAGAATTCGTAACGTAGTGTCATTATAGTAATGCCGTAGTGGCTGAGACCGAACTAAATTGGGCGACAGTTTAGGATATACTTCGCTCACTCAATATCACATTCGTGCTCACTTACAGAACTTGACAGAACACGGAGGCTGTGAGAAAGACAATATCCCTGTGACCACAGCGCACAGCTGGGATTGACACGTGCACTGCAGTGCACCGTCAAATCGACGGAATAATGAACCGAGTCACTTACATTCGCAGACGTTTGCTGCATTTGACCGATGGTGTCGGCGGCCTCGATCAGATCTCTGTACCGTTCCCTAAGAAAGCAAACGAAACAACAATATTTTGAATCGATCCGGACCGGCTACAAAGCAAACCGAATGCACTACGGCAGTTCAGAGGTGCGAAAAGGCAGTGGTCATCAACAGTCGTGTAGCACTTACCCAACCATCTGCCGCAGATCTTCTTTCTTTTTTTCAATTTCAGTCCTGCGAAGAATAAAACATGTTAGACATTGCCCCAATTTATCGTCAGTACGCAGTAAGATAAATCGCTCACCTAATGCTCTGCTCGATTTCATGGATTTGCTTGATGCTGTACTGCTCAAAGAGCAAGTCTGTGCCACCAGATACCAGCTTCATGGCGATATATGACAGGGGCGTCAATTAGCAGCGATTACTTTTTGCTCTCTACGCAGAGCCGTGCCATGAGATCACGCCAGCCTTATTTTCGTGGAACAGTAAATACAATGGGGTGCGATGTTGTATAGTTGTACCGTCACAAACAGAAACTCGGTGACCAACGCAAGAAACAACCGCTAGCCGCTAAGCCCAGTGTGGCAAACTGCAACTTGCCTGCGCGACAAATATAGCATAAAACAAAATAAATTTGGCACCAAGAATTTATGCAAAGAATACACGTAAATATTTTATTTTGGCCAAATTTTACCAAAAATTTACTTGTGGTATCTTTTTCTTTTTTTTGCGTAAGGAATGGTCGCGGTGTCGCGTGGTTGGTCTGCAGCAGTCTGTAGCTGCTGGTGAGGCGCGTGATTCAAATAGTCTGCGTCTGCATTTATACAGTTAACCCTTTCGCAGTGACTTAATTATTCTGCATTTTAAGCGCTCAGAAAGTGTCTTGCACCGTGCTACAACTTTCTGAAAGCCAAATTTATTGGTTACGCTTATGTGTGAAACTGTGATAGTTTCACACTAACTGAAATGCTCAACTCCCCCCCCCCCCCCGAATCTTGGTCTATCCCCCGCTACAGTGCCCCCGCTGTGGGTATGTGCCATATTATGAAGGCTTCTCATCATCATCATCATCATCATCATCATCATCATCATCATCATCATCATCATCATCATCATCATCATCATCATCATCATCATTATCATCATCATCGGGTGCTTGATGTGCGCGCGGCACATGAACACTAGACGGGTTCCCTGCGGGGAGCAAACTTCAGGGGGTGGGGGACAACGCAGTAGAAGTGAAAGACGGCCAGTATATTGTCACCAGTATATTGTAACTCCCCCCCCCCCCCCCCCTTTCGAAAAAAAAAAAAAATCTGGCTGCACCACTGATTGTTGCGCGTACATTGTTTCGCTTTTTGCCGGTTTTTCATAAGGTTATCATCAGGTTATCATTATCAATTTATCGCTCGGCGCAAGATGTGTTGGATCCGAAATTACTTGACTGTTGTCCGTCACGAATAGTGCTGTTCTCACGCTGCCACCAGCAACGACTCTGGAACACAGTGCTGTGGAATGTACAGTGACGGCCGCTCTGTGTTTTTATCCAGCGGCCGTGGTACGCGCGCAGCGATTCAAATGCAATACTCGGAGTACATGACTTCCGAGGCTTCCGGCGCTCTTAGCGCCACCGCGGCGGGCTAGCTGGGCTCTGGGAACACCGATGCATTATGGCAGCGATCACCCAGCGCTCACTAGAAACGCAAAAAAGCGCCGGCCGGGCCATGCGCCCCGAGTATCGCGTTTCAATCGCTGAGCACTGTACATACGGTGATACATGCTTAAATAGTGAGTGGACTTGACCCGTCAGGTCAGATTCGACGTCCGATGGCTGATCAGAAGTTCGATGAAAAGCAGCGTGGTTTACACTAATATATGGATTGATGCAGTAATAATTGATTGATTGATTGAAAAATCCATGCGACCAATCCAACAAGCTATAAAATTAATATCCTCCGATTAAAACTACCATGAAAAAGAAAGAAAGTGTGCTTCTGGACTGACTTTTACAGCAAACACCCTCACTTGAGAACGTACAATTTGAACAAATCGGCGTTTGCGAGCAATCAGCTTGCTCGGCTGGTGAATTGGTTTCTCTGGCGGATGCGGAGGGTGTTCCAATTAGGCGTTTCTTATCTGGCGAAACTCACTATCACATCGTCGGCACAAATACGTGCGGCCAAAGTGCACAAATGTGCGGTGCTCAACTATAAGTGTGAGCGAAGTAAAGCTGTGTTGGCTTCGAAGTGTTTCAAAACATGCATGTCGTGTAATTGAATTTAAAGGGACTCTAAAGAGAAAATTGATTTCACCTGTACAAGTAACTTACCCTTCTACAATACTAACAACACCGCTCTTACCGCGAGAATACGCTCGGTATAAGCCAGAACCTAGGCGTAAGAAGGAAAGGCGGGTGGCGACGCCGCCTTGAAGTTCCCGCAACAGCTTGCCGTGACTTCATGGATTTTGACGCGTCTACTAGGGCCTAATTATTATTTATCTGTAAAAATGGACTACATTGTGTTCTAAATGAGGCAAGGGACTGAGTATGGCAAGTTTCGAGACCTTTTACTAAGCCAACGCAGTCCAAATACGCAAAAATAAATTGAAATCCGTGACGTCACATCGGCGTTGGGGTGTCGGTGCGAAAAAAAAATATAACTTTGATCCTCATTTTCTCTCCAAATAACCAGCCTATTTTATGGCGAAATTAACGAGAGTTTTGAAAGAATGCGTATTTATCAGTGTAAACTGATTTAGTGTTTCACACTATAGTGCCCATTTATTGGGTGATGAATATCCATTCTGGACAGATATCCATGGATATCCTTCAGGTATTTACAATACGCTTTACGAAGTCCAGCACGACTCACAACGTTGCTGAAAGGATGCTGGAAGAAAGGTCTTCAAAAGAGTGGTATAAATGACGGAGGCGAAACGCGTGCTAATTAAGACAGTGAGAACATTGTTAAGAAGTCCGCAAGCTGGAAAAAAAGGGAAAGGGAAAGTTGTTCCCCTTTGGTTATAGTTAATATTTCGAGCTTCGCTGATGAGAATTTTATCTTTCGTAAGCACATTGTAGCATAGCCTGTAACCTTTACAGTTTCAGAAGCACCACCCACATTGAGAGAACCGCTAATTTTGTTAACATTCTGGTCCAGAATGATGATGATAAGTGGTTCTTGAGGGAAAGGGAAAGGTTGGCGCTATCTTCTGCAGCCCTTGAGGGAGCACGGCTCAGCGCCAAAATGATAAGTAGAATTAGCGGTTCTCTCTCTATGAGTGGTGTTTCAGAAATATTCAAAATTACCGCTCTTTATACTACGGTGCAGGTGCTGCCAACTGGCGGCATTAATGTGAGACGTAAATCCATAAATGACTTCCGAGACTTTAAAATACGTGGCCTCCAAGATTGCGTTATTACATGGTGCGCTGTTACAGTTTCTGAGGCTACAACAAAGTAAGGTTTGCTTCTAACGTACATAACTAGGTAGCGCTACTAAACTGCTTCGTCGTTGCATCTCTACTTGCATTATTTGTCTACTTCCCCTTACTTGCTTCATGGGGCGCAGATACTAAAAGTACGTCTACAGGTTTGCGTTATTTACGGAGTAGTGCGCGGTGCTTCTGAAAACAGGTATGGCAGCCTTCTGCATCCTCTGTATGTAGCGTCGTTAAAAGAAAGGTAAAACGAACAGCAGTAGGCGAGAGGGGCGATTGCGGGAAAGGGCGACCGCGGAGAAGACTGTTGTCCCTCCCGACAAACGCCGCCGCTCAGAAGCGAGGCACCACTTCAGGAAAGGTGTGCAACAGGTTCGCACAGGCCGGCTAGTGGTTGATTGTCTCCGCGGTCGTTCTCGTTTTTCTCTCCCTCCTGGATTCGGAGCTGCTGCTTGGAGCAAGCGCCGTGGAGTCATGTCAGAAGAAGCGCCGACGGCTCCGCGGCATCTCCTGCTGCCACTGCTGCCTTGAATCTGGATTTTGACGCGCGCCAGAGAGTTCCACTGTTCGTCCTCGGAATAGGCGTCGTCGCATTCTTGACGGGCTTCTGAGCCCGGGGGAATCTTCTCGTTCGGAGTGCCAACACGACCGCCGCGCGAAGATCCTGTTCTCTGCCGGCGAGTGACCACACGCCGCCGTGAGCGCGGTGCTTTCGCCATGAGGTGCTGTTTTGGCGAGAAACCCAAGACCTTCCACTGCAAGGTGGTCCTCCTGGACGAAACTGAACTCATACAGGAGATACAGGTGAGCGTTCTTCGTGCACACGCGTTCGTACAACGCTCCCTCACTGAGTGTTTACCCTCTTTCTTTCTTTCTTTCTTTCTTTCTTTCTTTCTTTCTTTTTTTTTTTTTTCCGGTCGCATACCGCGAGCAAGACTATCGATGGTGCTCACGATGTTTTAGGCCGTCTCCAAATGGTTGAGATATTACCGAGTCTCCCTGCTTTTGCTCGTATGAGCACGATTTAAAGTGAAGAACCTAGTTTTAATTTTCACAACATCCTAATTGTAGCGGCGGTAATTGGCAAACTGAATTCTATACGGGAAATAACATAATGTCTTGCGCGTCTCATTATATATGGACTTATGAAAATCGCGTGCTTCTTTTTCGCATTTTGTACCGGTGCAGGCCACCGATGACACGGAGGACGCATGTGTTGCAAGATCCATGGGCCAAGTTTTCAACGTTAGGTACAATTTTTAGTAACTGATATCTTCTGAGCGACTCGAAAACGGCTAAACAATGTGGCGGGACTGGCGTCCTGCTTGAAATTGAGTGCGTAATGAAGGGCGCAGTATTACGACAGAATGCTGACATAGCTTTCCAATACTTGTACGGCACATTACGCTGACAGCGCTGTGATAGCCGCATGACGGCGCCTCGTTTGCAAATAACAGACATCCAAGTACTCGTACTTTATTGGAGTAGTTCTATTAATACACTCCTCGAGCTATCGCTCAGGTAATCTCGTGTCAAGAATTTGATTTTCTACACAATGTTGTGGCCGCTTCAGACAAAGAGCTGTCACAGACAGCTTCTGAATAGTATACAAACAATTTAGAACAGCACACGCTCTATGCAGTCGTGCGTATACCCTTACATTTAACGGCAGTTCTGCCATCCGCGGAGCTGCACTGCAGCGGCATACCGTAAGCAGCTGCATGACCGCAGCCACTGTTCTGCTCAGCATAATGCAGACCTGGCCTGTTTGGCGCATGTTTAGAAGGGAGTCGAACAGCGCAAAAATACGTACAATGAGGACGACAGACAGCGCGACAAAGCAGGGAGGCTCGGCGTTCTGGGCAAGATTTGCAAAGGCCCCCAGGTAGCTGTGGGCTTTGTCAAGCTGCCTCTACGAAGAGCAGCTTTTGCCTACAGCTTCCTTCATCAGTGTGATGATGAAAAATCACCATCATAATTACTGTTACTATTATTATTTGTCCTTCTCTATTTTAATCACGCCAAGCTCACGGTGTCCCATTGTGCACGTCGTGTGCTACTTGAGCGTCGCTCCAATCGTCACCTCCTTTGCTCGCACCTTGCTCAGTGCTTCAACAACCCCCCTCCTCATCGAAGGTGCAAATTACGCATTACAGATGCATGATATGCGATGCCATAAATCACGCCTTGGTGCCGTACTGCTCTGTAGAAACCCTCGCACGCGCTTCGCCGTGGCGAAGAAAGGTCTCTCAGCTTACGAGCAGCGCCCTTTCCAAGAAAGCGTCCGCCTCATCAAGTGTGTTCGTCTTTGGCTTCCTATTTCAGCATCTCCGACGAACGCTGATCCGGAATTTTTAGCGTATAATACACGAAAGCAATCTACGAGGTAGTACTTGAAGCTCCTTGTATTTGACGTTTATATGTATGTGTTACCCAATGCAGAGTAATAACGAGCTTGATTAATTTACATGCGCGGATGACATCTGTTTACTGTCTAAACTGACGTTGACCACAAGAACAGACGAATAAAAATAGAAAGAGAGAGAGAAAGGAAAACGACAACTACTCAAGGCAAGGATTGTTTAAGAGCAAGTGTTTCTTTCTCTCCGTCTCACGAATAAATTAGTGAAATTAACAGCGTATGTCGAGAGTTTCGCTTTGGAAAAGTGATAGTCACATAGCTTTTTAAAATTGAAATAGTGGACCTTACGAGCATTTTCGGGTGGATAGCATGTCTCGAAGCGCAAAAGTTTTCGAAGAGAGAGAGAAAGCGAAATTTCTTCACAGCCAATGCATCCTTCCTCAAATCGAAAGCTGCATTGGATACTTCCTTGCATAGCCACCACATTTTCCATCTAAACTGGCTGTACGTCAAGGTCGCGAGGAAATGTAACTTTGTGAGGAATTTTGTGCATCCAAAACAAAGACCATCCCTACACTGGCACTCAATTGGACTGCCTTCGCTTAACGTCATTGACGTTCATGTCTTAATTTGCGCTCGTCATATCATGTAAAGTGACTGAAGCCTAATTTCCGCTCGTCAGCGGCTGCATTCCGCTGGTACCGGAATGCAAAACAAACTCGTGTTGTTAGTCTACTTCGGTGCATGCTAAAACACACACACACACACACACACACACACACACACACACACACACACACACACACACACACACACACACACACACACACACACACACACACACACACACACACACACACACACACACACACACACACACACACACACACACATGTGGGCAAAATTAACCTCCCCAGTGAAAGACGCCCATTCTGGAGGATGGGCCCAGAATTCTGGAGGATAGGCCAAGTGGCACGTACCCAGTCACACATGTAGTGACCCAAGTTGGCGTGAAAGAGGTTAGATACTTACGAACATATCGAAAAGTGCGGGAATTTCCCAAATAATACTAATCGCATTAATATTCCATTTGCTCTTGTCCTTACAACGATCAGCCTTTACTCTGCCCTTGAAGACGACCGCGCTAGAAATAGGTTGCTTCATACTATTATAACTCGTGACACAAGTTAATCTCTCCCTTTTAAGTATACGGATGAACCGTGTGAAAGTTTCCTGAAACGAATAAAAAGGATAACTGTTTCGAACGTGTAAAATTAGATTTATGTTGCTAATTGAGTGATGCGGAAAATTAGTTTATGAAGCTCAGCTAAACGCAAATCATTATTTCGCATCTCGCAGATGTGCGCGGTGCAGTCGAAGTTGCGCTCTGTATAGAAATTTGGAGTTTACGCGCCTTTTGTACACGGAATCGGTCTCGTGCGCACGCAGCCGTGAAAGAAATGACGAATCCATAAAGGTGAGTTTAAATGACCAGCGAGTCACGAGTGGCGAGGCTGTGGAATCGTTAGCTGTGGGGGGGCTTCCTTGGTAAGGGGTCCGTGATCGAACAACACCGCGCAAAATGCCTGCTGCCCGTCGGCTTGGTGTGCCGAGGCCCCGGTTGTTTGAAAACGCAAGGCTTTGCCACTTTTGTATTTTTATCGGTGTTTTCCTATACATGGCTTGCACTGACGTCACTTCCGCCAATGCTGGGTTAGGTTTCCGCCATACCGGAGCACCCGGAGCACCACCATATGGCACCACGCTGTTAGTCGTATGCGAATGGCACTGTTTTGCAATGGCTATTTGCGCAGTTGTTGGGTGTTGCAACCGCAGTAAAAGCAGCTCGAGGAAGGAGTCGGCAAACACGAACCTTTTTCGGCTTCCGAAGGTTGTGGAATGGCAAGACGAACGAACGAAAGCTCTAGCTCGAAGCGGCGCAGCCTGTGGCTTGCGCGTATCAAGCGTGCTGATCTCAAGGGCGATCTCCCAAGCATTCGAGTGTGCGGCGCCCACTTCGTAACAGCTAAGCCTGCGCAATATTACATAATGCGCACTTAACGCTGCACTAGAATCAAATTTGTTTGCATTTGTAGGAAGACCGTCCAAGCTCTGTGAAGAAACGACCCCGGACTGGGCGCCAACGCTTTTGCTAGGCTACAAAGCAAATAATGAAGGCACTGCGCGCTACGAGCGTGCTGCAAGGCGATGGTTTAAACGAACGACTCCCGAAGTCGACGCGGTGACCGCTGCACCGGCAAGAGCTTTTGGAGTCGGCGCAACGCCACCCGAAAACCGCTACGACGACGGTGACGACGACCGCACACACACAGACAGCCCGTTGAAAACTGTTGAAATCAAAACATACATGTAAACAATGCCGAAATATCGATCCAAATAAAGCATGGAAAGTACGCACATCATTCTCCCAGCCACAAAACACTCGCGCAAGCTGCATATCCTGTTTGAAAATTTTCAGACCCTAGCACATAAACTCCGCTTTTGCGTGATTGTTAAATGGACAGTATCAGTTCGTTTCTTCTCTGCACCAAGCTCCAATCTTGCGTGTCTCCAGCACGCACCACTTACTAACCAGGGAATGCCTCTGAATGTTATAAACAAAATGCGGCATGGAAAACAGGGGCTGCAGCCTACATCCCCTAGTAGGAGCACCTTTTCTCCTTGCAGCCGCTTCGCCGACAGTGTTTTCACCCAACCGCTTGTGAAGTAGTTGTGGGATTCAAGCGATTTATAAGCCTTCATTTCCTCCAGTGTCGCGAAGCTTGAAGAGAAAACTAGGCAGTTTACAATGCATCCGTGCGAGACCTCGGGGAAAGCGCTAACGTCCATCGTCGTATCCGCACTCAGTCGCAACGTGTACGGGTCCACATCGTCGCACAGTTTCACTTTTTCTTGATATCGTGCACGCGCCGAACCGATCAGTCCTGCGTAAAATGCCTCGTTAAACGCAGGCCTACTGTAAACGGGTGGCATTTCTCGCGAGGAGCGGTGAAATCCGCTTAGAAAACACAGTGAGACCGCATAAGCGCACGCGATCAGATGCGAAGGCGGCGCGCGCGGTGCTCCGGCATGGCGCGGACGCAGCGGCGCGGGCGGACGTGACGTCACGTGCAAGCCATGTATACATTATTCGTTCGTTCAGCTGTTTGTTTTGGCTGCGCAGCTTGAACGCTAGCACTTACTGTGTCTCTGAGGGCTGCTGATGGACCCTGCCTCTCACCCCTATTTCCGCTCACTTCTTTTCTTTCTTGCCCGCTGATGGTTGCGGCCATCCATGACTCGCGTGTCTCCGCTGCGCATGCTTAGCAGGCCGGCACGGCAGAACGCCGCTGACGTTGCACAGAACGGTGATTTTCTCCTCCGCCGTCGGCAAGGAGAGAGCCACTCCCCCGCTGTATAGTCTGTGGTATATAGTGACTCGTCAGTCGGTGCCTGCTTTTGTCTGTCTCGAAGCTTGCTGCTTCCCTGGCAACTTGACTTTCGAAGAGACGAAAAATGTCTCGATCTCTTTGGCTAGCCATCTTGTCTGTTTTCTCATTGTAAAGGCTCCTCATTCACACTAGGCTGACACGACACCGATTTTGGTCTGCCGACTGTTGGCGACAGCAGTTTACAGGACGGAAAACGCTGTGGCCAACGGTTTAAAGGAAGGAAAACACTGTCGCCTACAGTCGGCAGACCAAAATCGGTGTCGTGTCGGCCTAGTGTGAATGAGCCTTAAGAACAGCCACGAGTCATCGAATTATAATTATAGCTGACCGGGCCTGACCAGCCCTGCGATCTCATACGCACGGAGTATGAGTTTTCGTTTGTTATTTTGACCTTCTCACCAACTGCATGCTTCGCTAAGTCATGCGGAGAAAGTCTGATGAAAAGAAGAGTGAAATATGCATTTGCGCTTTTTATTGTGATCATGCATGCCTTCTTTTAGTATCGGTTCAGATGTCGAGGTAGTAATGATATGGATGACGAGGCAGTGAACCAGTCGCGGGGCGACCGTGTCCGATAGACAAGAGAAGTTTCTTCTCCTCCTCCGTGTCCTCTACTCGGGTCTGTGCCAAGCAATATCGCTATTAGACTTGCTTCAAGGCTGCTGCGCGGTTGCGTGCGCGATTAGTGCTGCATTATGCGCCTATCGACCCAACGGTGTGGCATACAAACCTGCGAAACAAGGACACGGGCGCGTGTTCCTGTCATGTGTGTGGTCGTTAAGATGGCATCTCTCGAAGGTGCCAAAGACATGCGCGTCGGTGCTTGTTTGAGTCGCCCGTGGGATACGTTCAGCTGCTGAAGCTTTCAGTGCGGAATATATAATGTTGACCCAAATGCACGACTCCGGTCGTGATTACAGATGGCGTGTTTGAGCCACATAACGAATTAAGCGCACAGTCTTTCGTGGCCGGTTGTCGTACATACAGCTTGTTTCAGGTGGTAGCTGCAGAAATGCTCCCGTGCTCTCAAAGCACGTGTTCGGCAAGCTTCGCACCGGCTTGCGAGATGAGTGTCGGTCGCAGATGATGTGGAGATTTCGAGCGCTCAAGCTGACCGCATATTGACTGCGGAACGTTTGACCTGGTTAACCTCCCTACTTTCCCTTACGACTTATCTATCTTTCACTCTATGGACATTGGGCAAAGTCTCACGCTTATAAGCGCCTGCCGTGTGAGTTCTTGCGAAGCGAGACTCGTTTTTCTGTCCACTCGAGCTGTCCACTTTTATAAACGTGCATGTCTCTTTGCTACGCAACTTGAGACAGAGGGGCCCGGTAGCGCATGCCCAACACGGGACACTTCCTGGATGTACGTGTGCATATGACGTGCGGCGCGCCTTCTTGTTGCCTTTCCCGGGAATGGCTGGTTGCTAGGCAATCAGGAACGTTCTCAGGTTTGTTCTTGAGATGCAGCGGTAGGGAAAGTTGACAGCAGCTTGGCTCCTGACAGTTGACACGCGCGTCATCGAGGCTTCATGGCTCGCGTGTACAAGCGTCTACTCAGGGCTTCATACATTTCGAATAAGGTGGGGGTGCTAGTGATGGCCATGTCAAGAGTGCGAGAGCGGTTTCGTCTTGATTACTGTGGCTAAGTTAACGTGTAACTGAATGCCTGAAACACTCTCCCGTGCACACGCTGCAACAGTGACTGCTCTATTTCGCTCCTTGATTTTCAGGAAGCTATACCTCAGTCCTACAAGACAACGGTAGAGGTTGCCAGCGCGCATTCCGTAGTGCAAGACTCAAGAACTTTAGATAAGTGCGGTCGGGGCTGTATATCATCTCGACAAGCACTGAAATCTGGCATCATCGCCATTACTACTAAAGAAAGCCGTCTTCCCCCGACAGAAGGCGCGTCTATCAAGGGTCTTTAATTACCACAGCTGTCTCAGACGGTGTTGATGCATCATGCTGCAAGACGCCTGCTTGGCACGAGATCGAAGGCTGCCCGCATGCATGCGGTTCCTCCTGGCTTTATTACGGCGCCTGCGCTTGTTCCGCGGCTTCCGGCGCCTCCGAAGTCTGTGCAGTACGGTCCCGAAAAGCAATCAAGGACAACGCTTTTGACGACTGCACGCGGACGTTGCGGACGCCGCCGTTGAAGCGGGCAGGGGCAATTTGCGCCTACGCTCTTCCCGTGGGAAGCAAATGACCGCAGGAGGTCTCCGTCGTTTGACCGTACAGCCGGCGACCACCGCGGGCTCAAGTTACGACCGTGCCGAACGGCACGGCCGTCGCAGTATATTGCCGCACTTGTTATACGCCCAAGGTCACGGAGGCGTGCTAAAATAGGTGTTCACAGCTTGCGTTTCTCTGTCCTTCGGGAGTAATAACATTTCGCTATCCTCCTGCGTCTATCTCGTGTATTTTATCTTTTATTTTTCGCGCTTTTCCATCGTAGTGGCTCAAATACTGGGAAACTAAGTTAGAGAGACGTTGCACACTGGAAAAACTCGTCCAGTGCTCAATTTACTCGGCAGAGAGGCTTCAGCCCGCCGCGACATTAACGAAGATGCGCACACATTTGCGAGGAAGTACGTACTATTGACCAAAAAAGTTTACGGACCACGGGATGTCAGAAAATGCGAAATATCCGAGCAGCCTTTAAAAGTAGCCGGTAAAACCGTACATCACAATGTTGTTCGCATATAACAGTAGAGGCTGGAAATGGGAATACCAGGCTGCATTTTGAGGCTGCGTAGATATTCAGCTTTTTGTCCGATCCCTTGGTCCGTAAACATTTTTGGTCGATAGTACCTGTCGTGGTTGTGGCAGATAATGGGTTCACTGCCATTGCCTTTCTCTACTTGTCACCTGTCTTACTAACACTCGATAATGAACGAACTCATCTGTGAGCAGGAGCTCTCGGCACTCTGCATGGTTACTCGTTAATTTGTGTACGCCGTGGTTGCTGGCACGGAACGATTCTAAACCGCGAGAGAAGCGAATTGGCGCTTCAGCTATTACCACTGCCATTAGTAGACTCTTCCAGATTACACAATTGCAAGCTGCTCTTGTACGTGGGAAGATACATCCTGATTGGTTTTTTTGTGCGTACGGTGGGGTCAACCACGTTACGCACTTAAAGATTGCGCTATGACTTTTTTTTTTTTTTCTCGGAGGCGAGAGGCCTGAGTATAACATTTGGGTAGGGCTTTTTCGTGCAATTGTTTCCTTTTCCTCGCTGTGTTAAATTAATTACGAAGGAGCGATGAAAGTTGAAATGCTCAGTGAACAGGATAGAAACAGTTTCTGGTCATCGTTTTTGATCAAACACTTTGGAGCACTGAGATCGCAGCAAAAAAGTTCTGTCCGCGCTGTTCTTCCCATATTCTCCCGAAGGTGTTTCAAAACGGGAACTGGGGATTCCTCAGAGAGAGAGAGAAAGAGAAGAAAAGAAGGCAGGGAGATTAACCAGAGTAGCATCCAGTTTGCTAACGTATTAAAGACGGGGCAACGAAGCAGAGAAATTATAGGGAAATTGAAGGCACTTATAATGAAGATCCACCTTCACGCACAATGAGCCATGCCGCTCCCCAGAAACGCGTCTGCAATAGAGGCGATGAAGGGATTCGAAGTTTTCGATCCTATACAACTGAAACTAGCCCGCCATATAGGGAAAACTGGCAGAGGTAGTAGTAGGATTCGGACCTCACAGCTGTGCAGAATGGAGCTAATCAAAAGCAGACGTGGAGAGAGCAAGCAGCACCTGGAGGTCGAATAAGCGCCGTTGGGTATATGTGGCACGGTAAACCGGTCAGCGGGTAAGAATGTATTTGTGTCACGAGTTAATTGTTTTCTAGCTCATTTATTTCGGCGCTTATTTAGGATTTCTTTCAGACGGAACGCTAATACACTAAATGAAAGAGGGATGACGCTGACTCCGGGACACTTGGTGAGCCCAAGACTGCTTGGGAACTGGAGTCATTCATGTTCTTGAGAGACAAAGCTCTATACAATTCGGAAAGCCTTGTTATCGTTGATACACAGAGGCGGCCTTCATTATTGCTTGTTCATCGAACGCTGCAGCTAGGTTTACCGCTGATCGTCATGTGTTGTAGCTTAAGTCAGCCACTCAGCTGTAGGGATAAAGGATGGTTGGGTTGTTTTAAAGCGTGCAGGTCGGGGTGAGGTTGCGCATTGTCATTATAATGTGGGCTGCGCATTGGAGTACTGTGCGCAGTGTAGTTTCATCGTGGTGGTAGGGTGGGTCGTATACACAGACCCACTTTCTCACGCTCCCTGTCCAAATGCTCAAATTCTGTTCATATGTCCCATTTACGTCACTCAGCGTATAGTGGAAACTAGAGTTAGCTGATACACGAATGCGTTCTTGAAAGTTTCGAGGTCTGTACGGCGCTCCTGGACCATGGTCAATCACGATGGCCAATGAAAGTCAGATTGGTGAATGACACATCTTGTTCACGTGCGAGTAATTTTGTCGATTTACCTCGTCGACGCCGGCTCTGACTTTCATGACGCTGCACGGATTTATCTGGCGGTGTGGGCTTCCCATCGACCTGGCTTCGTCGATGACAGCTCGCCAAAGGGAGGGAAATGGGCGCCACCGCCTGGCTTACCGGCGGCGGTCGTTCTACCTGTACGCCCACTGAATCGGCCTGCAAGCGGCGCATTCGGCGGCAATGCGGGTATGCATGCGCCCGCCGAATGACGGCTGCCCGTTCGCCTCCGCTGTCCTTGCGCGTGTCGCTCCTCGACGGCAGACAGCCGCAATGCTGGCACCTCGAGGCGAATGGGCGCACGGGCGGAGTTTACGATGATTTGCGCAAGCGGCCATCTCGAGACGACTCGAGCCGCCGCGCCTTTCTCGAGGTCCCGTGTCGGTTTCGCTGGCGCACGAGCGAGCGAAAGGCGCCCTCGAGCGAAAGGCGCCCTCGTCAACGGGATCCCTCCTCGCGGGGGGCTGGCGAATGCCTCAAGTTTGGCTGAAGTTGTGCCAAGCGCGATACATGAAAAGAACGCAGCCATGTGTCGCCACATTTGTTTCACCGACGTGTACAAAAGTGAGCAAACAGTTTCGAAGGCTGAATTATCGCGAGCTCTTGGAGGCGAACACTCGGAATCGAGGGCCTTGGATTCAACGAAGAGTGCCTGTCTTCGGCCATTGAAAATCCGCGAGGGCGGTATTCAGCGGCGGAAACTTTTACGAGGTATTCGCTTCTCCCGATGTGTTTCACTCGAGAAGCCCGCTTGACGTGGGAAGACAGGCGCCTTGAGGGTTTGTTCATTCTTATGTCGCACGCAGGCTGTAAAATACCAAGTTGGGGAGAGGAAAAGGGGGTCGGCATTGTTCCGGGAAGCCAGGCTTCCTGGCCGCATCGAGTTTGTACAAGATCAGGCATCCGCATAGCGTTCGGAAGACTGATGATCGCCATTGCGTGCGCGCGCCTCCGGCTAAACGCAGGCATACCCTGAACATCGGCCGGATGATTTCGCAGGCTTGGTTTGCAGCGGCGGCATCTGTATCATCCAGATCTCGGGCGTGCTCGGGGATACTCGCCGTGGCGGCGCGTGCTGCGGGGTTCAAAGGTCGCGGCGGTGGCACGCGCGATGCCTGCGTGACCTGCCGGGGTCACCGCCTCCGACGCTGCGGGAGAGCAAAGCGCCGCGTTGCTGGGGTTGCTGCTGCCCCTCCCACGCCCTTCAAGGTCGCCCTGTAATCTTGGCCACCGCGGGCTCGGCTGCAGCTCACACGGCCACACCTCGGTGCCGTTCTCGGTGATGCGTTCCAGCGGAGCGCCGCTGCACGCTGTATTTGAGTCAAACATGTTTAGCCGGAGATTATATAGTGTATATGGTGCACCAATGTGTGTCTTGAGGCGAAACTCGCATGCATTTAGCGTGCTGTTTGGGGATAGCATGACTGATTTGGATCGAAATGCCGTGGTATGTCTTACAGTTGACAAATTATAGCGCTCCAGCGGTTGCTGCAGCAAGAGAGGCCGCGAGCCTGCTCTTGTTGTATTTTTTTTTAATTTCTTTTAGGAATAATGGAAAATAGTCAATGTGCGCGGCAAACTACAATAACTATTTACAAACAGTGCAAGGGGAGGGGGCATGACGTGAGTTTTCTCTCACTCTTGAGGCCTAGTGCATGTAGCAGCCTCGTGTTTGTGTGTATGTGACGCGCATCGCCGCGACAGCCGCTGACGCGCCAGCCTCGCGCTTCTGAATCTCATTTCAAAACCTTTTGCGAGAAGGTGCACGGCGGCTTTATATTCACTGTGTCAAGGAACAGACTCCAATGGGCTGTTGCCTTGTTGTATTCTCACTGGGCACTGACAGTGAAGCTGAAACATACCAGATAGAGGGGCTAAATAATCAAACTCTTAATTACACGGCTCTAGTCGGTCCGGTATTTCTAGAGCATCACGCTGTGCACTCTAGAGCAATCGCTGGTGCTCGCGTAGATTCGAGACTGTGCAGTGCTATTAGCGCCGCGCGTGCGACCTGATAAGGCAATCATGTCTCGCTATCGAATTGGCGACAACATTCGCGAAATTTCGCATCTGTTTATATCGAGCGTTTCTCGCCGAGCCATAGCATCATGGCCACAAGGAATGGCTTGGACTATGAGTCGTGTAAGAAAAAGTGACCAACAGCGGTCCAACGAGAGAGTTCCGCCAGAGGGACTTGTCCTCGTCAGAGCCATTCGACAAACCTCCTTGTCGTAAGGTTGGCTCAGGAGACACTTCCTGTGCCAGCACTGTTAATCACTTCAAGTCTCCGTTTCCCCGTGCACAACTGTCTTGTCTCTTTGAGAACAAAGTGCTTATCTCGCTCTGAGAGAATGAAAGCTACATGAAGCACCTGCAGCGCTGTAGACGAGCCAACGCTCTCGCGTGACGAGAAACGCATAACTGTAAACTCTTCTTCGCAGCCCTAGCACATATAGTATATGTCCTTCGACAACAGGCGAGTCCAGTTTGTCCAAGCCCTGCCCGGAAATCCGGAATGCCGTTGCAGCCGCTCCCCACGGCGCTGTTGACGACGAGGGTCGTAGGGGGCGATAGAGGGGAGGGCGCAAGGTGAAAGGAAAACGGTCTCGCACGGTGCCCGAGGCCATCGGCCGGGTCACGTTGCGCATTGCCGGAATTTTCGCAGAAACCGAAGCAAGACACAGGACCGGCGAGCGAAGCAAACAGCCAAACTATGCAGTGGGATGGCCTGGAGAAAGGCGGGGGAAGCGCAAACTACAGCCACAGGTTCTGAGAAGCGTGTAATTACACTCGGGCCATTCTGCCTATTTCTTTCTCCCTGTTTCGTTGCAGAAGACCGCCCCCTTTTGTGCTGTATGCGTGCAGGTACTTGAGCCGAAGCCCTTTCCACTTGTCCTTCCTCTATTTCGCCTGCTCTGGGTGGCCGTCGGGCGGGAGCACTTGTCGGTATCGCCCAAGGGCCTCGGGAACAGGGCGCTCACCAACGGGAAATGCGCGTAGAAATGGCTTTTGTAAAGCCTTCTCGGCAGCATGGCTTCGCCTGCGCACACGTGTCGGTCGTTTTACGACGCTGCTCTTGTCTTTCGCCTCGCGTCTTCCTGCCAGTCGATGGGGCCGTTAGGAAGACAGGGAGCGACTGACAAGTCATTCTCTTCACCGAGGAGCGTTTCTTCGACGAATGTCGAAGCCACGTTCACCCAAAGTTCATTGGTTGACTTACGGGGTTTGACTCCCCTAAAGCGACACTCGGGCAATGCCATAGAGAGGCCGTGGTAGAGGGCTGCGGGTTTAGTTATGCACTGCGGCGAGTCAAAGCCGAGTACCGTGATTTTTCAGGTGTGAGCTGCGTACTTTCCACCAATCCACATATTTGATATTTTGACCGCTCCTCGCAGCACGGGATGGTGTTCAAGTAAAGACGGGGATGACAACGCTCAACCGAGCACACCGCCTGGCGCTGCCTCAGAGACAGTTTGGTCGGGACATTAACGCAGCGATGTTCAATCACTTATAGCCGAGATATGTACACTTGTAGTCTTCCGGAGGTCCGACGATGGAGTCGACTCCGAAGAAAAGTTAAGCTGCATTCGTGAATGAAATGATTAAATCTGTGGGTTAAAAACAAGCGAACAAAAGGAAGAAGAACAAAAAAAGAAAGACAGAAGGGTAAGAGAGTAGTCCCCACGTGGCCACAATGTACAGAAGTTGGAATTCATAAAGGCGGTGGGTACTCAAGCTTGAGTATAGACGGGTTTACTGTTCGATGTATCAGCTGCTTCTGGGAGGCTAACGCTCGGCATTTCCACAGAGCGAGCATTCCACAGAGTGGCATTCGCACAGTTATATGGCGTGCAGTTTAAAGGCCGTGTATGAGGCACTCAGTGGCGGCATCGTGTCACGACCAGCTGCAGTATACCGCTCTGAACTTGTCATCGATAGGTCGCAGCTACAGTCATAACTGTCCCAATTCTTATTGTTGTGGTTTCAACGGAGTCTCGTAAGCTGTAATACGCTTCTTTCGTGTAGCAAGGATGTCACTGCTAATATGAGAGGCGGGTTAACTGCAGAGATCAGGAACTTCTGCACATTGTTAAGTAATAAAAAACAACATGAAAACAGTTTCTTTAGGGCAGGGCAGGGTGGTGGGGTGGGGGAAGGTGAATTTGTAATTATTGAGAATAACACCTATATTATTATATTTATTGAGAATAACATCTACCGCCATCACCTACAGTGATGGCGGTAGCGTAAACAAATCACTTTAAATCACAAGTTTATGGTACACAAACTCAGTGGGTGCGCTTTCATGTAATGACGTATTAGAGTAAGTTTTCGAATGTTTTCAGTATTTTCGAATGGCTTATTGCAGTATTCCAAATTCTCGTCTGTCTACAGTGACCACGAGTTGGCGGTGGCGTCTATACTGCACCGGTTACGTGTAGCTTGGAAATCAATGTGAAACATCAGCGCTGTGATTGTTGCATGAGTGTGCTTCTTGTAAATGATGAACGTCGGTTATATTTTGAACGCAGAATGGCGAGACCTCGTACTAGGTAAATTTTGATACTTTGAACGGAAAGGGGTAAGTTGCGTAGCGGTTTCGTGCCTCTAAATTCGAATTGACGAATGCAGTGCTGTAGTCACATCGCACGGTGCAACAAGTTTCCTCTCGTAAGAGCAGGGCTTGGCAGCAACTCGCTGCAGGTTGCAGGACAAGCGGCTGTTTTACGTTCATGTTGTGCACGTTTTTCCGTAGCTGCGCGAAAATGATTCTTTCGCTTTTCCGTTGTAATTCAGTAAAAGTTATTGACACTGTCCCAAATTTAGTCTCTGGCTCTATTACAATACAATGTAGTCTATTTTTGCCGATACAAATTTATCTAGGCCCGAGCAGACACATCAAAATCCATGACATCACGTCGAGCTGCATGGGGCGGGAATTTCGAGGCTGCGTCGCATTCACCCGTCTTTCGTGCTTGCGTCTTTTCTCGCTCAACTTCTCGCGCTGCATGTGAGAGTGGCTTTTTTTTTTTTTCCTATTGAGGAAAGGTAATTCACTTACGCAACTAAAATAATTGTTCTCTTTAGTGTCGCTTTAAAAGTATAGAGCAAGTTGTCAGAATGCTCGAAAAGTTAATCTGTCGTTCAGTAGCGCACCCAGGATCTCTGCCAGGGGGGGGGGGGGGGGGGGTGACAGTGTGCCAATACCATCTAAACAGCACTAATTTGAATGACTTCACGGGAAATTGGCAAAAACTGCGCTTTTTTGCGAGTGTGCAGAGTTGCAGTACTCAAGTGCGCAAGGAAAGAAAAGGGGTTAAACAAAAAGGGAGGGGGTTAAGCCGGCCTCAGGGGGGGGGGGGGGGGTTACAACCCCCGAACCCCCCCCCCCCCTCCTTCGGTGCGCCACTGCTGTCGTTCGTATATACATACCCGCCACCACGTCGATCTGCAGTGAGGTTTGTTCACATATTTACTGAGCTGTTCACCAGCACACTTAGTTAATCTATTTATAGGAAAGGAATTCGTTTTTGTCTTTCTGCGCTTTAGTACAAAGTACAAAGAAGGGCATACTGCTCAGCGATTGAAACGCGATATAGCCTCTTCTCGCCACCGGAGAGCGCTGCTTGATACGCTGGGGGACCAACTGTAGTCACTATACTCAGCGGTGTAGACGTCGGCGGGATAAAATGCAATATTTGTTGCGCGACATATTGGGCGACGTGTAGGCTGGAAATTCTTGTAACGAATTTTTTTCTGCTTTTATTCGTTCAAAAAAAGAAAAAGCTATTTTTATGCCGAATCTTTTTATCACTGGAGGCTTGGCAAGCCAGCAAGGCCGAATGAACAGAAGACAGTCTGGTCCCAGTCTGGCACTAGAGCTTCCGCTACCTTAATGAATTTTGAGTGTGTACTCAGATATTTTTAAAGAATACTTTCTACTCTAAATTTATTTAGTGTTTATGTTAAAACGAAGGCTTTATATGGCTTGGCGAAATCGCCTGCGTACAGAAAACTATCATCATCAGCATTGGCTCGAGCGTCGTCGTCCACTTCTGCAGCTGGCTCGTTGGCGCCCCTCGGGTTGATGATGATGATGATGATGACCTTTTCTTTGGCGCATACCCACTCACGGGGATCGGCCAAGAGTCGGGCAGATTTTATATACGTGCTAAGTGAATAAATTTAGCAAATGTCTAATTTTGGTAAATATAATAAAGCGAATAAATTCTAATACAATTCAGTGGAGAATAAATATATAAAAAAGTAGGCATACTAGTACAAGAGGGAATAAGGTAATGATAAATGGATTAATATGATTAACAATGGAACCGGTTTGATTCAACAATGAATTTCTCTATGGCGATGCATACATTCCTGTGTGAGTGTCCAAGCACAGAAGCTCCGAAAGACAGCAGTTCCGGAGAGTTCAATGGCAGGCCGAGCTGTCGCATTGCAATTTGCAATGTTCTTTTTCTTAGGGAGGAGAAACGCCGGCAGTCCAGTAAGTAATGGTCGATCGTTTCGAATTCGTTACAGAAATGGCACAAAGGGGAGATCGCCAGACCAGATCGGTGCATGTAGAAATTTAGGCGGGGGACTCGACATCGCAGTCTTGTTAATGCCACCTCTGTTTGTCTGGATTTGCAAAAGTTCCTGCTCCAAGGGAATTGTAAGTGGTGCAGTTCGGAGGATGATGTTAGTTCTGATTTTGATGCCATAAGGGTGTATCTTCTAAACCTGGCAGACGTTATGAAACCTGTCGTTGGAAGAAGGGAACACACAGGGCCTGTAATAGAAGCCTTGCCCTCGTGCTTGGCACCCGCTCGTGCCACTGCTCCCGCGTTCGTCGTCGTTGTCGTCAGCTTCCACAGCTGGCTGCGTAGCCGCTAATCATTCCAGCGTAAAATTTAACTTCTCTTCTGTCGTCGTAATGGGGAGGCCGCGTTTAAGGCAGTATGAGCCATTGCTTAAGGGGGTATGAGCCATCCATTGTCTTACGTGACGGACATATTTAATGTTTGAAGCAATTTAATTTCGAAGAATCGCAAGTGGCAGTGGCGGGTGAATGCTGCTAACCACGCCGCCGAATAAACTCGAGACATCGAACGCAAGCGACAACGGCGGACTGCGGGCATACCGTCAGTGACGTCGTTCTCTCCGTCGCAGCCGAACGTGCGTGTAACCTCATAATTGAGAAATACTTTAAATGAACCCTCGGGATTGACCCAGTAATAAACACCGGGGCCGCATGTTTAAGCTTCGCTGGTGAACCATCTTCACCGAGTGGAAGGGCCGACGAATTTATTTATTTATTTATTTATTTATTTATTTATTTATTTATTTATTTTGATAACAATTATATGGACACTCCAAGCTGATTTCTGCCGTTGGCGTCGCCGTCGCCGTGAGGTTCCATATAGAGTCCAACGGCGATGAAATCGTCGCCGCGCGCCGTATGCTGTGTGCGCGAGTGAAAGCGCGCGATGGACGCGCGCTTTCACAGGGAGCGAACGCATGGCGGAGAGCAAACGCGACTTCTTCCGTCGCGTGAAACGCCGTGGGGGGACGGAAGGGAGGGAGGGGAGGCTACGTTTAGCTGCGGCACCAAATGCGTATCTATATAAAAAGATTACTAGCCCTTCCCCTGTCGAGAAAATTGGGGTAAGCGAAGCTTGTCGTGTGTGTATCTGACCTTCGTGGTATTTTCTTTCTCTCTCTCTCTCTCTTTCTTTCTCTCTCTCTTTCTTTCTCTGACCTTCGTGGTGATTTTCTATCTTTCTTTCTCTCGGTCTTTCTCTCTTTCTCTGTTTCCTTCTTTCTCTCGTTTTCGTCGCTGGTATGTGCCAGTGAGCTTGGACCTTTTCTGCACTATCGCCAGGATCGGCCCACTTTGGCGGAAATTTTTTTGCTGGGCACACGAAAGAACCGTTGGTTGGTAGAGGTATATAGCTTCGCTATAAAACGTTGCGAGGCGAGAAGGTGGTAAAGACTTCCGACGCTGCTAGACGAGTGTCCCGTTCTGATCTCATCGAACATGTGCACCTCCGAGCCGCCCCCAGAGGCACCGGCAACAGTCACCAACGGCGCGCGCGTTGCTGGTGCTGCTGCATGTCCACGTTTATACAGCTGATAAAACTACTATCCTTACTCCGTATAGCTCTCTACTAATTTGCTATCGCAATTGATGCTTCGCCTGTAGGGTGAAACTGCGACATTATTTATTTATTTATTTAAATAATAAACAACCAATTACTACTAAACATTGTTCGACTGACACACACACACACACACACACACACACACACACACACACACACACACACACACACACACACACACACACACACACACACACACACACACACATATATATATATATATATATATATATATATATATATATATATATATATATGACAAATCAGTTCTGCGAAAATCCGCAAGGTGGCGGAAGTCTCATGAAAGGGGTCACCGGGCTGACAGCAGCACGAAGCCATACTGTGCTTCGAGACGCTGATTAATTCGCACTACGATCTGTTAGCCTCATGGTCAGCTGAGATGGTAGAGCGACCGCTCCTGCGTTAGTCCCGGGCTCGATCCCGGACCAGGATAGATTTTTCTTCAACAGCGAAGCTTTCTTTTCGAGAAACCCGTACAGGTTTCGTTTGCAGCTTCGTGCGTACATATGGATGGATAAAATTTTTTCATTTCACTTGGCTGACATATTATGACGTCACAGACACTATTCGGTGACCTCATGCAGGCTCCTCGTGATGGTGGCCCTGGCAACGTCTGTGGCCCGACAACGCAGTGCTGGCCAAGTGTGACCGTTCTTCCGCCACTAATTCCGACAACCCCCTCTCATGCACGAAAAACGCCCCTATATAGGAAATGTCAAATGATTCAGTCGATCTATATATATATATTTAAAAAAAAACGAAATTCTTGCTCTCTCGTGTCGAACAGCTGAACTGCGTCGCGGTGTTTTATACGAGTTGCTGATTCCTTGTGGAGTGTAAACTACGCAGCTTGCATTCTCACCGATCATAAAGCCTCGACAAATGAACGGCGTTACATGTAGGTAACCTGATTTAAGAGCGCAAAATACGGTTCGCTGTTTCTATATTCCGTGTGTACGCCACGGCGTGCGTCATCGTGCGTTGTCGTCGTCATCGTCGTCGTTGTTGTCCAACTGTTATCGTCATGGCGTCACCTTGTTGTTGCACACAGTTTGGGGAGTTTGTGCATGACAGCAGGAGTTTTGCACGAAGTTGGTAATGGCAAGGTTGTCGCACTATTAAAACGAGTTTGAAGCAGCAGGAATCGCTCGAGTCAGTTTATTTTTCCAAATTACTTATAATGCATAGGAAATAATAGTATGTCGAAAAAAGGATATACAGGCCACAGGACTGCAGACACAAGTTCTGTAGATGTGCAGTCTTATATACTGCAGTGTGACGCTCCGTGTGCAATAAGTAATCGAGTTTAGTGTTTTCATTACCTGCTTCACGAATGACGCTCTTACTGTTCCCTCGGTTAATTCATATATCTTAAATTAGAACCACCCTTCGCATAATGTCATTTTTATTTATTCGACTGAAACATTAATCCAGCCGTCGTAAACATCCTCGGAAGAGCGACACCGCTTACGCCGCCGTCTTATCTTAAACGCGTCGAAACTGCTGCTGCATGCGACCGACTGCCTCGCGGTGAGCCGTAATCAGAGGGAGAGCTCGAAAAGTCTGTGTCTAGACGTTTACATTACTGTACCGAATATAGTATATACGGCCAATGAGCGCCGCACGAGAACGAGTTCGAACGCGCATCTGATTGCGGGCTTTCTTGTTGGGGGCTGTATATATATACTCAGCCGTCGATGGCCCGGTCTTCCTTCTTCTCTTAATTCTCCCTGCCCTGTGAAGCGTTTTTCCTTAGCCGAGCCAAAACCTGTCGTGGATAATGTGCTGGTGCGGGACGACGCACCTTGATATCGTGATAGAGCCTGTGAGACTCACGCCTGCCGAAACCACGCGTTCTCGTCGTTACCGAACTATAGCCGGGCACCGCACCAAACCTCGCAGAATGGCTCAACCATCCAATGTAGGGCTAATTCGAAGCGTGAACTGTACTAGCTAAGGCACGAGAAGAGACAAGACATAGCGCTGTCCCTTCTCGTGTCTTAGCCTGTGTCCAGTTGGCGCTTTGAATTAGCCGTGCTTCCATACCAACACAGCATACCATTTTATTGCGATAGCAATTATATGGACACTCAAAAGCAGATTTCTGCCGTCGCCGTCGCCGTCGCCGTGAGGTTCCGTATGACGTCATTTGGAGAAGAAATCGTCGCCGATGATAAGTGGTTCTTGAGGGAAAGGGAAAGGTTGGCGCTATCTTCTGCAGCCCTTGAGGGAGCACGCCGAACGCTATATGTGCGAGTGAAAGGGCGCGAGGGGCGCGTCTTTCACGGGGAGTGAACGCACGGCGGAGAACAAACGCGCGTTCTGCGCCGTGCTCGATCGCTTAAGGGCTGCAGAAGTAGGCGTCTCTGTTCTCCTTCACAATCACCATGTATGTAGAGCAAACGAACGCTGTATGTGCGAGTGAAAGGGCGCGAGGGACGCGCTCTTTCACGGGGAGTGAACGCACGGCGGAGAACAAACGCGCGTTTTTATATCAGAGGCTCCGGCAATACAGTCACCAACGCCGCACGCATTTTGAGCGAACGCGGGCAAAACGCCGATGGCGTCGACAACAGTTCTGCGTGTTGCCGATGCTGCTGCATGTCCAAGTTTATACAGCTGATAAAACTAATATCATTACTCTGTATAGCTCTCTACAAGTTTGCTATCGCAATTGATGTTTCGCCTTTCAGGTGAAACTGCGACAACTCTTTTCGCTTCTGATCAATGTATACATGCGTTGGACCTAGCCTTATAGAGGAGGCAGCGAGAATCGACAGAAGAACCTATTTCAGTTGCGGCTCATTGTGTAACGCGGCCCCGGCTGCCCATGCAGCCTCAATTACGCGTATATTGTTTGCGGCCGAAGGCGACAACGCCCTCGAGGCTTGTCTCTTTCTTCTTTCCATTAGTTTCTGTTTCCGAAGATGCACGCGGTGAACATGCAGCATACAGATTTTCAGTGAAGAAGACAACTGGTCTCAACGGCGAACGCCTTCGCCTATAGACACGCAGCACGTGTATGCACACGCGCATACATGCACGCACGCACAGTGCATTCATTATACGCAGCGTACATGGATGGCGTGGCGGTTGGGGCGTGCGTTCGGCACGTTATCGCCGGCTCGCGCGAGGTCCAAGTTATTCGATCGGCCGGTGCATGAAACCAGCGGGAGCGACGCCGTTCCAGATTACCGTTAACAAGGCGTCGGAAGTCGTGACTGCGCTTTCCTTGTCCGCATTGCCCCATGGCGCGGCTGCAGCCTCGTCCCGATCTCCGCGCGGTTCCGTCGTCAGCCGCGCGTCGAGGCGCGCCTCGCGTGCTCCACCGAAGGCCGAGGAGCGACCACGTTGCGCCCGCCACCAATTACGCCCGATCGGCGAGTTTTATGAGAAACATATTTCAGCAGAACATGCGTTCGAGCGTCTACACCGCTGATGAAGTCGTGCGACATGCGCGTGCCCGCGCGTCTCTCGCTGGCTTCTGTGTCATGGTCAGTTAAGGCACGCAGATAGAACAACGACGACTTCTGGGTATAGTTAGGTGAGTTGCCCTCTCGACTGTTGTACGGTTATTCATTATAAAGTTGATTTGATCTAGGCTTTGTAGCTGATAACGCGGCATTGTTAAAGCCTCTCGTTCGACGTCCCCCCTACTGCCCGCCTACCTTGGGCGCCCGTGTAAATATACTACCTACGCATATAGTCAGTAGACTGTACTTTAGTTGGTTCTGAAGCAGACCGCTAAAAGACATCCACGTTCAAGCACAACACGTAAAAAAAAAAGAAACGTGTAGCAAAAAAGTCAGCGATGTGTCTTCCTGCAAAATGTAGCCTTCTTCTTAATTGCAACCTGTAGCCTATTTCTTAATTATTGACTTTATATAGGAAGCTGTTCTTTGTTATAATGCTGTGAGTTGTCGTACAGTCTTAGAAGTATACACGTATAACATAAATGACGTGACAGAACTAGTTGCGGCTGTTGGCCGTGTCATGCTGAACGCGGTAGTTCTCGCCATATATATAGCACCGAAGGTAGCATCATTGTGCATGGTCATCATTCCGTCGAAGAATGTCCGCCTGGAAACGCTGAATGCTTTCCTGCTACCACGTCACTGGATATATCAATGTATACGCTTCGACCGGGACCGCGACTACATTGGCCGTGGGAGATGCTCCTCACCCCTATCTTTATATAACATTGAGTGGATTATTAACTGTTGCTGGCATGATATCCGTCTGAAGAAAATCTCTTATTCATATTATACCTCAAAGGCTCCACGAGAGCACTGAATGTCATTCAGCGGGGATGACAATTGCGCACAGGTATCGGGTGGTATACAATGCTGAGGATTTGCAGCGTATATGTAACACAGAAAAGCACAAGGAAAAGGCCGTACACAATGCTCAACGTTTGTAATACATATGAAGACAAGCGTGAATTGGTGGCTATGAACGTGTAGAACGGGACGACTCAGGCAGATGTTGGTATAGACGGCGACCAAACATACTAGTTAAACAAATAAAAGTAAAAATATAACATAAAATTCACATATAAATAAACAAAATGAAACCGTGAGAACAAACCAGAATCAACACCAGCCAGAAATACAACATATAAACTGTATAAATATATCCTTGCCAGGCCCCCAACCGAAGAAAAGCGATAAAGATAGATAAAAAAATTCAGAGCCCTTCCACTATGCGAAGATGGAAGACGAGCGAAGCTCTGTACTTGTTGATAACTATATTGAGTTATATATGGTTAATTGTTATATTTATTGACAACAGACACATATACATAACTTGATTGTTGTTGTCGTCTTTTATTTTCTCTTCACTTTGTCACCATGGTAACCATTGCTTTGTGGTCACTGTGATGCACTGCAATTGGTTACCGATGCTTTCCCGCTTCTGTTCGCGATCCTCACGGGCACGATGTTGTTCTTCATTGGTCACAGAGCGGCTATTACGGATCCTTCGGACGACACGCGTTCGGCTATCGCGGCTTCCCTTCGCCATTGGCGCTGTTGCTCACGCCGGCGCTCTTTCCATGCACTTCTTCTTCCATGCACTACGTGCGTCCTGGCCATAGCGAGACCAAAGTATACAACTGCTGATAACGCAGAACCACGACCTGCACGTGATCATTTTGCCGTTGCAGTTCGTGTCCAGGAGGAAACCGATTTGCACAACTGCCCTGTTCTTAGATAACCATCCATGCAAATGAACGTTGTAAGTGCAGCGTTGCGCGCGGCAAGGTTCTCCCGACTCTCCTTAGAGGGTAGTTCGTGACCACGCCTCCTTCAATGCTGGGCTAGCTAGATTGAAGCTAGACGTTCGGGACATTTCTAGCGCCTGTGGGAAAAGGAAACGCCCCTTTCTAGTGCTTCCTTTTCGTACAAGCGCTGGAAATGTCATGAATGCCATTTTCCTGCAGCCTCGGACATGTTCACTGTACGCGATGTTATAGAAGCGTATAGAATGCCAAGAAGCGGCATTAGCTTGGTGTCTCACGTAACTTGTACCAATCGTTAAAAATATGAAAGTAGCGCGTCGCTGGACAGAACCAAAATAATGTTGTTTGCGTCGCTTGGAGGGAGTCGGACTATATTATGTATTTCGCCTAATCACATAATTAGTTATTGTTAATTAATCAGCTGCTGAAATATTATATTCAGAGCGAAAGTGTCAATGAGAAAATTGTACATGCACCATCCTGAACAATTCCCGATCCAGCTTCCTATTGCTTGATACTGCTGTGCCAGATAAAATGTTTTTCCAAGCCTGAAAGAAAGCCCCACGAAACACGAGAAAGTGCTACACGACTTAATAATAACTAATTATGTAATTAGTCGAAGACTTGCTCCAAGCGACGGCAAACAAAATTATTTTGGTTCTGTGCAGCTACGTGGCACTTACATAATTTCAAAATTTTGTCACGAGTTACCGGTTGTTCTTTTTTTTTTCTGTGAATAATTTTTTTTTAAATTGCCGCTGGCAAATAGCACAATTCTAACCCTTGAGCTAAATTACTTGATGAGGCGGACATTATTTATACAAGATATATAAATGCTTAATTGAATATTTAACTTAATTGCACAATTAACTTCTTAATTAATTGCTTTACGGGACATATCTCAATGTACGTATTGTAGCCGGTGGGTTCGCAAGGCGTATCCACTTGGAACGAATTTTCAGGACTGCACGAGTTTCGAGATATTAATTTTCAAAGTGTCCGACGAAATACATTGGAGTTTCAGTTACGTTTGTGCTTCAATGCATAAAACAGCATTTTCTTTAAAAAAAGTAAGTGAAAACAGTGCATTTTTACCGCAAGTTTGACGACGCATATCTCGAAACCAGTATTGTATAAAATATTCACCAAGATAACTTCGAATAGAATCAGGGCAACACTTGACTTCAGTCAACCAAGAGAACAGGCTGGCTTTAGGAAGGGATATTCTACGATGGATCATATCCATGTCATAAATCAGGTAATCGAGAAATCTGCGGAGTACAATCAACCTCTCTGTATGGCTTTCATAGATTATGAAAAAGCATTTGATTCAGTAGAGATAGCAGCAGTCATAGAGGCATTGCGTAATCAAGGAGTACAGGAGGCATACGTGAATATCTTAGCAAACATCTACAAGGATTCCACAGCTACCTTGGTTCTCCACAAGAAAAGTAGAAAGATACCTATCAAGAAAGGGGTCAGGCAAGGAGACACAATATCTCCAATGCTATTCACTGCATGCTTAGAAGAAGTATTCAAGCTCTTAGACTGGGAAGGCTTAGGAGTGAGGATCAACGGCGAATATCTCAGCAACCTTCGGTTTGCAGATGACATTGTCCTATTCAGCAACAATGGAGACGAATTACAACAAATGGTTGAGGACCTTAATCGAGAAAGTGTAAGAATTGGGTTGAAGATGAATATGCAGAAGACAAAGATAATGTTCAATAGCCTGGCAAGGGAACAAGAATTCAGGATCGCCAGTCAGCCTCTAGAGTCTGTAAAGGAGTATGTTTATCTAGGTCAATTACTCACAGGGGACCCTGATCACGAGAAAGAAATTTACAGAAGAATAAAATTGGGTTGGAGTGCATACGGCAGGCATTGCCAAATCCTGACTGGGAGATTACCACTGTAGTTGAAAAGAAAAGTGTACAATCATTGCATTCTACCGGTGCTAACATATGGGGCAGAAATTTGGAGGTTAACAAAGAAGCTCTAGAACAAGTTAAGGACCGCACAAAGAGCGATGGAACGAAAAACCTTAGGACTAACGTTAAGAGACAGGAAGAGAGCGGTGTGGATCAGAGAACAAACGGGGATAGCCGATATTCTAGTTGACATTAAGCGGAACAAACGGAGCTGGGCAGGCCATGTAATGCGTAAGATGGATAACCGGTGGACCATTAGAGTTACAGAATGCATACATAGAGAAGGGAAGCGCCGTTGAGGGCGGCAGAAAACTAGGTGAGGTGATGAAGTTAGGAAATTTGCAGGCGCAAGTTGGAATACGCTAGCGCAAGACAGGGGTAATTGGAGATCACAGGAAGAGGCCTTCGTCCTGCAGTGGACATAAATATTGGCTGATGATGATGATGATTATTTCTAAACCGGTGCCATCCTCAGAATTTGTTTCAAGTCACCTGCAAACTCACTTACAATTCGTAGATTGCAATATGTACTGTAAGTTTAGTAGTAAGAACCTTATTAGTGGAATTTTGTTTACTATAGTCAATTCCGCATTTGATTGCTCGTGGAAGTAATGTCCGCCTCATCGAGTTAATTTAGTTCAAGGGTTAGAATTGTGCTATTTGCCAGCGGCAATTTAAAAAAAATTATTCACAGAAAAAAAAGAACAACCGGTAACTCGTGACAAAATTTTGAAATTATGTAAGTGCCACGTAGCTGCACAGAACCAAAATAATTTTGTTTGCCGTCGCTTGGAGCAAGTCTTCGACTAATTACATAATTAGTTATTATTAAGTCGTGTAGCACTTTCTCGTGTTTCGTGGGGCTTTCTTTCAGGCTTGGAAAAACATTTTATGTGGCACAGCAGTATCAAGCAATAGGAAGCTGGATCGGGAATTGTTCAGGATGGTGCATGTACAATTTTCTCATTGACACTTTCTCTCTGAATATAATATATATTAACAGTGCTATTTGCCACGTGAAATTCTTATGAATTTGTTGCAGGTAAAAAAAAAGAAAAAAAGAAGAAGACACCCTATATAGAACTTGAGAGGTGCTAGTTAGAAGAGTTGGAGAGAAGGCCAGTTTATGGAGCAGGAATGGGTACTGACACATATACATAACTACAGGCATCCCTTCATTCATACAGGCATCCCTTCATTCGGTCCACTTCATACGAAGTTCGCTAGTATCCGAGTGTGACGTCTCTTTCACATTATCCGCCGTGGCGGGGCAGTGGCTGTGTGACGTTCTGCTGCTGAAAATGAGGTCGCGGGTTCGCTTTCCGGCCGTGGTGGCTCGGTTTCCATAAACGAGAAATGCGCAAACGCTTGTGTATATATATAGATCTAGGTGCGTGTTGAAGAACCCCAGGTGGTCAAAATCAATCGGGAGCCCCCGCCACTATACGACGTCTCTCGTTCAGAGCACCAGTGTTATCTTGGGACGCTATACTCCGTCACTTAATCAAGCAATCAATTAATCAATCAATCAATCATTCAATCAATATCTTTCACGTTTGCACTTTCCTGGTCATCGCCTCGACTTGGGGGTAAATGTCTTGGTACAATCCACCCGACAAACCGCAGAGGAAATAGCTATCGCGTTAGCCATAGCACAAACACAAACAGATATAATCATCAGTGATTCCCAGACGGCAATACGAAACTTCGTCAATGGTCGAATCTCCCCAGAGGCAATACGATTCCTAAAATTAGGTAACAACCACGACAGAAGTGTCCATCTCAGCTGGACACCCGCTCACACACTACCAGACGGTAGCAATGAGGTGGCGCACCGCATGGCTCGAGGGCTTACGGACCGAGCCTCGGTTAGTCCCGCTTCAGCGACTGCCGACGAGTGGGAGTGGGAAGATCGAATGACCAAATTTCATGAAATTACACAACACCATAGATTGCAGAGGCGCACATTCCCGCCGCCTCATCCAAAATTAAACAAAAAACAGTCTGTCGAATGGCGGCAGTTACAAACCAGATCCTATCCGAGTCCAGCTATCATGCACATAATACACCCAGATTTATACACGACTGACAAGTGCACACATTGCGACTCTAGAGCCACCCTAGAGCATATCCTATGGGAATGTGCGGTTATAACACACGATAACAGTAATGCAGCCTCAAACAGCGACAGCCTCCGCGCGCGCTGGGAGTCTGCGTTGCTCAGCTCGGACCTGCAGCACCAACTCTGGGCCGTCCAGCGAGCCGAGGAAGCCGCCAAGGGCCAACAACCCTTGGCCGAAGCCTAGGCGGGGTCTGGGCCTACCCCACCAAATCGCAGGGCACTCAATAAAGTTATTTGAATGAATGAATGAATCCACCCGACAACTTGTTCTTCGCACGACACATAACTATATAACGACTAATTAAGTAAGTCTCTTAGCTCTAGAACAGCGAAAAAAGGCAAATACATGCACTTTTCGTCGAAATCAGCGGTCTCGCCTCACCAACCTCCACATTCGTCACAAATGCGTGGCTTCAGAGCGGAAACAGAATCGCGTGGCCCACTTCCGCGAGTCGGCGCTCTTTTGGCAGAGGTGCTGCTCGCTGCCGCGGCTCGCTTGCTCCGAATGCAACATGCGTGCGCATTGCTGTGCCCGAGGCGCCGTCGAGACAAAGCAGCAGCCCACTCGAAGGGTATACCTGCCGCGGGCAGCGGTAGGCCTTCGCCATGGGGCGCTGTCGCGACCGCCTCCATCCATCACCGCGCCGGCCGCGCCTTTACGCCCGCTTCATTTCGCGGCTGCGCGTGTATAATGCTATATTACGGTCGTGCATTTGACTGAGCGGTCGAGTTTCGCGGCTTCCACGTGTGTTTGTGTGCGCACGGGGGCGTTGCGCGTCGGCGGAACCGTGCAGCACAGTGAATGCCACGCGAGGGTCTGAAACACGCGACCACCTGCATACCATATTGAACTCATCTGCGACGTTTCTGACATGACGTCGCGTTAACCGCGTTGTGATGCCCACCGAGACGCATTTCTTGTATTTACTCGCTGGAATAAAAGCTCTGCCATTATGTACTAATTATGCATATTTCAACAATAACGTGGTAAAAACATGCGCGTGGAAGTTATGCGCTTCCTCGCACAACGCGACGGAAGATGGCCGATCGGTCTGGTGGAGCCCGATGGAGGTTGTTGGAAACATTTTGCAAACTTTCTTCTTATATATATATTTTTTTTTCAGCATATGTCATATGGCTTCATGATATGCGGGTGTACTCCTGTACGAAATATGTGATGGCGTATTTCTTGGACTAGTAATTCTTACGCACACAATTCTATAGGCGACGCATCGCGGTTGGCGATGCGTCGCCTATAGAATGCGTCGAAAATGCGCTCCATTCGGTGCAACCTTTTTTTTTTCATTCTTTTCGGGTGTATATGAATGTTGCCCTGCCGTTGTATACATACGACACCTGGTTAGCGCTATTGTGAAGCGCTGCGTCTTAACGACTATTGTGAGACTCACAATTTACGAGTGAGCCGTGATACCGTGAACTGGACACCATGCGACTGTACAACATTACCGTGCCAGTTAGCGAATGATGGCGGCTCTTGAGCCCAGAGAAAGGCAGCTCTGGAGGAAACGGCAACTCTGTATAAATTTGGGCCAACAAGTGGCTATATAGCCCTCTGAGAACGAAGTTTTCCGGGAAGTACCAAACAATTTGCCACTATTTTGCCAAATTACCAAACAATTTGCAACAATCACACTGGTGCCGCAGTTCGTTCAGTTATGACTTGGCTGTTTCAGGCCACCTGGAAGCTTAAATTTTCGAAAAGACTAGCCTGTATACAGGAGAGCGATGTGCATCAAATTAACATTCCTTCGTACAAGGGCTTATGTTATAGACTTCCCTACGAGGTGCACAGATTTAGTAGGGGATCATAGCCGCGGCGACGTTTGTCCGGAAAGCACTTGCCGCTCGATCCTCTCACGTGGTGCGCGTATATGCACTCAGTGCGGCCGAAACGGATTCTATTATGCGTGATTGATGTAGCGTATACCTTGCTGTACGTGCGCCCAACGCCCAGCGGAGAAAGGATGTTTGCAATACATATAAACCACGCAGCGCACGCGCACTGACCGCTTGCGGTAAGGTGCGCGTTTTTAGGTTTCCTCGCGGAACCGACGCGCCTCGCTATTGCGGTATATACGCGGCCTTGATTGAAGGACGACGGACCCACCGCGGGATAATGTTCTCCGCGTATACGCGAGAAATTAGTAGCTCATTTGCGCGGGCCGCGTGTGCACCGAAATCAGCCTGTGTATATACCGGAAGACGCGAGAAGATGGTGTCTTAAGCGTTGAGTGAGCACGGCGGATGTAACGAATGATGTAAAAAGATGTATGGGGGACAAGGACGTCCGTTGTTCGGGCCGCTCGTTTGCAACGCGTCCTGAGCTGCTGCCCAGCCCTGTTCGGGTTATTTCGTTTGCGCAGCGCGGTTTGAGGCTTCTTGTCACGGAAGCACGCAGCGCTTGCAAGACGTTGCTAGAGTCAGGGTGCGTCCCATTGGCTCTGTTATCATCGCCGGGGGTATTTAGTTTTCTCGTGTTCAGTTGAGAGAACTGTGAAAATTCGGAATGAACGTATACAGCTTCGATGGCTCACAATAGCCACAGCATCCGCAACTATGAAGAGCTCGCGTTATATAGACACACACAGGGCACTGTGATAACGCTGCATTTCTGTTTATTGACACGAATAAATAAGGAGATGTTGGCACCACCACGTGGTACCGGCTACTCATTTTCACATGGGTAACATATGGAAGTGCATCACATATCACAAGGGTAAAAAAATACGTAAATGACGCATTATATAAGTGGACTCATTGTAAGTGTCAGAAACCCTACAGATACAATGCAGATGCACCAAAATGGGACAAGAGAGAAAAGTACATGATAAAATGACACATTATAAGTGTTGCAACACTGCAAGTGTAATTAAGATACAGAAAATGCCATATATGATAGAAAAAAATGCATACAGTATACATGTATCCATTGCGCATATACGTACATGTACATGTACATATACGCATATATGTACATGCACAATGTCATTTTCACCAGGCAAAACTCGCGCGCACCTCTTATCCTAGTATTAAGACCAGGAGTATAGAGAGCAAATAAAAGAAAGTAGCTGCGTGCAAACAGCGGATAAAGGGCCCTCGCCTCTCTGTATGCACAAGCGGCACTCTGAAGACTCCGTCCATTTCATGCTTCGCCATGCGTGCCGTTCGTGAGAGCGCATACGTGAATTGCTGTCATAAGGGTTGCATCACTCGGGGCGGTGCGAAACTCTCTTCTTTTTTTCTGATCCGACTTGGTTCGCGGGCTCTCGGCCATCCTCCCGCGAGGAATCGCCTCCAGGCCTTCGAGAACAATCGGGCCTCGGGCGGAAGGTGCAGTCGTGTCCGCGCATTTCTTCTATAATCTCTCCTCAGAGAGCCGCGCAAAGCTGAGACGGACTCGCCGCTGCAGGCTGACCCCTCAAAGCAAAGGGCGAGTGGGAGACAGTTAATAGTCCTCTTGCCGTAATCGTCGTCGGGGCGCTCTCCTTTTCCTGGCTGCCTCGGCGGCGAGGCGCTCGTTATCGCAGCGCTTCGAAGCGACATCTGCGCGCCATTCTGTTTAGTCGTCTATACGCACCTCCGAGAGCGCGTGCACACCTGGCGTCGCCGCGGCCTTCTTTCTCCCAATCTTCGTGGAAGCACTCGGATGCTGGAGGATGTATATTCGTATACTTAGGTGCGTGCGTACTATAAGGACGTATACTCGTTTTGTTGATGCTGCGCCTCCGCCGCTGCGGTAATATAGCCGAGGTGTGTGTCTCGCTCACTCACCCTCGCGCGTCCATCCGGGCGCGGCCAGTCGACCTGCTGCTGTTAGACGGACTAAGCGCCGCGCATCCGTGCCTCCGAGCTTTGGGTGACCCGTTTCTCGCGCTCCCTTGTCTTTGAGAGAGAGATCGAGCGCGCCGCTACAGGCTTCGTCGAGCGAGCCGCGATCAACTCTCCTCTGCCGACGACGCTGCTGTTCGCGCAGCCGATGCCGCATCCGCGCGCTGCCAGACCCGTCACGATATACATACGGAGAAACAAAGAAGAGAGAGATGAACGGAGCGCCGGCCTCGAATCCCGTCTAGAATATCTGGCTGAACAACGCCGAGGCCATTTTTGACTGCGACCGCGATGTCGCCGTCTAGAAAAGAAGGAAAGAGAGTCCGAGTCGGGGCACGTGGTATACTTTGATAGCGTTAACTTGCTGCAGAGTCTGTGACACGAAGTCACGTTCTCGCTTGTCTCCGTCACTGGGCCGAGATCAGCTCGGCGACCTGGCACCGTGGCTCGTTTGAAGCGGTTCGTGTTATTATTTGGGTTGTTATCAGACGCTAGCCTGAAGTACATACGGCGTCAAAAGTTCACGGCAGTAGAAGCGGTTTGTATATTTGTTGGCCGTTAGACAGAGCTGTAATCAGTTTCAGAGCCGAATTAAAGGAGGCCGCGTACGGTTTCTGAAATGTATATGCTATTTTACCAAGACAATCGCGACATTCGTGGTCATTGACTTAAAAGACGGATGTCACCTGCAACGTGCGAATACGGTGCGAGTACCGTGCACGGAAGAAAACACAAGAAGGACAGCGCTGTTGTTCTCCGCTCTGATGTCTTTGCCTCTGACCAGGGTGTGGTGAGGGAATTTATTCGAACGAAATGCAATGGAGCAGAAGGCGGTGAGGGGAAGGCGGGATGCGCCTGCTTTCGATCTACTCTTCGCTGCGACAAGGAGGGTTCGTGGGAACGGAGCATCAGATCATCTGTCAGTAAATATCTGAAGTTAGAGCAACTTTATAACATGCCTTTCGCATGGAATTTGCCCTTATTTGCATTGCCGGGACCCCGATTCCACGTGTACGAATCCGTGTGGCCGTTAGCTCTCGAAAGTGGGCTCCCCTTCACGACGAGTCAAGCCGATCAACTCTCAACTGCCCACGACGCTGCTATTCGCGCTGCAGAAGCCGGTGCCGCTCCGCTTTGCCAGACCCGTCACGATAGAGAGAGAGAGAGAGAGAGAGAGAGAAGAAAAAAAAAGGGGGGGGGAGGGGAGGTTGGACAGAGCGCCAGCCTCGAATCGTTGCTATTCGATATCTATACAGCCGAAAGGGCGGGACATTTTTGTCCGTGGCCGGGTCGTGTTTGACCATTGGCGTGCGTACTACTAAAATATCTGTTCAGTCTATAGGATAATTATCTGCGAATTGTAATTAGATGTTCTATGTAGGGACGATTTACTTTCTGGGACATTTTCTTCTTATTGGACTAATACAAGTTACATGCAATTGTGTACCCCCTATACGTACAAACCACTTCTTATGTGTCTAAACACATTTTGTGTATGCTTCCGTCACGTAAAAAGAAATACTTATTTGAATTAAAGCGATGTTACGGATGGTAGAATATGAGGAGTCGATTCCGGTGATCCCAGGACCGCCTTATAATGTGTGGTTGCGGCGGTCGGCCTATAGGTTTCGTGTATTTTGTGCGTCGTGTGCCCAGGGTGGCTGCTTTAGCTCGCAGGCTGCACGTGCACGGCTACTGCATGTTTACAAAGCTCTTCGTTCGTATAAGTGCCAATGGCCAACCGCCTTCGCTAATAATATGTACAGCATCAGTATTCGCAGGCATTTGCTCTTATACGAACAATTCCAGCTTAACAGATTTTTGAGAGACGATTGCTCGAGTAGTCGCGCAGAGATGCGTAGCACATACAACAACCTGCCGGCAGTTTATTCGTGATATCTCTGAACGGCGAACCTATGACACAGCTCGTGAAGCTCCTCTGCCTCACCTGCCGCAATCGAACAGTTGTCAACTCGGTCCACGCGGCACGGGCCATATATATATATATATATATATATATATATATATATATATATATATACGTTTTCGGCAGTGGTCTCTCGGCGAGAGCCTGGCCCGTCCAAAAGCGGCGAGTATGTGGACAGATTCTCCAGCTCCCTCAGCTGCTTACGTGTGAGGTCAGTCAAGGGAGCACCACATGGGCATGGGGTTTGAAGTCCGCGAGGTGACCTATATGAGTGATGTCTATAGTTTCTCGTTTTGAATATATTGCAGGTGATATGTCAGCCTTCTGTAATGGACGATGTCCGTGCTATTGAATCGTTTATACAACAACGAATGCTTCGAATGAAATATCTAAATTAAAAAAAAAAAAGAAACTCCACACTTTTGTGGCCAAAGCCAAGCGCGTTGCGAAGAGATACGCTGCTATGCGCGCATATTGTTGTCCACGTCGACCTTGTTGTAGAACTTGTTATTTGTGCTCTTGATGCTTTTGTTTGGTGCCATTCTCCGTGGTGTTCGTCCTCGCCCGAGCTATATCGACGCGGGCAATCTTCGAAGCACGGGGTGATTCATTATCGATCAGCATTCCTTGGCGGACACGTCTGCTCTTCGACCGCGGCCGTCTCTCGCGCATGCTAATGGGACCCGCATTATCGACGCACGCACACGTCTCCTCAGCTCGGTGAGTGCCGGAACGCGGCGCCGTATCTGCGTCCGATCGCACTGCGGGATCGATACACCGCGCTGCGCGCGCACGCGCAATACCGCGCCGAGTCGTGCGCGATTTGATGGATGCGGCACGCAGTCGCTTTGTGGTTTCACTTTCTTGGGCTATCGGCGCCCATCGTGATTGGCCGGCGTTGTGCGCCCCGGGCGTGGCCGATAACCGCTGCATGGAGGCAGAGAGGATACATAATTCGATCCTTCATACGTATAACTGTTTACAGATTGTCGACGTCTTTCTGACTAAGTTTGTATATAACTATTGAGTCTGAGCATCGCTCGTGTCCACCTGCTTCAATAAAATAAAATATTGTTCCAAGATGAACAGTATTGTGGGGACAACTTTATCTAAATCCATAGAGCCAGGATCGAGGTAATGTAACGATTCTATTCTAATCATTCTCCTTTTTGCGCTACGTCGCTTGTCCGAGCAGTCTTTAAGAAGTCCTTATATTATACTATGCCGGCCCTGATTTGATTATTGTATTAAGATCGATGCAATTCTCACAGCGCACAGTTGTATTTCCGTGACACAGTCGTCTTCACTGATTATGCGGAGTATGTTGGTGTGCGCACTATGTATGCTACAACGTGCCTGCAGCCATTGAGCTTGAGACCTGTCAAATGGTGCGAAAAGAGTGGTCGATGCCTTCGGGCGTTTGTACACCATACTGCGCCCCGAAGCTGCGATGTGCGTATATATATCCGATTTTACTTCCCCTGCTCTAAACCCTCGCTTCAAGCATGGATGCCATGAGGCTGTCACGAGGTGGCGGAGAAAACTTCTGGAGAACGCATACGCTGTTCGCATGCTCGGCTGGTGTCGTTGTAACTTATATAACACGTGACGTGATATTCGAACATGCAACAAATAGGATCATGTGTGCGGGTGTTTGCTGTTCTGCACAGGGAGCGTTACGTACAAGGCCCGCCACTTTTAGGGTGAACACCTCATTAGTGTTCAAGAGCCTATAGCAGTTGATGTTCAGCACAAGAAAACGATAATTTCTTTTATCGGTATCATCATTAGGCGTCGTATTCGGCACATTTCCCCCGTGAAGTAGAAGGCATGTTGAAGTTATACCAGCCTGAATACTAATGAGGCGTTTCCTCTTACACTGGACGACCCTGTACGTCGTGAAGCAAGCAGCTTTATTCTTCCCCCCTTCTAAGCAAAATTCGAATAGGATAAACTCAAAATTTTTCAAAAGTGACGTCGTGGGAAATAAGGAATGCCTTTTACTGTAGTCTGCCTGAATAGCTAGTATATGTAGTCGAAGGCCCAGGGGAGTGGTCACAACTATCACTGAAGAAAATGACGTAGACGAATGTTTCAATCGAGTGGATTACAGAATCCGGCGGTTGCTCCGCAGCGGCCGCGCGCTGTGCCGCGTTGGTCTGAACACGACACGATACACCTGCGGGCACACGTCAATATGCAGTGCGCGTCTGTTTAGTGACCCTTTTAATCGTCGCAGCCGTTCAGGTATCACTGCGCGCGAGTGACCCAGCTTTGCAAGGGACCGACTGTACCTGGCACCATTAAGCGGTACACTTTGCTCGACCGCACGCCGAGTGCAATAAGGAGACACGCAATCGCGCCGCGATAGGCCCACATCGGCAGCAGGAGGAGCAGCGGTGGGAACCACGGCGTTCGCCGCAGGGTGCCCTCGCGGAATCGACACACGGAAGCTCCGGCGCTCCCTGTTTGCCAGCGTAACTGCTGCCCCGTGGTGATAGCCTTAATCGGCCTTCTCATCGGTCTGTGTTTACCTCTAACACTTTGTAACACGCGGTTGGTTCGCATCGCTATTTCCCCGCCCACTTGATATGCTTTCCGCGCATCTTAACTGCCCGCTGGTTCACAGGCCCACCTACGGCTAATGGTTGTGCTAAAAAAAAAAAGGGGGGGGGGGGGGAGGCAACGTCAGATGCAATGGGCGATCCTTAGCGGTACGTTGCAGGTGAGAGAGCGGACGTATATAGTTGGCGGGCTTTATGGGACGACTTGCGAACGATGAACGCACGCATCCGTCCGTATGGGTTTCAAGCAAAGGAAGTGTCCGGTATACGGGACAAACATTTACTTTCTCCGTAAGAAAAAGGAGGCCACGCGCATAAGCACGGAAGGCTCTCGGCGCGCTCATGTAGACGGAGGCTTCAGAGTCGCCGCCACGCGCGCTTATAAGGCGAGCCGCAGCCAGCGCTGGCGTAACAAAAGGGCAGCTTGGTAAACCTGGTGGCCGAGCTCGCGCTTTGCGAAGCAGGGAGACGACGGAAAGGAAGAAGAAAAGAAAAAGAGCAGCCAAGGGTATGGACGACGACGCCGCTCAAGAAGACGACAAAGCGGTAGAAGACTTGAAGAGCCCCGCACAGGCCGTGCATAGCCTCATCAGTAACCCCTCCACGGGTCGCGGAGACTGCGTCGCGCCGGACAATGGCCCTTTACGAAACAGCCGTGTCTTGGTTTTCTTTGCCTTCTGCTTGCTTTTTTTCTCGTGGTCCTCTAAAGAGGCTTTTTGTCCCGGACGTAATCGGCACGACTATTCTCCTGCCTCCCCCGTCGCTGCTGCGTCCGACGCATCCTTTCTGCGACTCGCTCGTCGTCTTCACTCTGTGCTGTGTCGTGCGTGCGGCGGGGCCTCTTCCAAAACCTTTCTCGTGGCGCGGGCCGCCAGCGTTCCACAATGGCTGCGTGTTTAGCTACGCTGCACGTGTTTTGACGACCGCTTTCTGTAAGAGAGAGAGAGAGAGAGCGGTGGACGCTCGTTCACATTGGACGCGCTTCCTTCGAAAGGGCAGAGCGCGGAGCCGGACAGTCGAAACGGGAACCCGCTGGGCAGAGGCGTTCAAAGTGACCCCTGTTTTGCCTTTTGTCACCGCACTTATTAGTAGATGAGGGAGACCCCTTTTCAATGCGCTCGTGCAGCCGTTGATGATAGGTTGCTTTTCCAGAATGGAAGCGAGAAAATGGTATTTAGTATTTTCTCTTACCAGCTCTATGAGCTATTTAGAGGACAAAGCAGCATATCCTTGCGCTTGTGCCGCTGCATGTTTAACTAACGCGAACTACTTCTGAAGTACCCCCTTTGTGCGCGCCAAGGATGTAGAGATGTTAACATTTCCCATCGTAAGCTTATAGCCAAAGACCGGCATAACGCGTAAAGCGTATTGATGACCTCTACCTTCTTTTGTTGACCGCCACGTTGCACACTTTCCTGCGCCTAATATCTGAAAACCTGATGAGGTGCAGTCTTTGGAGAAAGTTTCGAGGCCACTGTGCCTGTGGCCCCCAAACCGTCGGGGCGCCGCATACCGGGCTCCCTACGGAGTTTGTCGAGTGGGGCAGTGTTACTTGCTCGTTTGAGCTGAGGAGACTCAGCAGCGCAGTTGAGCCCCTCGACAGATCGTGTCACTGGCAGAGTGGTTCCTAAACTTTGGATGAAGACTGTGCTTAACGCAGTCTTCTTTCGCATTCATTAATAAGTGCAACTTTCGTGACTCGATGCCATGTGGAAACGAAATACAATACTGCCACGCGCATTCGTTCCTCTTACTGAAAATCCGCGTCGTGGCAGCGCCTTCCTTACATGCGTGCAAATGTCATTTTCCTTTCGTGCTCACGCAAGGTCGGTATGCGCTTGTCTCTGCCGTGATCTGCAAGGCTCGCGGATGCGGCGCTACGGCACCGCGGAGGCGGCGCGTAGCTAAACCGGAGCAACGGCGGCGATGGTGGTGGCGACCTGCCGGAGGGTCAGCGGCAAATAACAATTGCCCGCGCTCGTCGTCCATCAGCGCCGGGGGCCCTCCCCCTCTCTGCGTGGTCGCCTCTTCTGCAGGGGACGCTCATCACGGCTGCAGCGCGGGCGCCTCGAAGGGGCATCTCTCGAACTAGGCTGGATTGCTCGTGGCGCTCATTCTTGCCTGCATAACACGGGGGCGCCCCTATGGGAGAAACACCGTTGTTGGCCGGAGCAGGGTCGCGTATATACTCGTCGCCAGAAGAGCTCCGACCGCCTCGCTGTTCCTTCGTACGTGCACGCATGGTTAACATTCCTGCCTTCTCCCTTTCTTTTCCCCTCCTCATGTATACGTGAAAGAGTAGCGCTAATTATACCGGACGAAATTGAACGTTCAATGAACCGCAGATGTGTACAGATTTAGCACAGTCCAGTATAGCTAATTTCTATTACACTGGGCACTTTATACCATCTTCACCCTGAACTTCGCCATATCTTTTGCCCTGTTGTTTCACACTTTGGCAGTGTACCAACCGGTTCATTATAGGTACAACTTTTCTGCTATTTCGTACTCGCGTGTACGATTTGTCTCACTAAAAACGTGCGTAAATTAATTGAAGACTTAACGTTCCAAAGCAATTCACGGGATATATGAGAGACGCCGGAGTAGAGCGGTGAGAGGTGAAGGGCTGGTGGAAGGCTTCGGACTGCAATTCCGACACATGCGAGTGTTCTTGCATTCCGCCCCGGCCGGGTATCGAACCCCCAAACTCGTGCTCGGCAGTAGAACGCCATAGCACACAGAGGCGCCGCAGAAGTATACAAACATGAAACTTTGTGTAAGCTAGCTATGTGTGGTGCCAACTATACATTCCCAGATTCGAGACTCACGCATGCACGTATAGAAAAGAGCGGTTCATGAATAACAGTCGCCCGTGAACGGTATGATAGCGAAGGTACAAAATCGAAGGCACTCGCTAATAAAGTCAGACCGTTCGTATACTATACGGACGAACGGGTGTATGCGCTCGGGTGCGAGCTATACCGAGCTAACGCTATAGCTCTGCAACTTGCATAACACTGCACGCTTCTAAAGAGACAGATTATGGGCATAACGACGTGCTGCACTTGGCCGCGTATAGTATGCACGTATACGCGCCAAGGCATAACTGTGAGCGGGATGTTTGAGTTGCGGCCGGGATCAATGTGCGTTATGGGCATGGCGCACACGTACCAGTTTTTCTTTGTCACGGTTTATTCGCCGCGCGTGGCCGCAGAACCGCATATGTACCAGGTGTGTCAGCGTGTACCTATTTTTATATATCTCACGCTTAAAAACAGTGCGGTACAGATAAGGTACATGTTCATCATACCAACGTAGAATTTCACTTCTCTGTCCTCGTAATGGGGAGGCCGCGTTTATGGGGGTATGAGCCATTGCTTAAGGGGGTATGAGCCATTTATTGTCTTACGTAACGGTCATATTTAATTTTGAAGCATTTTAATTTCGAAGAGTCGCAAGCGGCAATGGCAGGCGAATGTTGTTAACTACGCCGCCGAGCACACTCGAGACATCGAACGCAAGCAATAACGGCGGACTGAGGGCATACGGTCAGTGACGTCGATCTCTCCATCGCAGCCGAACGTGTGTGCAACCTCATAATTGAGAAATACTTTAAAAAACCCAGTGATAAACACCGGGGCCGCACGTTTCAGCTTCGCTGGTTATAACCATCTTCACGGAGTGGAAGGGCCGACGATTTTTTTTTTTTTTTTTTTTTTTTGGGGGGGGGGGGGGGGTTGCTGTTATCGACAAGTCGTTTGCGCCAACCGGTGGACGTCGGGAAATTGTACAATAATGAGAATAAGTTTACTTGATTAGCCAACTATACTAATTAAAGCTTTTATTAGTAACTTCAGCCCACAAGTAATAGTGCTATTGGACTATTGCTATTGGACAGGTTTACCCATGCAAGCAGTGTTCGTTTGGTAGGAATAGTGAAATTATACCGCCAGTTTTGTAATATTCGTGCGCGAAATCTGCCGCGAAATTAATACATTAATACGATAACTTCGTTTCGTAGTGCACAAGGAAGGCTTCACTGGAAAAATTATGCTTGTGGCAACACCAATGTATTCGCATTGCGTTTGGGGAGTGGTGCTATACAGTTCCTGTGCTAAATGGGCACGCCTTGAGCTCTTACCCCGATTCACTTCGCAAAGACAACATAACGTGCGTGCGAACTTTACTAGATAAAATGCTAATCAGTGAATTTTAGTTCAACAAAGCTTCTTCGAAACTATCACAACAGTTGCTAATGTTTCACAAAAAAGGCTCTTATACGCTGTAGAATTGTTCGTCTATGAGCAAATCCCACCCAATCATGATGCTGGCCGTGTTATTAACGAAGGCGGAAGAAGGCCAGTGGCGAAGCGCACTTATACGAACATCTTTGCACATTCGGCTCCAGTTCCTATGAAACCGAACAATGTTTACTGTACAAATCTCGGAAGCTGTATGTCGTGTATGCCAATTACGTATACGAAGCGAGCCTCGTTCATGTTGCAGCAGGACGCGCTGCTGCGCGGATATTTTGCGTGCTCTTTTTTTCCCCCTTCCTTGGCGTGCTCAATCTACGTGACGTGAATGCGATAGCATTATTTCTCGTTCTTTTTGAGGCGGGCCTTTCTGTTGAGCACCGCTGTATAGGGCAGCGGAAGGACCGCCCGAGGCCCTGTTCACCGTTTTCTCGTGCATATATTTCTAATCACCTCCGTGAGAGCAAACTAGACTGGGGTGGAGCCACGTCTCCCCGTTGAGGCTTCTATGAGCTCTCCCAAGAATGGATGTAAGGGAGTCGTTTCCATGCATACACGCAACGCCTTTCGCGCACTTCTTTTGTTAACTTCTCGCCGGGCTATATTGGACCAACTCCCACCTATATAGGGCGTCATTTGTAGCACTCGCGATGACGCGGGCCACAACAGAAAACAAGTTCTGAAGTATTTGTGCCCTTGAACTCGGAGGCGGAGGCGGCTGGTTGCGCCATTTCCTGTTTTGCACAGTGAGCCATATTGCTGCTGCTAGATCGGCAGCCGGGGTATAAAGTTTTTTTTTTTTTTCATTTGTCTATAACATATTCTGTCTACTCCACGCCTTCGATTTCGATTTGAATAGCGCGCTACAACACTTTACCATCCGCTCGCATAACAACCGCTCGCGGTTGTTATACAGAATGCATCGTCGGTGACAAGCAATATACAGGTAGTACGATTTTAGGTGCGATCCGATGTACGACTTGTCGCATCAGAAGCCGCATCCAAAAACGTTTCGATCAAGTTTCATCGGATTCCATCACATTCTGTAAGGTTACAACAACAGGAGCAGCCATCTTTCAGATTCGTTGCATGTTATATCGGATGCACCGTGTCGTCTCGTGCGCGAGTATATACTTGCTGTATAGGCGGCTGACCGCTTCCGCTCACATCAGGTTTAGTGAACGGCTCTGCGGTTGCTGAAGGCGCCCTTTCTATGATAACAAGTTCCACAGAGAGCGCGACAGTAGCGTTGTAGATCTTTCTTCAGTGTCAGCAAAACATGTAAGTTGGCCACGCTCCGGGTTGGATTAAAGAGCGAAATACACATACATAAAAACCGAATGATTCATCTTCTATGCACAAGACGTTCACAAACTTCCAAAGAGTTTCCAATGGGCATCCAATTCGTTCCAACAAAATCAAGAGTGTTCCATGCAACAATCCGAGCAGCCTATCTTTCCGAGAACGTCGTCTGACGGATCGGAAGCATTGTTTTGATGCATGTGTATTTCTGACTGAAGAACTGGCGTGCCCGTCGCTATATAGTGAACGTCTTGCACTCCATTTCTTCTCTCCAACAACACCGCTCATTCCGTATACCGGTTATTGCAAGGAGTCTGCATCGGCGTACATAAGTTCACGCCATCTCACTCGACTCGGGTTTTCGATGTATGCTTCGAGGCGTCTCCCATTGACGAGCGAACGAGCGAGCGAGCGAGCGAACGAACGAACGAACGAACGAACGAACGAACGAACGAACGAACGAACGAACGAACGAACGAACGAACGAACGAACGAACGAACGAACGAACGAACGAACGAACGAATCTTTTGTTGAATAGTGGTCGATGGTCTAAATGGGCAACGGGTGGTATGACAGGCAAGGAAGACATTGTGATAAATTCCCTCCGTTCGTTCGTTCGCTAAAGTTCATAGTTAACGGAAGTGGAAGATGGTAAATTTCCTTGACGTTCGTTTGCGAGCACCGACGGTCAAAGTGGTCTCTCATGCGGCGGCTGGAGGGACCGCAGCTGTCGTGGCACCGCCGAGTGTGGAAGCGGCGTCAGCACGAGGCAAGCTTTTTCCGCGGACGTGCGCTGAGCGCTAAGCAAAGCAACAAACATAAGAAAGCTCGTGTGTATACAGGAGAGCGGCGTGCACGCTGCATCGCGTGCGTGACTCTTTTCGCAGAGCGCGAGTGAGCGTCTTCCAGGGACCAAGATTGGTCTCCCTTTCTTTCTTTCTTTTAGAGTCTTGTGACCCGCCTCTCGATCATTCACATAGGCACTCCAGCACGGACACCGTGCGGAGTGTCCCGCTCTTCTTGCCGTCCTATAGCGTATACTATATTTCTTTCCCCTTGGAGCAGCGCCCGCGGCACCTTGTATGGCGGAGAAGCAACGGGCTCGCGCTGTGGCCTGTCAGTTGCGGTTCCACGCAGGTGTTCCGTTGACGAGCTGCGGGCGGCTCGCGCGAACCGAGTCTGCCTGCTCTCCCACGATTCGTGCAGCGCACGGCAAGAAAGAGGCGGCGCCGTCCGCTCAGAGACAGCGTCCCCACAGCTGCTGGTCGCACAGCGTTTTAGGAATGTATTTTGTCACTCGGGCAAGAAGAAAAAGAATGCACGCGTTTTGCAATTAGTTGCCCCCCTCCTGACGGTGACATGAAAAGCCTGCGGGGTCCTCCTGCCGCTCGTGAAAAAGTCAGCGCTGTGTCTTTCTTACTTTCTTGTCCAGTGTGGGTTGTTTTCGTCCTAAACAAATGCTGTTCCTGACTCGCGGTCATCATTATGATCATCGTCATAAACATAGAAAAATGAGGCTCAGGTGGCCAGCTGAAGCTACGGTGCCCGTGGCAGGGAAAACTCTCCTCCCATATAGTACAGCCCATCGAGAACGCACTACCGTTTCTCATAAAATCTTCAACCTCCTCCCCCTCTTCACGTCTCCCGGGATCGTATTTTCGGATGACCACTTTCGGGGATACACTTACACTTTTGCGTGACGTAACGGCCAACGAGATGCCTCATTGGATCGATGAGCGTCCTGTCCGCTGGCGTATCCGATTCCCGAAAGTGATGGCGACGTAGAATACGGCTTCAACTGCGCCGCCCAAGATGATTTCGAATAAGCGTTGCCTTCGTGCTGGCTGACGAGCGTTTTCTGACTCGGGACGGTAGCAGTCGGTGTTAACGGCGGATTTTAAGGCGCCGAAATACAGCCATGCAGACGCTTCATCAGCGTTTCTCAAGCAGAATAGCTACTAAAAAATAGGGCCAACAAAGTTAATTGGCTACATGTATACTTGCAAATTTACATGTTTAATAAGACCTTCTATGTTCACGAGCATCCGCGAATGCACTTTCGTTCCTTTTGGTTACCATTCTGCTGCTGTAATCGGCCACCAATTTATCGTTTATGTACGTGCATGACTGGGCCAACTATTCTTATTCCTCAGCTATACAGACTTGCATTAACTCGTCTTTGATCTCCGATCCACGCACCTGTATGTCAGCGTTACGCATGTACTGCTTGATCAGCTGACGTTGGCTCTGCTTTCGACAGCGATACACGTACGGTTCTACGATGAAACGGAGTTCGTTCTCGTCGTCGGGGAATAGCTGCTCGCTGTGCTTAAAACCGGACTCCTCGGATGCACACGTGAGTGTGTTGGCCTGATGGGGCAAACAGGTTCACGCAAGGCGCCGAGAAATGACTTTAGCGACGCGCACGACTTTTTCCCCCAGCTTCGCGTCTTTCCGGGAATGGGCGCAAACGAGCAACACCTTTCATCATTTCTCTCACATTAGGACACTTCTTCCGGCGCGGTGAAGAGTAGATATAATACGAAACACAGTGCTATATGGGGCCTATATGCGCGGCAGTGCGTGCATGTGCGTGAAATGGTTTTCTCCTTGCGTTGGAATGCGCTGAAGCTGAGACTACGACAAACCGGATGCGACATAGCTGTGAGCCAACAATGAGGTTATAGTTTTCCCTTTGAAAGTTTCCAACTGCGTGGTTGTACGTGTAAGAGAAATAACCGTGGCGATGGCGATTTCCTGAATGGCCGCTCGTTTGACCACTTAATTGACTGAATTGCTATTGCGCAGCACGTGCCCTACTTGGAGTCCATGTGACGTTCCCAAACTTATACGGATTTGTTGAAGTGGCATATCATCATCGTCATCATCATCATCATACTATTTTTATGTCCAGTGCAGGACGAAGGCCTCTCCCTGCGATTTCCCTGTCTTGCGCTAGCTGATTCCAACTTGCGCCTGCAAATTTTCTAATTTCATCACCCCACCTAGTTTCATGCCGTCCTCGACTGCGCTTGCCTTCCCTTGGCACCAATTCTGTAACTATAATGGTCCACCGGTTATCTACCCTACACATTACATGGCCTGCTCAGCTCCACTTTTTTCTGTTAATGTCAATTATAGAGTATCGGCTATCCCCGTTTGCTCTCTGTTCCACGCCGCTCTCTTCCTGTTTCTTAACGCTACGCCCAACATTTTTCGTTCCATCGCTCTTTGCGTGGTTAACTTGTTCTCGAGCTTCTTTGTTAACCTCCAAGTTACTGCCCCATATGTCAGCACCGGTAGAATGCATAGACTGTACACTTTTCTTTTCAACGACAGTGGTAATCACCCAGTCAGGATTTGGTAATGCCTGCCGTATGCACTCCAACCCAAATTTATTCTTCTGTAAATTTCTTTCTCATGATCAGGGTCCGCTGTGAGTAATTGACCTAGATAAACGTACTCCTGTACAGACTCCAAAGGCTGAATGGCGATCATGAATTCTTGCTCCTTTGCCAGGCTATTGAACATTACCTTTGTCTTCTGCATATTAATCTTCAATCCCACACCTGCTTGGTTAATGTCCTCAGTCATTTGTTGCAATTCGTCTCCATTGTTGCTGAATAGGACAATGTCATCTGCAAACTGAAGGTTGCTCAGATATTCGCCGTTGATTGTCACTCCTAAGCCTTCCCAGTCTAAGAGCTTGAATACTTCTTCTAAGCATGCAGTGAAGAGCGTTGGAGAGATTGTGTCTACTTGCCTGGACCCCTTTCTTGATAGGTACTTTTCTACTTTTTTTTTTTTGTGGGGAACCAATGTAGCTGTAGGAAAGTTGTAGATGTTTCCCAAGATATTCACGGAAAACACGGGGAATGCGGGAGATGGAAATTCAAGGTGATGAGCAAAGCGAGAACAAGGAGCAGGAGCCAACGTTTCGACAAGGGGACTTGTCTTCTTCAAAGCGCTTTGAAGAAGACAAGTCCACTTGTCGAAGCGTTGGCTCCTGCTCTCACCTTGTTCTCGTTTAATTTTCTCATCGCCAAGATATTCACGTGGCATATACTGAAAAATAAAATATGGTTATCCCCTTCCCTGTTCCCCGAGTGCAGGGCGTGGCAGGCTATAGCTCACCAGCTAAAAGCCCGAACACTATGCCTTTCCTATAATAAAACCTCTCTCTCATCTACCCTTGGATGCGTTCCTGTACAGGGTACCGCGACGAGTATACAGTACCATCCGCAGTTCCCTTTCCGATTTGTTACGCGATCTTTGTGCTTTCGGCTAGGACGTGTGCCATCATAATGGGGGCACAGCGGTTACGAAGCTAGTCTGTTTTGTAACATGGAAGATGTAGACTGTTCGTGGCAGTATTGCACGTAACTATGCGGACTGCATGAGCGCTCAGGTCAGTGGTCACTCTCGGGGGACATGGTACTGCAGGAAGTGCTTTCTGAACACTATATAGTATCGGTCATGGCTGCTTTGATTTAATGTATACGTGTTCATTGAGTTCTTCCTGCTTGTGTTCAGTATATCTGCATCCGCGGGTCGCTGTCGCTTGTGCATGTTTAACAACTGCTTGTTGGAATAGCTGCCGGTAAATCGTGATCGCTAGAGAGATGATATATATAGCGAAATAAGCTGCTCACGCGCTCACCTGTAATAGGTTCTTGCGAACGATGACTTGTCCTCCCTTTGGTTCGGGATATCTTATAACCATTCAATACGAGCTAAAGCGGATCCGCGAACACGCGCACAGGTGCGATCACAAATGAGAATAATGCAAAGCAAGTAGCACAGGATGGAAAGAAAGCGAACCAAAGCCGCAAGGGCGCGCACCTCAAAGCCAATGAGGGAGAGGTCAGTGCAGCTAGGTCCCAATCGGGGGCCTGCGTCCAAGTTCAGGTGCAGCTATGCACGTTTGGCAAGCTGACCTTGGGGTCGCGTCCGCAATGCATTATGTCGAAATCGGAACGTTCATTTATTGTCCCACAGAATATTTAGTACTTACGCGGGTTAACAGCGCACGCAGGCGAAAATCGGGAGTGCGGACGACCGAATCGGGCCACGAACTGGCGCTGCTGCTGTGCATTGTTGTTACTGAGGGATCGTGACAGGGAGTGCTGCAGCGCTGGCTCCGCCGCCCGCATGCTTGCACCTTCGACGCAGCGCCAACACCGCGGTCCTTGTCTGTTTTCTTCTTCCCTTCCGAGGCTTACCTGGGCATTTAGCGGCGGTAATGGACCTCTCAATGGCTCACGTAAAAGCACACGACCACGCGCGCGCGCGCGTGACAGCGCCCCAAAATAGGCTCCATCCCCGAGCGAAGGCACGCGACAGGCTAACTAGCAGCGGCGGAGAGTACACTGAACCGCGGGCCGATCACGCCTACTCACCCCCGCCCCCGTCGGGCCGGCCGCCCCCTTGGGCGCTGTGTGTGGATACGCGTGTACTCCGCGTTCCATCGTGTGACCCGCGTTCGTGCCAGGGGCCATGGAGCCCGGACCATTATTATCGCGCTGCATCACGAGGGGGTCGCGTGCGCGAGGTTATCGGGCCAGGTGATCGGTCGGCGCCAATCACCGATCGCTGTGCATCGCCCGTCTACAGCCGAGAAGAACGTGCGGCTGCGCGTCGTCATCGCCCCGTCGTGTCGTGAGCACCGCCGCCGCTTCTTCCTCCTTCGGCGACCGCGCGTATAGTAGTTGCTTTTGTTCCCGCCCCATGTCGCCGTTTAATCAAGGACCAAGTAGTTCCCTCCCCGCCGGTCCTCGGCCGCGATGTTTCTCAGGCGTCTTTGTTTCTGCTGGCCGTGCGCATTTATTCATTCATTCATTTATTTATTTAGCTTCGTTTTAGGCGTACACAGTGATATACAAATCGGAGACGAGTGTTCGTCGCTCGGCTCTCAAGTGCGTGTTTCGTGCGTGCTGTATGCGCCAGCAGCTGCGAGTCATTTTCGGCTCTGCCTCGAAGCATGCGGGCGTCCGTTCTCGTTAGCTTCGAGCCAAATCCTGGCGCAGCACGGGGCAATTACGCGTCGGCACGACCCTTGAGAAGGCGGAGAGCCGAGTCGTATATAGAGAGGTCGGTGTTAAGCGCTCTGCAGGTGCACGGGCCCGCGCTGCTGGAATGCTGAACTAGAGATCGAGTCTCCAATACCGCACGACCTCCTCTGCGTTCTCGAAGTATGCTTGTGCGCGCGCATATGCGCGTGTGGAAACACGTTAAACGTCTATAGTGACGACGACCTGACCGTGAGCACCTGAGAAGCGACAGGCGCCATTTTCGATGCGCCAGATTGCAGACCCAGTGGCGCTTTCTTTCTTTTTATACTGTTGGGAAGTGCATCTCTTGTGAGCTGTGCGTTGACGTGTACGGAACTTTGCTCGCAGCTCTGCGAAGTGACGCGCGGGCGTGTTGCCCGACAGCTCCGGGTCGCGTGATGCAGTCTATTCTCGGACGACGAGCGTCTCGCGAGCGCGCGGCTTGTAAGCTGACGCGTTGCGGCCGCGGACAATGCGAGAGGAGTCCGAGACCGGTCACGCGTCGCTCCTATCGCGCTGATCCCGTTCTGTCGTCTGTACTGTTTTATCTTCCTCGTTCTCTCCGTGTCATCTCATCTCGTGGGTGTTGAAGGCGCTCGTCCACTCTGCTTGTACACATACAAGCCACGCAGGTCATCTTTTGACACGAGGCGCTGAAAGGTGACATCGCATGCCAAATGACTGGACGGCTATCAACAAGTGACAAAGCTATCTGGAACACCCATGCATAAACTTCGTTGCCAAAATTTGGGACGAATATCTCGAAACTATATAGCGAACCGCGCGCGGGATTTCGGCCAAGTGGACATGTGCTGAGTGCATGCCCAGCTTGAATACTGCAACTCGGGCCAGGAAATGGCTCATTAGTAAGTAAGTAAGTGAATGGTATAGTCAATTTCTAGTAGTTTATCGGCGATAAACGCACATTTTCTGTTATCTACCAGCTCTAATAGTTGTGCTGCCCAAAAAAATAACTTCTTTGTGTGCATTACACTCTTTTTAAGAATTACGTCGCTGAAAAGGGCGTGAAAGAAACAAGGCTTGGGAGCGGGCTAGTTGGTAACCCATGAGTCCCAGGGGACAGCTGGGAACCAAACATATAACAAGCGCTAATTTGCTCAGTTGCTGAATTGTGCTGAGTATGTTGTGCACACTTCTCGTTGTTTCTTCTTGTTTTTTTTTTATGTTTATCTTAGTTTTTTTTTTCATGGAACCTCATTGTATATATACGTGTTATTTCTCCGAATAAAACAGTTGCGAGTTAGCGCTTGTCCATGTCTGGTCCCCTGGGTCAATTTCGCGCTTCAACTTTACTCATTGATGGAATCAGCATAGCAAATAGGTTATGTTGCTTATAGTGAATGTTCCTCATAAAAAAATATCTGAATGCGTGGAGGACCGCAGGCTCTGTTATTTGATGTTATATATATATATATATATATATATATATATATATATATATATATGAACGAGAGGAAATGGAACCGAGGGCTCTATGTTTATTAATCATATCACAAGAAGCCAACAAACATAGACAGCAAGAACAACATAGGGGAAATTACTTGTACTTACTAATTGAATTAAAGTAATGATAAATTAGTGGAAATGAAAGTGGATGAAAAAACAACTTGCCGCAGGTGGGGAACGATCCCACGTCTTCGCATTACGCGTGCGATGCTCTTACCAATTGAGCTACCGCGGCGCCGTTTTCCCATCCACTCATGGGCTATTTGATGGCTTCTTATGATATGATTAATAAAAATTGAACCCTTGATTCCCTTTCTTCTCGTTCATTTCATAACGAGGGTCTCTAATCCGGCAACATTGATGACTTCAGGTAGCATATGTGGGTTTATTGACCAGTTGCCTTCACTCAAAAAGATCACGTACTCGTGGCGCCCACATCCGCCGCTAAGGTTTGTGAGTGGTGGCGCTGGCTAACACTCCCAGGGCTAGTTTCTAGTTGTAAGTGTAACATGAAAACGCTGCAGTTAACTAAGCCGATTGTGAATCCGACTACACGTGGCCTTCCCGTGTCAGGATTGTAGCGCGATCTCTTTTGCAGCGTTATAGACTCTAACTCCAGGCCACAAGGGACGTACATATACGTCAATAGGCATGCGCCTTAGGTGTCCTGCAATTTTGGAGGGCTTGATTGCAATCACTGTTGCTTCGTGATTACAATGTTCAAAAGCAGAGATTTATTTCGCACCATGCACCACTTCGTTGGCGATGAAATGTTCTCGTTGTACGGCTGTAAGGTGCGCATGTTCTTTTTTTTTTTTTCTAGCCGTAATAACACCTCGGGACGGCTAGAGTAAGCATCCGCACGCACGTCTTTGTTCGTGGCTCCGTACGTGATGTACGGCGCATTGTTTTTTCGGCCCACATAAACGCGCCAGGCTTCTTCGTGCGCTCTGGAAACATTGTGTACAAATGAAAAGATCGGCCGACGACCGAGCTATATGCCCGGAGTATACGGCTACTCATTGGTGTTGACGCCGTGGTGAAGGCTTGTATTTCTATTACGTTGCATGTGGTTTTCGTTCATGTTCAGTTTATTCATGCCGTGCGTGCCTATACATCAGTGGATTCCTTTTAACGCGATAGCTTTAAAAAGAATCCACTGATGTATCAGAAGATTAAAAGAAGAATAAGCCTCAAAAGATAAAAAAAGAGCATTATACAGCGTGGGAAACTGGGCTGCACATCCATTCAGACAGGCTTTCATGGAAACAAATGTCAGGCTTGCTACGCACAGTGCTTGCTATGTCAGAGGGAAATGATGGATAGAAATCGTGCCCGTTAGAGTAAGGAGGGAGAAGAAGGGGAAAAAAAGTAAACGTGCGAGCCAGCTAATTCGCTAATGAAGACAGAAGAACCTGAGCCTACCTGCGCATGGCACCTGAGACTGCCTTTTGCGAGTTGTAAAAACTTGTAGGACGCTTAAGCTTCGCCTTTAAGAGTAGAACGCGATAGCGTTATCGGGACCCGTTCGCATCGCATCGTTCGCATACGGCAAGTAGACTTCATTCACTGCAACACTGAACATGGGAAAGGCAGCTTACAAAGACCAAGCTTACACCGATCCCCTTAACTTTTAAACTGAAATGCATTGCTGGAAAGACGTTTTTCCAGGGGCAAAACTTGGTGGACGCTTAAACTTCGCCTTCAAGAGTGGAACGTGATAGCATTCAAAGGTCCTTGACTGTTTTTCACACTTCCCGGCAACTGCAGCTTATGTAACCGTAATGTTTACCGGGAAACGCTGGCGGTCAATGCTATGCACGAAGGCGCGCTTTCTAGTAGAAACGCGGTCTCTTTCGTGGGCCGGCCTTTTTTTTTATTGTTTGCACCTTTAATATTTCAGCCTGAGAAGAGCAGCGAGCTTAACTCATTGAGTCATGAGAGAGAGAGAGAGAGAGTGAAGAGGAAAATGCGCTATTTTATGCAAGCCTAGCACGGCTCAGCGCCTTGGTGAAGGGGAGGGGCACATAAGTAATTTTTGATCTAAGAAAATTGTTTTTCAGTCTATTTTCACGTTGGTGCATTGGTGAGGGGTATATCCTGAAGATGCTCATCAAATACAAATGGCGTCTCCGTTTACCTGTTCTGACCCTCAAATGAAACAGCACTGTGAGTGTACGTGTACGTGCGCGCGTGCGTGCGTGATTTTCGAGAGGGCGCGGAGGAAAGGCGTTAATTTCCGCCGCCATATTGGGAGCGCGGCTCAGCGCCTCTCGAATGTCGCATACACACGTTACAGCTATAGTTAACTGAATATGCAGCGCCGAGTTGTGTCAGTGAAGTATTTATTTTTCTTTCTTTTTTGCGTTTCAGAACACTTCCCGAGGCCAGGACCTTCTGGATGTGGTCTACAAGCACCTGAATTTGCTGGAGACAGCGTACTTCGGCCTGCGCTTCGTCGACACCCTGGCGCAGACGGTGAGAATTAATGTCCACCAGGTGTTTAACATGACGATGAAATACAGTGTGTGCTGGAATCCTGTCAGGTCGGAACAATTGGTCATCAACAAAGAGAACTCCAAGCGAAGACGTGGACCAATAGGCGAGGCGACCTGAGTAATAGTATACTAGCTCCATCGGCGTTGATTTACTGCATATGTTGAGTTACTGCACGTCCAATCCCCGCCTCCCACATGCACGTACTGTGCAAGCGTATGTAGGAGACGGAACCAAAACGAATGCATGACAACTTACGCTCTGGAGTCTTGTTTATGCGTTGTTTTGCTCAGACCGGTGACATTTGCGAAGAGCACTTTTCTTTTAGCGGGAGGGACGCGTCGTTGTGGTTGTCGGTTGTATAAGCTTTCATAATACTGTTTATGTAGTTATAACGGACATGTCATCGTGTTACGTGCTAGAAAGTTGAGACGTGATGCGAGTGCATGCAAAGAAAGACAAATTCTATCAAGTGAATCCACTTATCCCGCCTGGCTGTTCGCAACCCCGCAGATGTGATGCCTGCCGAGTTTGTAAGGTATGAGAGAGAGAGAGAAAGGAAAGGTAGGGAAGCTATAGCCGGAAAAAATCCGGTTTGCTTCTCTGCACAGGGGAAAAGAGATTTGAAGAGATGGAAGGGAGAACACTATCACAGCGTATCTCGCAGGTCCGTAGATTGCTGGAAGGGGAACTGGCGATCTGGGTGCCTTTAGCGCATGCGGTCGTTGCACTGACAGGTGTCGGCTGTCTCTAAGGTCGTGCACATCACCCGCCTTTGCGTAGTACAATGTGGACAGCTGCGCAGTATATATATGAGCATTGTTTCCTCACTAGCCACGTTGTCACATGCAGGTATAAGGTACACCCATTTATGAACGAGTGTGATTTCGTAAACGCGCGACACAGAGCCACAACCGGTACATAAGAGTTTGTTCACACCTTGGCACCCCAGGTGGTATACAGATCTTCCAGTCGGGAGTCAGTGAATGTAGGCGACTGTTCGCGAAGCTTGTTGAGTTCTACGAGGACAATGTATACAGTCGCGTGCCATGGGGCAAAGTGTAACTGATGTGCCTGTTCTTGCGAGTGGAATTAATGCGTACATGTCACAGTTGTGCGCAGAATGCGCGGATTCATCAGTGCGATCGTTTCTTTTGGCACCGCAGTGTGCCGCAGCAGCGACTGATAAAGTATATCGCATTCCTGTTGTGTTTCTCGGTGGTGTAAGCTTAGTCTTATCTCTGATAAAAGTTGTTTATGAGATCCGTGGCTCATAGGAGTTTAAATACTTTCGAAGGCTATCTTCGACTCGCAAAAAATGGTGCAGTGATGAAGTGGCTTCTGAAGAATAAACTCGAAGCACAGAAAGCTCCGCTGCCCGGGACTGTCACACTGAATCTCTTGATCTTGACGTAATACAACAGACTTCATTGGAAGGGCAACTGCGCCTGTCTCACTAACAGAATTAACAGAACCGTCAACACACACACACACACACACACACACACACACACACACACACACACACACACACACACACACACACACACACACACACACACACACACACACACACACACACACACACACACACACACACACACACACACACACACACACACATATATATATATATATATATATATATATATATGTATCACTCCGACGAAGGCCGGTCCTCCGGCCGAAACGTCAGTCAGTAAATATGCCATAAACGTTCGTCTTTTTTTCCTTTTTTGAATATATATATATATATATATATATATATATATATATATATATATATATATATATATAGGAAAATCAGAAGCACAACTTCGCGGTTATCTTAGGTTTATTATTTTCCCAACAGTTTCGGTCGGTGGACCGACCTTTTTCAAGGGATACAGGAAAATATAAACAGACTCTTGCAAGATTTTCCTGTATCCCTTGAAAAAGGTTGCAAGATTTTCCTGTATCCCTTGAAAAAGGTCGGTCCACCGACCGAAACTGTTGGGAAAATAATAAACCTAAGATAACCGCGAAGTTGTGCTTCTGATTTTCCTAAATACGCTTGGCCCATTGAAAAATCCAGTTACTACTATATATATATATATATATATATATATATATATATATATATATATATATATATCTCATAAGAAGCCAACAAACATGACACAAAGGGCAACATAGAGGAAATCACTTGTACTTACTAATTGAAATAACGAAAGTGATAAATTAACAGAAATTAAAGTGGATTAAAAAACAACTGTCCGCAGATGGGGAACGAACCCTCGTCTTCGCATTACGCGTGCGATGCTCTCACCATTGAGCTGCCGCGGAGCCGTTTTCCCATTCACTTTCTGGGGTATTTATGTTTTTACAACTAGAACTCACCCTGGGAGTGTTAGCCAGCGCCACCACTCACAAACCTAGGGGCGGATATATATATATATATATATATATACGAACATGAAGTCGGGTGCCGTGCGCCTCGTGTACGGTAGAAATTACAGCGTTGCTTGTTTGAACGATACTAATAGCACTCCAACTTTTCTTTTGATGCCGGGAATAATGAGCCTGCACGTTTTGTTGGTGCACGACGCCACGAAGGCGACGGCCGTCTTCTAGCAGGTGTTTGGCGTACGTTGTACATGACCGCATTGTAGGCGGGTAAGCCAGGGCCGGTATTTCGTAGCGATGCGTTATGCTTTATTCTATGCTAGTCTTAACATCCACCGCTCACGGGCGGCTGATCCCGTTGATAACGTGAGCGGACCGTCGCTTTGACCGCTGACCAAGCGCGAAAAGGCCTTAGCATCGGAAAAGCATCACTACAATATACCGGCCCAGATGTAGCGACGGAAGGCGATTAAGGTTTCTTATATGTGTACTATGGATGTCAAATGCAATACACGCGTGGTGATCGGGTGATCTCGTGCAAATGCTACGGTAACCACTGTAGATGCACGCATCGGGAGTCCAAGGCAGGTCAGGAGTGCTTGCGCTTGGACGCTCTGAAGTGTACGGATGTTGGTCACGCAAGCGTTTCCCAGCACATGTACGCTATATACACCTCGGGAAGCCCAGAAAAAGTTGACAGTACGATTGCAGCATCGATTGTAGCATCAATTGCACTATGAACTCCAGGACAATCCGCCTAGAAATCCGAGAAAATGAAAATTGCTGTCAAACCTTTTTCTTTTTTATTGCGATAGCAATTATATGGACACTCCAAGCGGATTTCTGCCGTCGCCGTGAGGTTCCGTATAAAGTCCAAGGGCAATAAAATCGTCGCCACGCGCCGTATGCTGTATGTTCGAGTAGAAGCGCGCGATGGACGCACGCTTTCACGAAGTGCGAACGCACGGCGGAGAGCAAACGTGACGTCTTCAGTCGTGCGAAAGGCCGTGGGGGGATGGGAGGGAGGGAGGGGAGGCGACGTTTAGCTGCGGCACCAAATGCGTATCTTGCGACCGGGAACAAGGGGAACTGGCGACTCCCACGCGAAAGGAGGAAAGCAGGAAGGCAACGTGGGAGGAAGGGGGTGCGGCTTCTACTCTGCCAGCAACTACGTACTTGTACTTCGTGCGACTGTGGGCTGTCGCACGCACCGTATCTTGATAACGATCTTCGCACGGCTTTGACGTTTGTTTGCGCTGTGCTTTCGCCGCTCAATTTCCGTTGAAGCGATAAACCGCACGAACCTTCGCTCGCTGCTGCTACCGCGCTTGCCCACGCCAGCGTTCTGACAGTAGCCTGCGGTCATCGAGTGTGATCTATTCATGTTTGCTCTGCGCGCTGACACCGTGCTTGCTAATTCAGTTAGTGAGAGAATGTGTCCAAGTTTAAGCAGCCCATAAAACTACTATCTTTACTCCGTATAGCTCTCTACTAATTTGCTATCACAATTGATGCCTCGCCTTTCGGGCGAAACTGCGACATTTTTTTTCCATAGGCATCGATGAAAGATACGTTGTACATACTGGCGGTGTCACAGACAAATTTAGAGAGAATGTAGAAGGAAAGCTGAGCATCCTGGGTAGCACAAGGCTGGCTGAAATCCGCAACGTCACGCTAACGGTACGACGTTTCTAGAGCAAAGTCTGCAGTAACAAAACGTGAACACTATAGCCGTCCCCCACTCATGCACGGGCTGTCAGTTTTCCAGCGTTGCTCCACGACTCCCTGCGAAAGGAAGCTCGACTGATTTTGCCTCAGTGAGCTATTTAGAGCAAGAAACTGGAGTCGGATGCAGAAGGCAGGACACACACAAACGCTTCACTTCAAGTTGCTCTATGCTTTTGCCTTTCTCTGTTGACTATGTAGGACAGATATCTGCTCTTTTCGAAGGCGTGCATTCAGTGACTCGCTCACACTTGCGCCCGCGAGCTCTGCCTCGTAGTACCCTTTGCGAATGTCGCCCGCGACAGCGTCGTTTCCGCCGGTGTAGGCCTCCTCCTCCTCCTTCGAGAAGGAAACCTTGCAGGCGTGCATGCCAAGGGCAGTCGCGCGCATCGCTGCCCCGAGTGTGTAATCCTCCAGGCGCGACTGATGCCCACTTCCCAGCGGACGCCCCCATTTGCTCTCTATTCTCTTGGAGCGTGACGCTGTGCTCTCTTCGCTGACGGTTACCTCACGGGATGAAAGGCGCGCTGTTGCCTCTATCGGTTTGCCATGAGCAAGAACAGAGGTTAATGGACATTTTTTTTTGTTCCTCCTGTTCTCTTCTTGCCCAATTGGGCAAGCGCTCATCGGTTTCGTTTCTTTGGAGAAACTGGGAATTGTGTCGGTGTGTGTGCGGCTAGTGGGACGAACGAGCACAAGCATCAGAAGTAGGGCTGGTGATCACGATAGCATGCAGTATAACAGAAGGCAAAGTGCTGTGAAGTAACATGCATGGGCAATGCGCACGCAAGTGGTTTTGTGGAACCTGTCGGCATGCAGAATATATGACGATTTTTCTCCTTGGTCCCAGCCTTGTGCATGCGCGTGCGTGCGTGTGTGAAAGAGAGAGATCAAGAAAGAAGAGGTTGGGAAGTAAATTCCTTTCCATTCCATTCCATATGAATAAACTCCATCCAAAAATTTTCAGATGTGATCGTTATTATACTCCGATAAATGTTTTCCTTCAATCACCCGATTTTTGGCCAATAGTGGGTACGAGCCACTCTTGATGGCAAGCAAGCAAATGACGAAAAGAGGGCGGCAGGACACGGATTCAGCAGCCCCTCGAATCTATCGTTTCCTGCAGCTGTTTCGACGCAAAAAACTCATCTGCTGAAACGCTCGCGTTAACCGCGAGGCAAAAAGAGCGGTTTCGCCTTGCGCCCGCTGGTGTGCAGTCGTGAGATATGCCTCCCGATACGGAAGCGTCAAAAACGGCGTTCGCACGGCCCACAGGGCACGGCACAAAGGCGAGCGACCCGGAATTCGCGCCACGATGCGCTGCCCGGCGGTCAATGCGCGGGCTTCCGGTTGCGTACGCCGGGGAGCAGTGGTCCCTCCTCAGACTCGCGCGTCCACCCCCTTCTTTCTCGCGGCCTCTCGTTCCGATCTTCGTCTCCCTCTCTCTCTCTCGCACAAAATGCTGTCATGAAAGTCTTCCAGGAACAATGGCAAGCGACGGCTTTCCTGAGCGGCCGCCTCGCTCTGTGTTTATGCTGTGCTAACGCAAACAAGAAAGCCATGCGCGCGCGAAGGCCGCGGTTTGGTCAACATATTCGGCGCCGATCGCGGAGGCCGAGTGGCGAAACCTGCCGGTTCGCGGGCTGCTCCGTTCGCGATTCCAACCTTGCTTGTGATGGGAGCAGCGTCGTCAGTCGGCGCCATGGTCGGCGCCACCGTGGTCTGCGATGAGACGCTCATGGTGAGGGCGGCGTGGCATGCATTCGGAAACTGGCGCGCTGCCCTCCAGACATATATTGCGAGTATGGGTGTGTTCCAATACTCGCCTTAGACGGCTAAATAGACAGCTAAGTGGACGGCGGCGATCTTAGGTCTCGTTCCAATTCTCACGAAGATGTCAAAGTAGACAGCATCGCGAAGGCAGCATCGAAGTCAAGAACGATGCAACCTGCAGGCTGCTTTCCTGTCTAAACAAGATGGCGACTGAGCAGGACGCTTAGAAACTCGACGGGAGGGTTGTCTGCGCACACAAAAACGTAGACACGCTTTTCTATACCCTTAATGTAAGTCACATCATGTTTTTCATAGGTTCGCAGGCGAAAGTACTTAAAAAAAAATGTCGCAGTTTCGTCCGAAAGGCGAAGCATCAATTGCGATAGCAAATTGGTAGAGAGCTATTCGGAGTATGGATAGTAGAGTAGTTTTATCGGCCGCATAAACTTGGACACATTCGCTTTCTAACTGAATTGACAAGCGTGGTGTCATCGCGCACAAGCAAACATGAATAGATCACACTGAATGACCGCAGACAACAACTGTCAAAGCGCTGGCAGCAAACGTAGCCGCTGCAGCGGGCGAAGAATCGTGCGGTCTATCGCTTCAACGGAAACTGAGTGGCGAATGCACAGCGCATACAAAGGTCAAAGCCGCGTGGAGATAAGAGACGGTGCGGGCGACGGCCACTACAGCCAGTGCAAGCGTATTTGTTGGCAGAGTAGAAGCTGCTTCCCCCCCCCCCCCTCCCTCCCGCGCTGCCTCCCCGCTTTTTTTTTTCTTTCGCGTGGGAGATTGCGCTGCCAGTTCCCCTTGCGCTGGGTTGCAAGATAAGCATTTGGTGCCGTAGCACAGCGTCGCCCCGCCTCCTCCCCCCCCCCACCCCCCCCCGTACCCCCACGGCCTTTCGCGCGACAATCGCGTTTGCTTTCCGCCGTGCGTTGGCTCTCCGATTTAGCGCGCGTCCCCTGCGCGCTTTCACTCGCGCATACGGCGCGCGGCGACGATTTTATCGCCCTTGGAATCTATACGGAACCTCACGGCGACGGCGACGCCGACGGCAGAAATCCGGTTGAAGTGTCCATATAATTGCTATCGCAATAATACAGAACTAATGTGTGTTTTTCTCAACATGTTTTTGTCGCCGCGAGGTGGCGTCACGTCGCAGAAGCGTCTTCCAGACGGCTCGAAACGCGTTCCATTACTTGTCCTCGAAGCTGTCTTGGCTGTCTTCGTAGACGTCAAAGTAGACTGTCTACGATGATGGAAAATTGAAACACAGCCTATATCTCTCTTTTCTCTTTTCGTACAATGCCTGATGGGGGATCCAGCTTGTTGGCGTCCATAATATTGTTTACATTAACATTCATGGCATGACTTGCATATACAGGCTATTTCAGCGAACACTTTCAAAATTTATTTAAGGTTGCCTGTGGCAGATAGCCCAATTCTAGTTAATGAGCTGGTCTACTCGAAGAGGCGGACATTATTAAAAAGATTGAAATGCATAATCGACTAATTAAAAAAATTCACTAAGTAAGTTTTTAACTAATTGCCTGATGGCCCATATTGAAATTAACAAATTGTAGCGGTGGAGTTCGCAAGGCGGATCCACTTGGAATTAATTCTCATGATGGCACCAGTTTCGAGGTATTAATACTCGAACTTTCCGGAGAAATGCATTGGCGTTCCATTTAATATTGTGCTTCAATGCATAAAGCGACGTTTTGTTAAGAAACTAACTGGAACGCCAATGCGTTTCTCCGCAAATTTCGGGAATTAATATCTCGAAACTGGTGTCATCCCGAGAATTCGTTCCAAGTCTATCCGCCTTGTGAATTCCACGGCTACAATTTGTAAATTGCAATATGGGCCATCAGGTAATGAGTTAAAAACTTAATTTGTGAATTTTTGTTATTTATTTTATTAGTCGATTATGCATTTCAATTTTTTGTGGAAGTAATGTCCGCCTCTTCGAGTAGACCAGCTCACGAACTAGAGTTGTGCTATCTGCCACAGGCAACCATTAAGAATTTTTGAAAGTGTTCACTGAAACACCCTGTATAGTGTCTGGGTATCCGTTAACTCTGTCTATACTATTATCATGCGCGGGTGCAGGGGGTTCATGTTGCCAATGTGAAATTTGTTTAGTGGGTACAGACCCCGTCAAGCCTGTTTTGTGCTTTTTTTTTCTGTGCTCCTGATAACTGTATTTTTAGGCACTGTTGTCCAATAAACTTTGACTTTGAATGTCAGGGCGTCCTGACCCCCCCCCCCCCCCCCCCCCCCCGCGCGCTGTCTAACTCACAATTTACTTCGATCTCCTCAGACCTATACAGAGAGCAGCGTGAACTGACACTCGTGATAAGCGAGATTAGTTTTACCCTATTGGAGGTCTTCGGTGAATGTATCTCGTCGGGAGGGAAGGAATGAGATATGCAGGAATGGGGCAAGACTGTTGCTGTGTGTACGTATGGGCCGCGCGAGAGTTGCACACGATCTGCGTGCTTATATACGCGTGTGCGTGCGGACTGCCGAGGCTTGCAGATTGGCGCAGACTCGATCCGACTCGACGGTCGTGGTGCTTATTTGAGGCTCGAGCTGATTCGCTGGTTCGGTGTGGTTCGAAGGAATGGAGTGATATAGGGGCAAGAGAGAAGGGCGACACGTCGAGAGAAGCCCACGCCCAGTGGGGTGTTCTCCACATGGTCGGTAATTCCGCCTTCGCCCTGTCAAAAGGGAAAACTCTGAGCGGCCGATAGCCTCGCGAGAACAAATCCGTTGCTGCGCGCTGTCTTTCGGTCCTACTTGCGGGCCCATTGAAAACACCGAACTGCTACACGGAGGTCGCCTCGCTGTTCACGCATTTGCGAAATGCTGAATGTGACTTTGTGAAGGTTCTTTCACGCGGTAACGTAATTTGCGAGTATTTACGGTGGTGCGTTTGTTTCACACCGTGAGATCGACTAAAGGGCTTCGCAAGATCGCCGGACGAAATACTTGCCCCGATTGGCTGACCCCCGAAGCAGTATATAATATAACAACATTAAATGGGTCCTGTTGGTATTTAGGCGAAGATATCGCCCGGAATGTAAAAGACGCATCGCCGCAAATACACACGTATACGCAATTGGAAATGTTTAGAAGTCCAAGAGTCCGGGGACGCCGTAGTTTTTACAGCGAAGCTGTATGTGGCTAGCCGATTCGTCCGTCTGTCTCCTGTACGCCGAAATCTATCATCAGCAATGGCTCGAGCGTCGTCGTCTTCTTCCACAGCTGGCTCGTTGGCGCGTGCCACTGTTCCCGCGTTCGTTGTCGTCTTCCACAATGGCTCCGTTGCTGCTCATCATTCCAGCGCAGAATTTCACTTCTGTCGTCGTAATGGGGAGGCCGCGTTTACGGGGGTATGAGCCATTGCTTAAGGGGATGTGAGCCATTCATTGTCTCACCGTAACGGTCAGATTTAATTTTGAAGCAATTTAACTTTGAAGAATCGCAAGCGGCAATATGCGACAACGGCGGACTGCGGGCATATACCGTCAGTGACGTCGTTCTCTCCGTCGCAGCCGAACGTGTGTGTAACCTCATTAAGAAACACAAAGACGTAACCAATAATTGAGAAATACTTTAATGAACCGTCGGGATTAAACCAGTGATAAACACCGGGGCCGCACGTTTCATCGTCGCTGGTTAACCATCTGTACGGAGTGCTTGGGCGTTGATTTCTTGCTTAGAATCTTGATGGGTTGGGAAATGTGCTGCGTTTCCTTCAGCTAGTTATTTTTTATCTTTCGTACGGGAAGATTTCTATACTGATTTGCCATGCATACACCGGTATCGGCTCGGCCTGCGTGCACCATCCGAAATGTGCAAAAGTTTAACTCCGTCGCGAAAGCCGCATCAAAGTGATGTTCAAAGAAGAAAGAGAGCAAGCGGGAAGAAAGCTTACAAACAAAATGTAGAACATTTTAAAGCAGCTCGAGAAAGAGGTAGAAAAAATTCAGAGCCCTTCCCCTGTCGAGGAAATGGGGGTAAGCGAAGCTTGTGGCAAGACGACGCGTTCCGCTTCATTCGCCCCAAACTCAGGGTAGGTGGCTCTTCGCTGACGTTTGGCCTCAACATCGCGCTGCCCGCAACTCGGGGTTTAGCCTGGGCTTCGGAAGCCCTCACGCTAGAATCGGCACGTCGACGACGAGCCCTTTCCCGAGTGAGTTCGCGGCGCCGTTGCTCAAATGCAGCCGGCTCCTCGGCGGAATGCACCACGGTAGCCTTCCATCCGGTCGCCGAAACTGATCTGAGGCGAGGGAAACCCGGCGGAGCGCGCGCCCCCTTGTAAGGTCGTTGTTAAGGTTCGCCTTGATTGAGACATGTGTGCATCCTTTTTGTTTAGTTGGAATGCGTGGTCACTCGTCTTCTCTGGGGTCTCTGTGTGTTTGTGTATTTGTTGCCTTGTAATGTTGTGCACCTTGCTCGCACCCGAGTCGCTTCCCGAGGACGCCTGCAAAGCGGCGGTGGCCGGACGGGGTTCCGCGATAAAGGCTGCGGCAGGGGTTCTCGCGCACTTGGTCTTGCGAGCACCATAAATCGCACGGCGCGCCGCTAGCGGCATCTGGAGAAAGGAGTGTTTGGGGAGCGTTTTGGTCGGGGGCGAGGCGGCGCGGGCAGCTCGGTAGGTTCGAGTGGCGCCCACCGCCGGTGTGACTTATGCAGCCCGGACACATGGTCCTGAGGCTGGGGGTGAGAATGTGCGCGGCTGAGCAGGCAGCGTAGCCTGAGACTTGAAAGACAACGGACCGATCTCCCAAGTGCCCGATCGGGGCGACGGACTGCCCGAGGCCTTCGCTCATGCGCATTCATTAATGTGTACTCGCTTTTCTTGTTTACTATATACTCGCAGTGTAACCTCTGTCTGTCCGCAATTAAATTCGGTTCTATTATTTGGATAACAATTATATGGACACTCAAAGCGGATTTCTGCCGTCGCCGTCGCCGTGAGGTTCCGTATGACGTCCAACGGCGATGAAGTCGCCGCGCGCCGTATGCTGATGTGCGAGTGAAAGCGCGCGAGGGACGCGCGCTTTCACGGAGAGCGAACGCACAGCGGAGAGCAAACGCGCGTTCTGCGCCGTGCTCCCTGAAGGGCTGCAGAAGTAGGCGTCTCTTTCCTCCTTTACAATCACCATATATATATATAAAGCAAACGCGACTTCTTCCGCCGCGCGAAAGGCCGTGGGGGGACGGGAGGGAGGGAGGGGAGGCGATGTTTAGCTGTGGTACCAAATGCGTATTTATATAAAAACGTTGCGAGGCGAGAAGGTGGTAAGGACTTCCGACGCTGCTCGACGAGTGTCCCGTTCTGATCTCGTCGAAAACCTCCCGAGCCGCCCTAGAGGTACCCGCAACAAGTCACCAACGCGGCGCGCGTTCGGTGCGAACGCGGGCAAAACGCCGACGGCGTCGACAACAGTTGTGCGCGTTGCTGGTGCTGCTGCATGTCCAAGTTTATAAAGCTGATAAAACTACTATCCTTACACCCTATAGCCCTCTATGAATTTGCTATCGCAATTGATGCTTCGCCTTTCGGGTGAAAATGCGACATTTTAACGCGATAGCGTTAAGGGCCCCGTGTCGCCGAAAATCCGGCGTCGGTGTCGGCTTTGGCGCCCGCGGCCGAGAAAATCATCCCCAACCACGCAGGCCCTCCTAATATATTTAGGTATGCGCGCGCGCCACACCATTCTATCATCAATGTTGCTCATACCTTGTCTTGCATTCTTGGCAAAGATTTTCCTCGGAATTTTGAGAATAACAATCCACAAACAAATGTCAAAACAAACAAAACACCCACAGCGCATGCCTTTTATGTTAAAACTTCTCAGACTGAAATATTAAAAGTACGAAAGAAAAACGTAAACCTGAAAATTGTGCAATTTTTTTTTGGCGCGGCTGTGCAATATCTCCGGGATCGCCCTACGCAAGAGGCCGCGTTTCTACCAGAAAGCTCGCCTTCGTGCATAGAGTTCGCCGCCAGTGTTTCCCGGTAACCATTACTGTTGCTTCAGCTGCAGTTGTCGGGAAGCGTGAGAAGCAGTCAGGGATCTTTTAATGTTATGGCGTTCTTAAAAGCGAAGCTTAAGCGTCCTCCCATTTTTTTTATTGACATCCACGATTTTGAGTCCGTGAATATATATATATATATATATATATATATATATATATATATATATATACCGAAGCTCGAGAACAGTGCAACAGCTTAAGAAAAGCTGACAACGACTACGAAGACAAACTAAAACACCAAGGAAGAAGAGCCCGGCGGTGGACGAAAGAAGAAAACTTATCCCCTTTCCTTCCCTTTCCCTCCCCGCGACACACCCAACGACCCTGATTGGTCGCGCGCGTCACGTACCCGCATATCCAATGCGGGTATGAGCCATAGTAGTTTTCGCGTTACATCGCCGGCGCAGGCTAGCGTATACAAGCTTCGTTTGAAAAAAAGGGAACGGAAGACAAGGAGGTTAGCCAGTGTACTGGCTGGCTACCCTGTGCTGGGGAAAGGGATAAAGTGAAAAAATGTGATAGAAGAAACAAATAAAAAAATAAAGTGAGAGAAATTCACACAACAACGCGATGATACGCGCTACAATGTTCAAAGTTGGTCGCACAATTTACAAGCCCTCAAGAACTTGAGCAGAGCACCTGGACTCCTAGAACGTTTTTCCTCTGTCAAGGGGCGATCGAAATAATCTCCATTTGTCATCTAAGAAGCTTGCTTAAAGAGAGACACTAAAGAGAGACACTAAGATGAGCTGTATTAGTAAATCACACTTGTTGTCCGAAACACCCGCTCTCGATCACCGCGAGAAACACGCAAACAACGCAAACACGAAAGGCGACGCCGCATTGAAGTTCCTGCACCAGCTCATGGATTTCTATGGTCCTTTCTATGGCCAAGTTTTATTAGTAAAAATTAACTGCATTATCTTCTGAAGGAGCCAATGTTTCAGAACTTTTACTGAGCCGATTACGATTACATACTTTGAAATTCGTGACCTCACTCTGATGGTGTGGGGTCTCGGCTCGACCTTAAAAAAAAAAAAAAAAAGAAGCATCGACTTTGATTTTCTCTTTTAATAATCAACTTATTATCGCGACAATAACGAGAATAGAGTTTTGAAATAATACTTTACCAGTCAAAACTGATTTAGTGTTCCTATTCAAATTTTTTTATTATTATTTAACGTATACGTCGCAGTTATAGCTGCGCAGACGTTGCAGTGGAGGACTGCGGATTAATTTCGACCTCCCGGGAATTTCAGTCACCCACCGTAATCTCAATACACGAGTGACTGTGCGTTCTGCCCGCACCGAGATTCGGCACTCGCGGCAGAACACCGCACCATCACTGCCGAGCCACGGCTACGACTATACATGTTTGCGAGTTTACGAAAACATTCGCGCTCATTTGCGTGATATGTAGAGTATGTACGCTGCTTTCACTCGATGTCCCCGCTTGGTCAAACCGCAGTGCATGGTCAGCGGCCATCCTCGCAGAAGAAAGCAGAAAAAGGCTGAGGAGGAGGAGGAGGAGGAGGAGGAGGAGGATCCATGGCGGCACGTAACGCGGTGGAATGCCGCTCAGCTGAGGCTCTTCCTCGTCTGTCGCATGGCGCTTTAATGTGAGCAGCCTCGTTGTCCGCCTCCTCCCCCCCTTCCCCCTTTCTCGTTTCCTTCTTCATCTTGGTATAGCGCAGGAAATGGCCGAGGTATAGCACGAACAGTGGCAGCAGCGGTTCATTGCGTCCGCGGAGTGAAAAGTTCGCGAACGACTGTGGAGGAAGAACGAAACAAACAAACAAGGAAAGAAAGAAAGGCCACGGGCGGCAGACGATCGGGCACACGCGGTTGCGGTCGGCGAAAACCCGGAAAAAGGCGGCTACGCGAGGAGGAGAGAGGATCGTCGGTCCGAGGGAGCCCGCATGCAGCAGCATGGACACGCAAACCGCCGCAGTCGTTCGACCCCGCTGCGGGTGCCCGAAGGAGTGTCCGCGCGTGCGGCGTCCCGGGGTGCCCGACGGCCTGGGCCCGTTTCGCACGCCGACTGTGCATGCGTTGAAGAGAAACGGCCCGCCCGAATTTCGCCTGTACAGTCCAGCTGGTATGCGGCCGCCGCTCGGGTAAACGGGCGCGGTTGCTTCGAACGGCTTCGGATGCTTTTCCTTGGGGGTAGTATAGTAATTATCCCCTCGGAGGGGTTGGCCTGAAGCGAAGGGAGTGTTCCTGCTACTTGCGAGGCGCGTTCGGGAGCATCTCGAACGGAGCCAACCTCGATCATCGACTCTCGGTTTTATATGTTCGAGCATGTCTTTGAGCCGGCCCTAATTCTGTGTACGCTACAGTTTCGTAGACGTTCCTTGGCCTCCGGGCTGAAGTAGCTTGGTTGGTATTTCGTCGGAGTAATTTTTCAGAGGCCTTTCTTTTTAAATAAGGGTTCTCTTTCTTATACGAAATGGTATTGAGTTAGGACTTTCTTCCTTTGTTTTTTTTTTTTGTTTTTTTTTTTAGCGCCGACCTACAATATTCTATATTATATGTACTTATTCTACTGGCAATGTTTGGATAGCGAATTTTCCGAATCGAATCGAATAAGAATATTCGAGAGAAACCAGGCCTCGAACATTGAATCGAGTGAACATTTTCAGGTGTTAAACAAAGTGAAATATAAGGGTTGCGTGGAGTCCGTTTAGTGAAAGAGAAAAAGACGTTACATTACTTTACGTGTAATGTCGTTCACAACTGCCCTACCGGTCAACTGAGGAGCTTGCAAATAAGAAAAAACCGCAAGGTGATCTGATATGCACGGTGACAGTGAGGAAACACAGGAACAGTGGGTCGCCACATGTTGAAGGAGCAAGAAGTTTAACGCTACAGAATCGCACATTATTTTAATGGGATGCCAAGATGTTGATATTGTCCACATAATCAGTTACATTCTCTGAATTAAAAAAAAAGAAAGATCGTATGCCGCCTAAAGATGAGGCATCCTGATTTGTCAATAGGAATTATTGAGCAGAAGTGAGCTATTATCCGTGCTTTGAACAAGTGGCGCCTCTCCGCGGCAACCGCGGCGTGCCCGGCGGCAGCAGAGCCATTATATAGGAACAGTCGTCACAATTGCATCTGGCTTTCTTCCTATAGACATGCAAAAAGCTTTTATTATCCATTATATTCGAATGGAAACGAGTATTCGACTACTTCGAATAGTGAATTCACGAGTGGAATAGAGGAGACTTATTAAATTCTTATAATAAATTTCGAATATTTGCACATCCGCACGCTATACCGCTTCCGTGCACCGGCTCCTCGCAAAATAACTCGTTCGCTGTTTCTCATGGCCGGTGGACAGACCTTCCTTGCAGACATGGTTTGGTCGACAGCTCTCTCTCTCTCTCTCTCTTTTTCCCCTCCATGTAAAACGTGGTTCACGCCACCAGTGAGCAATGCGCGCTTGGAAAATCACAAACGGATATTTGACACACCTTTTACGATAACTGGCTTCACTCGCATAACTATCTATACTGTATGTGTTCTAGGCCAGGTCTTGAGTGATTGTTCATTGTAATGAGCATCAACCTGCCGGCTCCCGTCCTGTGTCGCTCGCATCAGCGTCAAGAGTATTGACGCGTGACTTGATGCACATCATGTATATGAAAAGTGTACAATCGTTGCATTCTACCGGCGCTAATATGGGGCAGAAACTTGGAGGTTAACAAAGAAGCTCGATAACAAGTTAAGGACCGCACAAAGAGCGATAGAACGAAAAATGCTAGGCCTAACGTTAAAAGACAGGAAGAGAGCGCTGTGGATCAGAGAGCAAACGGGGATAGCCGATATTGTAATGGGTATTAAGAGAAAAAATTGGAGCTGGGCAGGCCATGTGCTGCAACCGGTGGATCATTAGGGTTAAAGAATGGGTACCAAGAGAAGGAAAGCGCAGTCGAGGACGGCAGAAAACTAGGTGGGGTGATGAAGGTAGGAAATTTGCAGGCGCAAGTTTGAATCAGCTAGCGCAAGACAGGGGTAATTGGAGGTCACAGGGAGAAGCCTTCGTCCTGCATGCAGTGGACATAAAATATAGGCTGATGATGACGACGATGACGACGATGATGATGTATATGACTTAGAAGGCGGATTAGAAGAACGCTCCGGTCCCCCCACCCCTTGGGCCATCGCCTTACTTATTTTTCTTACATTGCATGCTGCTTGTCACATGTGTGGTACTTACGCGGAAGCAAAGTCTAACATATTGGGAATTTAACGCGGCACGCAATACGGTGTCGCTGTGGTCTAAAAAGAAAAAAGAAACGGCAAACTCAAAGTAACGGTCGACCTCTGTTGGCCAGCTCTGCTAGCATATATCAGCCAGAGCTTATATATATATATATATATATATATATATATATATATATATATATATATATATATATATATATATATAATCACCGATGGCTCGGCCACATATAGCAAGCAGAAAGCCGTCACTTCCATGCCTGGACTGATTTCGTATCAAGTAACGAAACAAGGAAACGTGTCCATTTCTCGACGCGAATAGTCGCCACGACTTGCTCAACTCGCTTTTTCTTGCGTTGTTTGTGTCGACGATTCGGCCAACACCAGAGCAACCCGTGTCCCAACGGGTGCATGTACACGATCCTTTAATCCCAGCAATTTTTCAAGCCCAGTGCCTCGTTTTTTTTTGTTTTTTTTTTTTTGTTTGTTTTTGTTTTTTTCTATTCAACCTGCGTGTAGGTGCCACGCGTCTGTCTAAAGACCCCGTGCCGAGGCTTGCGATAGTAATTCGTCGCGCGGCAGAGGGCCCTTCTCGAGACTGTTCTTTACAGCGTTCGCCCGAAGCACGCCACGCCGAGATCCTCTTGCGTCACGTGACGGTTACCGATCAATCTCGCTTACGTACACACACGAGAGGGACGGCGGCTGCGTCCTTCCTGGTGGCAAGCGAAGGGCCTCGTCTTCAATAGGGTTGCATGAGCGGGCTCGTTCAATTGCTGCTGCTCACCGGCGCGCAATATACGGCTGGCTCTCCTTTGCTTGCCAGTCTCGTTCGGTGTTTGCCTCCCATTTTCTTTTTATCTCTCGCCATTCGTTTTCCGCCAGGACGTGAGAAGTGAAAAAGGCGTGAGCGCCATGCATGCGGGCAGTCCGTGCCTGGAGCGCAACGCCGAGCGTACACGGAACGTCGAAGGCTTCGTGCGCTCGCTCCCGATGGGGAGGTCAGCTCTCTAAATTCCGACACGCACGTGTGTGTGTGTATAGTTGAGCAAATCATTGCAATTTGTCTTTCTCTCTCTCGGCCTGTTTGTTGCCGTTTGGTCTATCGTTTCTTTCTTTTCATGTTACTTCGTGCCGTGTCAGCATGCGAATGTGTTGGGCTTTTCTTCTTCTTCTCTTCTAATGACGTTCATTAAATGCAAATGCGCACGGCTTGTTTGCTTAGTAACGGCCGACGTCTGCACAGTGCGCTTTCTCCTCCCGTATGCTTCCCGCCCACGCTCGCGCCTGCGTGGTACGAAGGTTGTGGAGTTGAAAGCCAACCTTCGCTTTAGATGCCACTTTCGCTCGTCTCGAACTGCTGCGAGCGGATGCAGAATGGTCTCGAGCGAGCTGCCGCCGTCTTGACCAGTGAGGGGCACGAAATGTGCACAAAGAAGGGCGTTTACAACGCGGAGCGTGAAAGGTCGTGGCGTGAAAAAAGAAAGTGACGCCCGCTGACGTTTTGAACAACCACGCGATATTTTCGCACTGCAAAGATAAGCCAAAGCCTTGTACCGCATGGCGTGCTCTCTCTCACTGCAAGCGTGCACAGCGGCGAAGTGAGACGTTAGCGGGTTCTCACGATGCTGCGCAGAGAAACCGCGCTCAGTAATTAAGACCGCCGCTATGTGTAAGACTGCGCTGCCGTGCATTGCGGGTGGAAATGTGCCGTGTTCGAGGCTATAAATCTTTCACGCCGTCTCGGCTGGCATGGAGGGTTAAGGAGCCGCGTCAAGGTCGGCATATGGCTCGGGCAATCAATCTTTGTTTCCTTTAGAGCCGGCCGTGACCTGCAGCGCTAATCAGTATGCGGAGCTGATGGTTCTCCTTCTGTCTTTAGCATAGAAGCTAAATTAACGTAACGGTGGAAGAAGTGCGCAAATTATGTTATGTGCATGGTTGCCAAGGGGACCGCTATGCCACGAGTGTACCGTGCATATAGTATATGAGGGGCGTTCCATTACCGATGGTATTGCCGTATAAGTCATCATATAGCCAATTCTATTCTTTGCTCGGCTATAAGTTCGCTTAGTTTTTTTTTTTTTTTTTGGCTTGTAGAAGAACGCACGATATGTACCAGCCAGTTTGCGAGGAGGAAACGCGACATCAATATATTCAATTCGATGCATTGACCTCCTCCCCCGCTACGTTGGAAAAACAAATAAGAAAGCTGTCATATATCCGGAAATATGCGTAATCACGAAATTCTTGCCATCGAGTCGTCTGTAAGCGTATCGTATTTAGCGTCTCGTTCGGTTGAACAATCTCGGTAGCATTTCAGCAAGATATTAGGAATGCCACTTCGAGGAAAACTCTCGACGTCGCAGTTGCGTGTCTAGATCGGCGAGATTTGTATGCAAAGCAGCAAAAAAGGATATACCCTCGCACTACAGCCCACGTGCTTCGAAGCCCCGCCAACGGTCTTGCGAGGGAGACGGCGTCTGCGGGCCAGACGGGAGGCCTCCTCCCGTCGCTGTCTTGACCAGCGCGGCTCCGGAGACAGTTTGAGGTCGCACACGGGCATGGACCGTCTGTCACGACTCTCCCCGGCAGCCTTCGTGGTCGTCCCACGCAGGCGTTCTCTCACCGCGTCGCGCTGCTGCTGTCTCGCACGGACGAACAGCGCGCGTTTCCGGACACGCGGCTGCAGTGACCGTCGCGGCTCGTTAACGAGCCACGCTATCGATGGCTTGCCAACGTTCCTGGCACCCGTGGCGTTTGGCCCGACGGCGTCTTGGCGGCCGAGACACGTCATCGCCGCGTCTGCGCGTAGCTCGTATACATGTGTGCGCGCGTATCGTTATATGCATAAGGGCTTTTATACGTCCTCCGGTTTGGAGGGGGGGGGGGGGGGGGGCAGGGTGCCACGCCGAGTTGCGTGAAGAGTGCGATCCGCGGGGCTCGCAAAGCTCGTGCGAAACCGCCCAACTCACCATGCGGCCATACTTGATGCTGATGCTGGCTTCAGTTGTGACTTAATGAACTCGCCTGATCAGTAACTCTGTTTTCTACGCGGTACAGTGACGTCATTGCTGTCTCCGTGCTTTTGGCAAATCAGAACTGACATTACCAGCAATGAGAGTCAACATAAATAACCGTTCGTGGTGTGCGGTTGTATAAAGGTTCCTTGATGTGACTAATACAGGTCAGTGTAGGGATCAACAATGGTCGAGCAAGTGATGTCTCTGGAGCCAACGTTTTGACTTGTATTCGACTCGATGAATTAAGTCAAATCCCCTTGCTGAAACATTGTCTCTAGACACATCACTTGTTCAATCACTTGCGATCACTTGAAGTCTCCGCCTTCCTGTGAACCTTGGTTTTACGGGTCAGTAATCACTCAATAAAGGAAATAATGGACAAGAAAAGGTCTTCTCTCGATCGGCAGTTATGAGATATATAAACTAGCTGTTTGCGTGTCTCTCGGCTGCCGTTCGCCAGCGACACGTGAATTCAGTATGTCTGCATTCTTATCGCGTCTATTCTTTTTCTTTATTTCAGCACTGGCTCGACCCGAACAAGAAGATCCACAGACAAGTAAAAGGTGAGCCTTTTTTTCAAGTATCCTTGCGCCTTTAGTCTTGACTGCACGCATCGCGGCTGAGACTCGACCTCGCGACGGCGTAGCAGAATGGTTCAGCATCAGTGCGATGCGATTGCTGCTGGCATTGGGTGTATGCGGCTTTCTCGAGCTGAAACGTCCGGGTCATATGCACGGCATCGGAAGCGTTTCAATTTCAGTTGATTATTCATTCAGGATACATAGTTGGTTGTTAGTAGTACACAGGCGAGGGTCCCAAAGTCATACGACTGCAGCGGGACCCTCAGTTAACAAGAAGATTAGTACAAATTGATTAATTGATAGAGCAGTATAAAAATTATGCAATCTACAAGTAAATAAATAGTGGACATAGTAGTGGAAAGGAGTACACACGATTCTATAAAAGGAGTCATACATGTAACGAAGAAAATTACGCACATTATCAGTCTAAATTATACAGACCTATTTAACAAATGAAGTACACACTTTATATGCAAAGTAAATTAATCAGGACAACTAGTTATACAAAATGAAATTTTTAAGTTCATACTTGAATGTATGCAAGGTTGATGATGATTTAAGTGCATAGGGTAAGTTATTCCAAGTAAGAGGTCATTTTGCCATAGTTTGTGTTACATTTAGGTAATAGAAAGTTGTGATTATGGGCAAACCTAGTGATATTGGTATTTGTGAGCAACGTAGAGTCTATTAATTGAAACGCGAGCTGTTTGTTAAGTAATTTAAATAGTATAATAAGTAAATTAAATTTGAACAAACCAGATACAGGAAGAATGAAGTTCGCCTGAAGGAGTGGAGAAGCATTCGAGTAAAAATTACTCTTGGTAATAATGCGAATGGCCTGGTTCTGCAGGTTCTGTATAGACGAAAGGTGACAGTTATATGTATTTCCCCACGAAGTAATGCCATATGTCATGTGACTATGTATGAAGGCAAAGTATAAAGACAATAAGGCGTGAACAGAAAAAAAAAAAAAAGTCTCCGCGGCTGTTGCTCTGACAAACAGCCGCGGAGACTGAGCTTGGTACACACACTTCCCTGTTGAAAGAAAGAGGAAAAAAAATAATAAAAAGGCTGTCAACGTGGTAGCGTATATAGGACCAGTTCCATCCGATTGATGAATATGGGAATAACGGGAATAAGAACAAACGTCATGGTCACGTGGTCTGTCTCTGTTTAATTCCACGCTTTGTGAAGAGAATTGTTGCATCCCGGTTCAAATGTATATACGATAACGTAGACGAAAGACGTACAGTGAGAATGTTCTCGCTTCGTTTCCTTTTACCCTTTGTTTTCCATCACAAAGAAAGAAAGAAAGAATACAGAAAGAAAGTGGGGTTGGGGGGGCTTCACGTGTCCTGCAGATTCTGCCACTGACGGTTTGTGATGCGTAGCCAGCGTTTCGACCCATTTCTGTCATCAGTTTCGTATGGAACTCAACTTCCACTCGGATATATGGTATACCTGTCGTTTCTACACCTTCCCATAAGGGTTCAGGCAGTTAGCGCTTTTCAATTGCCACGGTTTACAACAACAACAAAGGTGAGCACAGCACCGACGGAAAAGAAGCAAAACTTGGCACCAAACGTGTGTTCAGCCGGCTCTGTGTCTATTAATGTTCAATCGGCGCGCAGTCCTCCCGCATACGTCGTCTGCACTCGTGCCCACGACATGCAGCTGTCCTTATCGTAATGCATCGGTCACGACTCGCGCCGTTGTCGTGCAACATGCAGCGATGTCGCTGACTCGACCGCACCGGACCGCTGAACAGCCAGGCGCAGAGGCGTTATCCGGCGCATCTGCATCGTGCCATGATTCCTCTTATTGTTGTTGTTTACACGTATAGCCGCCATGTGGCCACAACGCTTCGTTTCCGATTCTTACGGGCAGACGCTTCGAGTCGGCCGGCCAGCGATACCGTCGCTCGTGTGGCCTAAAAATGCAGGGACTAAACCCGCGCGCTTCCATTGGCATGGGCCATAATGGTCCGGCCTGGAACCAAGCCTCGCCACATTATATATTCTGCAAGCGCCGCTTCCACCACCTTCACGCCGTGTGTACAGCAGGCGCGATAAGGAGCCATCGTCGGAAGGCGGCGGGTGCACTAGAAATGGACCGCCCTTGATCGTCTTCGCGGCGCACGCCTCTGCCGGGCAGGGTCGCTCGTTCAGTTCGCCACGCCATCGCGCCCTTCGTTTCCTGCGCGCACAACCTTGTTCCACGTGGGTACGAGGGCTCGCACCGCACACGTAATGGCTGGTCAGAGGAACATTACGAGTGCTGGCAACCTGCTTCTTCTGCTGCACACAGCTGAGACCTTTTCCGAGGAGGCGAACGGTCTTCTTTCACTGTCTGCGGCACTTCCTCCGCTGTATGCTTCATTCGCGTAAGGAACGACGGCGTGGTGTATGAAATGCTGTTTAGATGAAATACGGTTCGTTTGAACTGTCAAGGCAGCATGGACGCATGGTTTGGACCATCGTCTTCCATTCTCGAGAAAAGGCGCCAACGCAGTTTATCACTACACCGCCTATCGATAGCCAATCAATAGCTAATCGATAATTGATCAATAATCAGTAATTTCCGGGAAAATGCTGGGAGTGACTTGGTCGCGCTTAGCCTAGCCCAAAAAGCCAGGACTAGTGTGGAGTTCAGCGTTGTTTGTGCGTGCGACTACATGCAGAGTGCTCAAAAGAGACGCGCGGTTTCACAAGGATGCCAACGACATCGAAGAAGTGTATTTAGGTTTTAGCACCGGAATAGATGCCCTCTCTCAGGCGACTGGGGGTTCTATGTAAATGTGTACAAATTGCTGAAGATTCTAGTCACCCTTCTCGTGACCACTGCCAGCGCAGAGCAAATATTTTCAAACATGAGATTACTAAAAAACTACTTGCGCTCTGCAATGTCTGGGGAACGCATGGTTAGGCTGGATCTTTGATACGCCCACAGAGACGTCGGCATCAACGTGTCCGAAGTCATTGACCGCTTCGCTAAACTTCCCCGCCGAGTGAAGTTTGTCCTTCAGACAGCGAAGCAGCAAAAATCAATTCAAGTAATAAGCTCTGTGCCTTCAGGTTTACAAACTCGTAATTATGAAAACGTATGACTGTTCATTAGCTTTTACAACCGCAGAAATTTTCACCATTTATTGTATCAGTTAGCATATCATGATCAAAATTATCATGTGAATACGAAAATTACGAGGACATCAGTAAATAATTTTGACCGACCTTGCTCATTGAAAGCCCGGCCCACGCGGTGTTTCCCAACGAACACACTCGGATATTGGGTAGTTCAACTTGCCGCATCATCTGTGGCTTTCGTTTGTCCTTTTCTTTCCTTTTTGGCTACCTGCTTGTACTTCTTTTTTGAAACAAAGCAATAGCCTTCTTTGATTTTGGGTGCAGAATAATTGTTGCCGCTGTGCAGGCAGCTAAAATGCACATTTTCGTACTGATTTCTGCACCTTCCTCTATTATTCTACCCATATGGTGTTGTTGATTTAGGGACATTAGACCGCAGGCCCTTTAGCCTCAGGAAGATCTTAGGTCCTTGGCCAACATATTCGTTTTCGCGTACCACGCAAGAGTGACGAACTGTGACTGACGATGTGTGTGCTGTGCTGTGTACTCTCTTTCTCTCTCTCCTTCCCATCTTTCATTCCCCCTCATCCCGCTTCCATGTGTAAGGTAGCAAACCGGTTGTGCTGAACTGGTTAACCTTTCCTTCTCCACTCTTTCCTATTCGTTACAAAGACGAGCGTTAATGGCCCTCCAAAGATTTCTAGAAGCGAGCAATATTCTCGGAAACTATAGAGTGCTTATCTGTGATAAACTAAGTCTATGGGATTTTTTTTAATCTGAATTCGCTCAATTCAACACCTGGGCTCATGTGCCTTCATTTGAATCGAATCCATGCTATCTTGTGTGCCGTGATTTTAATACAATTGCGTGACCGGACTTTATGTTTACTTTAGTGCACCTATGTTACTGAACTTTATGTGCCGTTTTTCTGAGTTGACTTGCAGTTTTAGTGTGGCATTAGTGTACTTATGTGACTGGATTTTGTATTTATCTTAATGCGCCTTTGTGACTGAACTTTGTGTTGCTGTGTTTCTGAGTTGACTTTCAGTATTAGTGTGGTATTAGTGTACTCATGTGACTGGACTTTGTGTTATTGTGATTTGGAGTCGACATTTAATAGTAAAGCGTGTAGGTGATTTTTTTTTCTTTCGTATCTCTATGTGGAAAGGAGTAGCCGGTGCCAATTAAAGGCGTCAACATCTCCTAAATACTATATAATAATAATAATAATAATAATAATAATAATAATAATAATAATAATAATAATAATAATAATAATAATAATAATAATAATAATAATAATAATAATATGATTGTGTATATTGTGACGCCCACAATATCACGATTTCTGCGATCACAGTATTGTTCTTGCCAGGATCGTCTGTCTTTCTATTCGTAAAGTTTACTATCTGTGACTGTGCAACGTGTTTATTTGTCTTGTTTGACGCATTATATACAGTGACGTTTGCTTAGATACGTAGATTTATTGGAGACTTATCATCATCAGCCTATATTTATGTCCACTGCAGGACGAAGGCCTCTCCCTGCGATCTCCAATTACCCCTGTCTTGCGCTAGCGTATTCCAACTTGCGCCTGCGAATTTCCTAACCTCATCATCCCACCTGACTTTCTGCCGTCCTCGACTGCGCTTCCCTTCTCTTGGTATCCATATGTAACCCTAATGGTCCACCGGTTATCCATCCTACGCATTACATGGCCTGCCCAGCTCCATTTCTTCCGCTTAATGTCAACTCGAATATCGTCTACCCCCGTTTGTTCTCTGATCCATACCGCTCTCTTCCTGTCTCTTAACGTTACTCCTAAGATTTTTCGTTCCATCGCTCTTTGTGCGGTCCTTAACTTGTTCTCGAGCTTCTTTGTTAACCTCCAAGTTTCTGCCCCATATGTTAGCACCGGTAGAATGCAATGACTGTACACTTTTCTTTTCAACGACAGTGGTAAGCTCCCAGTCAGGATTTGGCAATGCCTGCCGTATGCACTCCAACCCAATTTTATTTTTCTGTAAATTTCTTTATCATGATCAGGGTCCCCTGTGAGTAATTGACCTAGATAAACATATTCCTTTACAGACTCTAGAGGCTGACTGGCGATCCTGAATTCTTGTTCTCTTGCCAGGCTATTGAACATTATCTTTGTCTTCTGCATATTCATCTTCAACCCAATTCTTGCACTTTCTCGATGAAGGTCCTCAATCATTTGTTGTAATTCCTCTCCATTGTTGCTGAATAGGACAATGTCATCTGCAAACCGAAGGTTGCTGAGATATTCGCCGTCGATCCTCACTCCTAATCCTTCCCAGTCTAAGAGCTTGAATACTTCTTCTAAGCATGCAGTGAATAGCATTGGAGAGATTGTGTCTCCTTGCCTGACCCCTTTCTTGATAGGTATCTTTCTACTTTTCTTGTGGAGAACCAAGGTAGCTGTGTAATCCTTGTAGATATTTGCTAAGATTTTCACGTATGCCTCCTATACTCCTTGATTACGCAATGCCCAATGATATTTAAATGCACGTATAAGTCTCCAATGCCTCTATGAGGCATTGGAGACTTATACGTGCATTTAAATATCTTGTTGCGAGCTTTTGTGTATACAAGCAGTGAAATTTGTTTCGAGCGACACTTTTTTGCCCTTTATCAAGTAGTATCTTCGCATTTGTGTATTCCATTCTATCTTCGCATTTCTAATGTATATTTTGCGGAAGTTCCGCTGTTTATATGTACTCACTGTTGCGACTATAATTTCGGTGCAATTACTCACAATACACGACCGGTAACAGCTGCTCCTGCGCAATCCATTGCAACGAAGGACAGCATCATTGAGATTTTTCCTTGGCCGTTGCATATGTACAAAAATGTAAACAAGGTTCTTGAATGACATAGATTCATCAAAATATTTGTCCTCAACTTGTTAATTTCATGGCCTTTACGTTTTTCATATAAGCTGCATGCAATGTGTTTCTGGTTTTGAACTGATATAGTTCTAAAGTTCGCTTGATATTTTCTGTACTTATTAAATAGAAAAAAAAAACGCGGGAGCATTGATATCAGTTATTTCTGCCACAATTTTGGGGACATACGAATATATTTTAATGAAAAAATACATAATTTACTTGTATTCACAGTGCGTAGCGTTCAATAATTCGTCTGCAGCATCTAATATACAATGACATTGGCAATGGCAATGCAGTTATTATTCATGTATTTGATCCCTCGACAAATTCTATAAGGAGGAGGCCGCGCTGCAACCTGAGCCCGAACAAAATTTCTGGCTACGCCACTGCATTACAGTTTTCGCGTGGCAGGGCTCGGGTGCTCGCCAATGAAGGCTTACGCATTAGAAAAGTTGAAGGCAATGTGCAATGTGTTGTATAAGGGCTCTTCGGAAGATATGGCGTCAATGTCAAGGAAACATCGTACCGAAGGTTATAAGTGCACGTATTAACCAACCGACCACGAACGGGCGGAGATGTTGCCGGCGCCCTAACGCAAGGGTCACCGCGTGCTGGCGAGATAACGCGAGAACGGGCGCAGAATTCTTTCTTTCTTTGTTCAGCCACTGCAGCGACTGACAATGCGTTCGCGGTCACTGTCGTCGCGCGCCCTCTCCGCTGGAGCTCTGTCCCCTTCTCGTCACGCTGGCGTGAGCACGGCGAAAAGCGTACCTTTCGTTTTCGGATCTCGCGACGGCCCTTGCGCGCATACGTTCGGCTCGATCCGGTCGCTTTGAATGGGGGAATTATTGCCTGCAAGCTCGTTAGCGTATTGCAACTCGCGGAAGGCAGTCTCGAGTACCATGCGCAGGTAGGCTCAGGTTCTTCTGTCCTCATTAGCGAATTAGCTGGCTCGCACGTCCATTTTTTCCCCCTTTATTCTCCCTCCTTACTCTAAAGGACACGATTTCTATCCATCATCTCCCTCTGACATAGCAAGCACTGTGCGTAGCAAGCCTGACATCTATTTCCATGAAAGCCTGTCTGAGTGGATGTGCAGCCCAGTTTCCCACGCTGTATAATGCTCTTTTATTTTTAATCTTTTGAGGCACGTGAGCGATCCGTAATTGTCTTCGCGTCCTGGTACCATGCGTCTCGGTGATATGCACTTAGTTCCTTCCTCAGTACCGACTATCGCAGGTGCCGGCGTATGCGTGCCATGGAGCACCAAAAATGCCCTTAATTCACTAAGCTTCCCGTTCGTATCAGCGTTCCTTGCTATTGGCCGGCCGCCTTGGCTAATAACATCACAATTGGTTGCATGGCATCTGCTCTTATCAACTGTTCGTGCATAAGAACTTTTTCTGTGAATACGCGCCAAGGTTCTGTTACTCAGGATGCAAGGCCAGCGGGAGTAACGAGATGCTGCGGCCCCAAAATCGAATGTTTGCATGCGGGAACGTCGCGAGTATAGTTACACTATTACTGAAGCTAGCAGCGATCTAAGAAGGACGGGCCCAGCAGAAATTTGATTAAATGTCCTAAACTTCCAGCAGACAGCGAAAGAGCTGTCATGTCGCCAGCTGTAGTGATGAGTACCCACTGGTGGTTACATCGAAACATTCCATATGAGCCGACAACATCGCAGGCCGAGCAAAACGAAGGTTTGTCTCCTTCTGCCGCTTCCATTTTTTCGCCTCGTTGCTTGTTTCGGAGTGCCTTGTGTAACGTGGCGCTAACCACCATGGCTGCCCCGTGAATACGCGGATTATCTTAAATAGCTATCCAAGCAGCTTAACGCACCCGAAAATTCTCAGTACGCTTGGGTTACCTATTTCTTTACTCTTCTTGCGTTCTCTTGTAAGCCGGACCGATGGCATCCTAAAACCTTGGGTTGCTTATTTGCAAACATTCGTCGACGCTGTCGTGGCGCACATGGCTGGATCATCAGTTATCAAAGCGAAATGTCCCAGGTTCGATAGCGGTCTCGATTCCTTCTTCTCTTCGGACTTTCATATTTTGTTCTATGACGCTGATGGCCGCATGACGATGATCACCATGTTGCGGACGGGACACAGCTGGCCTGCAGCTCTACTTGGAGTGCGTATTACCAGTTTTTCACCTAGTGAGCTCCTTCACCGTCGTCAAGATGTCGCTCAACTTGTTGACACTGTGCGACATTAACGGCGTTTTCGCGCACAAATACAAATAATTAACCTCATGCAATGATTTCAAAATAAGGGCATTTTCTGAGACGAGGCGGATCCATGCATTTTCATCTGCGCTTGAATACAGCAGTAGCGAAGTTTTGCCTTCCGTAAGATGTATTCGCACTCGCTGACGATTGGCGCGTCATCTAATCGGCTGTGTGGTGCTATCTTCTACGTTCGCGTTTTTTTTTTTTTTTTTTTCAGCCGAAACATGTCGCAGAGAAAAAGGAACGAACGGTCGGCCTATTCGGCGTGCCTTCTCTATCTCAGATGAGCACGTCCAGGCACCGCGGGACACGAACAGAAAAATATAACCTGCTTTGCCAGAAAAACTTCCGTTTGCGCCGTTGAAACACGCACCGCGCGTTTGTGTTATTCGTGCCAGAGCATAGACGATACGTCTTGTGGCCGCGGGCTGTTTGCTCCATATCGCTTCGAAGCGCGGCCGACTCGGCGTGAAAGGACCCCAGCGATCGAGAAAGGTCACTGACCCGCCGCGTCTCCCACGGACGACAAGCGGTGAGTGACTCTCCGAGCGCAGAACATGGGAGCCGCGAACATCACGCGTAATCACGCGGAGCCGAGCACACGGCCGATCGTCATCGTCCAGGCCGCCGGGAAGACGGCGACGCTTCTCTTTCGTCACGCCGGCGTTACTGCGGCGAGTGGGTGTACTACCTGGCTGCTGGTAGCGGGAGGGAGCTGTAACGTCCGCGAGGGTAGAGTGACCTAGCGAGGGCTTGTGCGTGACATGGCTTGACGTGGCTTCGAGTGGAAGGAGCGCGGATGCCGTTACCTCGCTCGTTATCGCGGCCGCTTATCTTAACGTGTCATTAGGCAAACATTTCACCTATGCTAGGTTGGTAGGTTACATGTGTATATGGAATACTCACTGAGTCAGTATTACCATAAGTGGAGGCTCAGTAAGCCAGGAGGGATAAGGAGCAGAAAGATAAGTGGCGACGCCGTTTTGATATTCCTGCACCAGCTTTCCGTGACGTCACGTCACCGATGTCGAAAGCACCCTGGTCGAAAGCGTCCGGTCGAGCCTATTTATCATTATCAATAAAGAATGATCGCAATTGCCTTCCACAGTAGCACGATAAGAAAAGATAGCCTGAAGGTGTGAGGACTTTTCCTGCAAACAACAGCTACACTGATGGTCTAAACGGTACGGTGCTGATAAACTAAAATAACGCGAAATCCGTGACCTCACTCTGACGTACTTTGTGCCGTGCTTTGGACGCGAAATTAGAAAATTTGAAAATAAATTTGGTCTTTATTTTCTCTCCTAATAATTGATACAAAGTATTGTTCAGTATAGTTATCCTGTATCCAGGCATGGGTCGTATATACTATACCTGACGATCCTTGCTGCAGTGTTGGTAACCTAGTTGCTAAATTTAGCGATTTCTTTACATGCAGCTGGTCATCCGCTCCTATGGACATTTCAGAATAAAAACGTAGAATAAATAGTAAAAAAAAAAAAAATTACCAGCCCTTCCCCTGTCGAGAAAATGGGGGTAAGCGAAGCTTGTCGTGTGTGTATCTGACCTCTTCGTCAGGGTAACATAGAGTTCACGACATGTCACGGTAATAAAACATAAACGTTTATTAAATGTATGCATCGAGGGAAGGAAACGTACAACGCAACGGAAGGAAAAGTTGCACTAAAGGGAAACAAAAGTAGAAGGAAAGGGAACGAAAAGTACCACGAAAGGGAACGATAAGTAGTAGGGAAAGGGAAAGGAAAGTAGTAGGTCAAGTACACACACGACAACCTTCGCTTACCCCCATTTTCTTGACAGGGGTAGGGCTGGTGATTTTCTTTCTCTCTCTCTCTCTCTTTCTTTCTTTTTTGTTCCTGGTATATGCCATTAAGCTTAGACCCTTTCTGCACTATCACCAGGACCGGCCCACTTTTCAGCGTGACACCACCACCACCGCCGAAACTTGTGAGCTTATAAAGCTTCGCTTAAAAAAGGCGGAGAGGATTCATGGAGCGGCAAAAATGGCCTCACAAGGACAGGTAAACAGGCTGCCAAGTTATTTTCGTTGAGAAAAGCTGTACGCCTCGCATCTTTTCAGGTATACAGCAGCGCATGGACTGCACAGCAGTTCCGGTGTTCGCCTTTTTACGAGCCCTTTTTTCTGCGAAACGGGCTTCGCGGATCATCACTGTGCTCGAAGCTCGGACAGTGGATCCTCGAAGACACGCGAGAGCAGGTATACGCGGGTCGCGCTCAGGCGTTGACCCCGATTCACGCAATGCTCGGTAATCGATGACCGACCCGGACGGCCGATGTTCTCGAGGTGACCGAGAGCGAGCGTTCGACCGTGAACAGCGTGCGCGGAAAAAAAAAAAATGTTAAAAAAGAAGAAAAGCTGCGCTTGCCAGATCCTTCGCTCAGCCACCGCAGCCGTTCGGTTGTTTACTCCTTGTTGACCAGCAACACCCGACCAGGCGCGGCCATCCTGCCACGCCCTTCTTGGCGGTGAAGATGGTGCTATAGCGCCGCATGGTCCTCCTTGCGACGACAGATTATTCGCGCTTTTTACGAGCCTTGCTGCGGAGGCACATGCCTTTACGAATGTGACCGGCATGGCCGAGAGGGTGGGTTTATTTCTGCGATCAGTGGGGGTAACCTACAGCAGATGCAGGCATCAGTGGATGCCCAACGCAGATCCATGACAGTCTTACGGGTGATTTAGCGTTTTAGAATGGAAAACGGCACGTTGTGGCAAAAAGCTTTTGTGCAACATGACTGATCATGTGCGCGATGTAGGCTGGATTGAGCCTATACAGACCTCGTCATGATTGAGACCGCGGCGATTGAGCGATCGTACACCAGCACGTATTTGCTGAGAGGGTCTAGCCATGCTGCTCTACCGGCTGGAGAAGCAGCGCGCACCACGTGTACTGGTGATGGTTTAAGGGGAGATCGATGTGCCACTTCTGCTGCCTAGGCGGCGGACGAGAGCAGTAGTGTATAGTAGTGTGGACCTTATTAATTAACGGTGTTTAACGTCCAAGATATACACGTAACATGCGATGCATGTGGTGGAAGAGGGTTCATATACGTTTTAAAGCTGAGTTCCCCGAATGTTCCGTGAATTCTCCACATGAAAGCATTCTTTTTTTTTTTTAATGCGAAAGCGGTATATGCCCCATGAAGCGGAAAATCCGGCGAGTGTCCGGCGTTAACATCCGATGGTAGCAAAACCCACGTGACCAAGTGATGACGTCACGTTCCCGGCGCTGGACCTACTGCAGCTCGCACTGCGAAATCCCATGGTGAACAGCCACGCCGTCGGACGGGCACCGTGGCCCACACCCAAAAAATTGACTTTGCCCAATTCGAAAATTGAGTTGACCCACGTTCAAAACCGACCTGGCCCACTCCCGAAATTGAGTTGGCCCACCCCCAAAATTTGGGTGGCCCACGCCGAAGACTGCCATTTTGGGCTGCTAAGCACGAGGTCGCGGGATAGAATCCCGGCCACGGCGGCCACATTTCGGTGGCGGCGAAATGCGAAAACAACCGTGTACTTTTAGACTTAGGTGCACGTTAACCCTGTAACTGGCAAGATAAGAAACACTTGACCTAGAATAGTTTTATTGTTTTAGTACGTCTTCACTTTGCTCAAACACATGTCAATTTAAATATTAAACGGTTTCTCTAAAAACTAAGCCAGATACAGTAGGTCAAAATTATTGTTGACCAGGTGGTAACAGGTATGGCCAAAAACTGGTCTTTGGCACGTATTTTGGCAAAGTTATGTGTGTTCTTGAGCTGTATCTTTATGAAGTTCAGAAATAATAGCTTGCTTTAAAAAAAAGGCAAGAAAAATCGCATTGGCGAGAATATGACCCACCACGTGCGCTAAGAACATAACGACGAAGCCTTCAGGTTTCGAGACCAATACAGTAGCGCACCCAGGATCTCTGCCAGGGGGGGGGGGGGGGGGGGGGGGGGGGGGGAGGCAAGCACTTTGCATTATATTCAATTTCCTTGCTTTAGCCAGAGGAATCGAACACCAAATAAACTGCCGCGCGACTGGCCGCTCGAGGTACTTTGCGTGTATTCGCGCGCATCTTTCACGCTCGGAAAAACACTCTTATGTAGCACGTATTGAGCAACAGAAAGCTGTATCGGGCGTTTGTCATGTTGCTCTACAATTTTCTCATTGACATTTTTATGTAACTATAATATTTGAGAAGTTGATTAATTAATTAAGGCTAATTATTCAATTAGGCGGAATGCAAAAAATAACCCGAGTATCTCCAAGCGGTGGCAAACAACATTACCTTGGGTCTGTCCGCCTACGTAGCCATTTGTATCTTTTTAAAGTTTGGCCCAAGTTAAGTGAAACACCCTGTATTTACGTGACGGATGACGACAGCTTATATTCTGCGTTTATTTTTAGATTGTAAGATTGCAAATAGAGCAGGATTCAAAGGAACACAAATAACCTAGTTTCTTAGCACGAAATGGCACCTATAGTCTATACGTTATCCCCAAAATTTTCTGCTTCTAGACGTTTTTGATATAGCTTGTTTTTCACCGCATATTGTTGACACGGCGATGACAATTACCCGAGCTGTATACAGGTCAAATACCACGCTTCCACCCTGATCTAGCTCAAAGCCGTCGTGAAGTATTGATTGGTCTGAAAGCCGTGAGAAACGAAAGCGATTTGTTCAGATTCGCGTGAACGAACTCTGCCGTTCAGAGATGTACGGCTTTCTATACAGTCTATCTAAACATAAAATCTATTCCAATTGGTGTCGGTAAATTATTTATTGCTAAACTTGCGAACGTCCTCCAATCGAAAGCATTTAGTGATGCCGCAGAACCGGCAGCGTTTAAACCTATTCACATCGGTATTGTATAGAAAAAAAAAAAAGAAAAACACACACACACATCAATTTCGAGAGCACATTGTGGAGGCTGTGATTGACCACTGTGCTGTGAAGCGAAATTACAGTGTGAAGACTACCAATGTGAAGGCAACCATTGCTTCATCATGATCAATGAACGTATGCGTCATGCAGCGAGTTTCTGTTGTTTTGTTTTTGTTTTCTCAGTGTGCAGCCACTAGTGACAGCTTTTGAAAGTCGGGAGGGGCGGTAGGGGTCAAGAGCTCTCCCCCCGGTAATATATATACGCCTATGAGTCGGGTCCCTTCTGTAACTCACTGTAATAATATGCCGCTCCCTTTGCCTTGGGCTCTCAGAAAATTCCCACTGCACGATGCACTACGGGTGCATCAATTTACAAGAAATCTCGGGCGGAGCAACTATACCTCCTTCACTGTGTTACGCTTGTTTGCCTGACTTGTCAAAAGACAAAGTTTCTGCTGCAGCCAGAAATGTTCGCCTGTTATTTCTTGTGCGCCGTATCGTAAAACTCCAGACCAGGGCGTCGCTGCCGGCGCGGGCTTACAATGCGCGTGTGATCAGCTTATAGTGTGTCGCCTTCACGCGTGGTTTTGTGGCTACGAAGGTTTGTAAAGTTATGCACCCTGCCCTGTGAGCATTAAAAGCATGGATCATGTCTGTTGTTTCTTTGGATAACGGTAGATTTTTGCCTATAGGCGGATAGCGCATGCACGGCGCTACATTCTGTAAAAAGAGCTTTCAGTTTACGGAAAGTCTTATATTGAAGTTGTTGTCAAACACTTTTCCTTAATGACGAAAAGAAAGAAGAAAAAAAAAAAACTACGAGGAATCGGAATTCTGGACATCATTCGTTTTTGCAGCGGGAAGGTATGTTCCTCTGTACACCGTAAAATAAAAAAAAAATACTTTTTCATAGCTTATACCGTTATATACCCAAGCGTCTTTGCGTATACCTAAAGCCCCACGGCCCTTCTTACGCTCTTTTATACACTCGACGGTCTTGCGTCCCTAACTAGATGTGCAAATCCCATAACTTTGTTCGCCTAGCTGTTGCGTTCCTTTGTACTCTCTTTGCGCTCTTATGTATGCCTGGCCGATAGCGTTCCCAAACTTTGGGCCCATATATATTTCTAAAGCTCCATATTGTGGCTTGATCTAATGAAGTAACAGCCTTTTTCTTTTTCTTTTCTATTTTTTTATTTTGCACTGAACAAACTACATCAGAGAGAGCAGCTGCGGAAATGTTTCTATAAGCTAACGAAAGCTTTCTGGCTCGTGAGTTGCCTATTTTGTCATGTAAACACTATAGGTGTTGAGGTCACAGCAATTAGTTGCTGTTACCTAAAGCACGAGCTCATTGCATTTTACTGGTACTATCATATAGGGCAGAAGCTTGGAGGTTAACAAACAAGCAAAACAAATAATTTAGAAGAAGACCGCTATAGCGATAGAACGAAAATGATATGCGTAGCGTCAAGAGACAGAAAGACAGTGTAGTGTGGGTTGGAGAGCAACTGGGCGTAGCCAATACTCTCGTTGAGATACTAAGAGGAAGAAATGGACTTGGCAAGGACATGCAATGCGTATACAGCGGACAACCGGTGGTCTATACTAGAGTTTCGGAATGTGTGTTAAAGGAAGGGAGCTGCAGTCGGGGACGGCAGAGAACCATAGGCGGTGCGCTGAAATTTGCAGGCCTAATGATAGTATCAACTGGCACGAGACAGGAATAGATGGCGATCGCCTTCGTCCTGCAGTGGACATAAATATGCAGATGATGATGACCTCAAGCGCGTTTTTCTCGAAACGCGCGTAATGTTTCTAGAAGTCTTGCTTTGTATATATCCATGATTCCAGCAGTTGCGTGCAGCATGACGTTTTCAAGAGAGAGAGAGAGAGAGAGAGAAAATGGAGAGGTGGGGGGAGGTAGTATCTCGAGGAAAGAGGCTGAAGAATCGTATAACGCACTCATTTCTTTCACGTATAGTGTGGTTAAAGTGAATTTTAACGTGGCGCAGGCTCCGAAGTTTCCGAGTGGTGCGCCCTTGTAAAGAGGCGATCACGGTGTTCTGGCAGGCGTGTGTATACGACGCTGTGTGGCACCGACTGAGAAGCCGTCCCGCATCTGATCAAAGTCCGTTTCTAGCAACTCATTTCTTCCTAGATCATCCGAAAATAGTGAAACCATCTTCGTTCACTGCAGACCACCAACGTTTCAAAAACACCATTCGTATTTTTCTTTTCGGTTTTCTTTTACTTTAATCACTTATATTCCTTACTTTTCAAGTCTTATGTTGTCTGTAATGATTCAGCCATGAGGGTGCAATAAATAAACAAATAAACTGAAAAGTTGGGCTAATCGGGACTGATTTATGGCACGGAATTACAGAGGCGGAACAACGACGCAGGTGAGACTAAAGTAAGGCACAGCACGAGGTGGTGGTGGCAGAACGTTTCATAGACGTACCTCGATCAGCTGCAACAAGTTTCTTCGGGGGCTTTCCGAGCAGTCTAGCAGAATGGCCACGCACTTGTACTGAGAAAACGAGTCTATATTAAGCGCAGTGTTTATGTGTATAGCGAAATGACTGATACCGCATGGGTGAACATGTTCAGTAGTTTGCTCACAGGGGCAATAAAGTGCGGATAAATGGATATATTTGCATCCTGTCGCAGGCATGCAGACGTTCACGTTCTACTTCGGCGTCAAGTTCTACACGCCGGACCCGTGCAAGCTGCTGGAGGAGATCACGAGGTGAGTGTGTGCGTCCCTCGGGCGTGTCTCTGCTGCACGAGGTCATCGGCCGTGTCATCCCGAATGCGCCAGATCTCGTTAGGTCACCGGTCATCCCTATGGCATGGGAGCGAGACCATGGGGTTGCGCCGCGACCGTCTGGAACGGGACAGTTGCGATGCCCGCTGCAGACGCTGTCCCCACCTCATTTTACCCTTAGCATGTACCGCAAAAACAGAAACGTTTTGGACAATCCCAGTAACTGTCTTTCGTAGCATCGAGGACCTGAAGTACACGCATGCTACGAAAACAAAAATGTAGATAAGAACGAGTGCGTATACGGAGGCGTTCGTTTTTAAGTTTTCTGGAATTTTTAAGAATTGCCTGTTGCAGGTAACATAATTCCAGTCCTTGAGCTGGATTATTCAGGGAGGCGGATATTCTGTTGCCTTCATATTACTTGCATGAAAAATCGAAATACATATCAAATAATTAACAAAAGTTTACTGATTAACTTCTTAATGGATTACTTTACGGCACGTATTACAATTTACGAATTGTAGCCGGTGAGTTTGCGAGGCGTATATACACTTGAGATGATCGAATTTACAAAATGGCATCAGTTTAGAGATGCCAATGGCATCAGTTTGGAGAAACTCGCAGTACATAATGCATTGTTGGTCCGCTTACTTTTTAACAAAACGCTATTTTATGCATTAAAGCACAAAGTAACTGGAACGCCCATGTATTTCGTCCCACACTTTGGGAAATAGTAGCTCGAAACGTCTGACAGCCTGGAGATTAATTTCAAGTGCATGGATACGTCTTGCAATCTCACCGGCTACAATTCGTAAATTACAATATGTACCCTAAAGTAATTAATTAGGAAGTTAATTAATGAGGTTTGCTTAATTACTTGAATATGTGTTTCGATTTCTCGTGCTAGTAATGTCCGCCTTTTCGAATAATCCAGCTCAACGACATGAAATATGCTATCTGCCACAGGCGATTTGAAAAAAAAAAAAAAAAAAAAAAAAAACATGAAAACTTAGAAATGATCATCGCGTACATAGGCATGTTATAAACCGGTGTGTTTTCTATATGCAGTACACTGACTTTTTCTTTGCGTCTAACTATGACGATATGCGTAACGTCAGCTTCATTTTTTTGCGTTATCTCTTTGTTACGTCGCTAACCAGCAGCCTTTAGAGAGAGGCACAAACGAAGGGATAACATAAACAATGAAGCTGGCGTTCATATTCAGACATTTCGATCCTTTCCGGTTACACACTGTCAGACGTTTTCACTTGGTGTACCGTACTCTTACGTGTACTCGGTACGGAGACAGTTGTGGGTTCATTCTGACTAGGTTTGTCTCTGGACCCCTGTCCTAGCTGGCACCGCGGACGCCGTGTCGGGCGCAGCCAGCCGCGAGCCATTCGCGAAGCCTCCCACATAGACCGTTTTAGCTGCGGTTCGTGGACTACGGGTTGGAGCTAAAAAACGCTCGGTTGTTCATGCCAACATTCTCTAGCTGCATAACTCGCGCGGTTGCGTCATGCACGTTAACGCAGCACCAAACGCATCTTCGCTAATTCTTTTTCTACCTCCACAGGCTGGCGCTAAACATTACGGGTTCGCGGTATATAATTGTAGCGTTCCTAGTAAACGCAACTAAAGGAAACACATCTTAATACTGACGGATGGTTTCCGCCATTTTATTCTTACTCGAACTGCCCTCCTCGTCCTTCGTCTCCTTGGTTCTTCCTCTTCTTTCGTGGCCTAAATGCGGAATGCTTCACCCTCCCTGGCTCTCTCTGTTCACACCTCCTCGTGTAGTACTTGAAAACATTTCCAATGGAGGTGCACTCCCAAATACCTTATTGTCTTCAGGATGCCGTGCTATAGATATGACACCGTCTTTACTACAGGAATTTTTCACGTCCGTGAAATGTCACATTTGAAGTCCCAACGCCTTTTCTTATTAGGACCTTGTCATCAACCTCTACGTGTGGTATTTCGTTGTTGCATCTTCTGTCAAAGTTTCTCTTCGTGCGTTTTTTGTAAATATCCTCCCCGTGCGCGCTTTCCTTTGTTTCGGCAAGTTGAAGCTTGCCAAGGATACCCAGTTCGCGATTCGCAGGAAGTGTCGGCGTGACTCCCAAGGCGGCAAAAAGAGGGGTGCACCCCAAACCACTGGTGTATGACTGGTGGTTTGGGGTGCACCCCTCTTTTATGGTGGTGCCTCACAGCAGCCTCCAGCTAGGCAGCATTTCCACCCACCTGTAAACTTTGTGTACATCCTTATAAATTGCTTCACATCTCGGATGGCACGCTCCGCAAGGCCGTTTGCAGCGGGTTGGTAGGGAGAGCAAAATTTGATAGTCATGTCATGATCCGGAGTCCACTTCGCTAGTTTAGCACTACGGAAGGCAGGTCCATTGTCACACACTATGGTCTTCGCGTGTCTAAAGCATTCGGCTTGAAGAAGAGCAATGACGCTGTGGGCGTCTTCCTTTCCTGCCTTAGCCGTAATCATTCTGGTGCATTCGTCTATGCAAAGTAGAAACGCCTGCGTTTTCCTGACACCTTCACCTGCTTTCTTTAGCTTCGCAAAATCCAGGTGAACGACTTCAAAGGGGACTCGCGAATGTTGCGGGAGTATCATGATGTCTCTCGCCTGTCTGTACTTCACTTTGTTTACTTGACATGTGTGACATGTCCGTACATAGTTGCTAATTTCTTCTTTCATACTTGGCCATGTAAACCGCTTCAGTAACTTCTGTTATATGTGCGCCAAAACCCATCATGCCCACCTGACTCTGGATTATCATGGTAAAGGTGAAGGATCTTCGGAACGATTGTCGGTGGCACGTGGTACTTTCCATCGATCTCTTTTATTTCTTCTGTGCCTTCCCACAGCTTCAAGTAATTTATCTGTTCCGACTGTTGGCTTGTTTCGGAGGCGAGCAATCTAGACAAGGCATCTGCATCGGTGAGCAGCGGACCAGTGCGGTGCGAAACGATGAAGTCAAATTGTTGCAGTAGTTAACCCACCTTGCAATGCGTCCTCGTGGTTATGTCATATCAAGAAGGTGTGTCAATGCCTGATGGTCAGTGAAAAATGTGAATTTCGCTCCTCCTAGGTAACTTCGGAAATACTGAACAGATTTCAAGACGGCCAGCGCTTCCTTTTCGGTGGTGGTGCAAGTTCACTTCTGCAGGTCTCAATGTATAGCTGTAGTATCCCACCACATGATGCCTTTGGTGGTCAGGTTCGTCTGAGAGTTTCTGATAAAGAACTGCCCCAGTTTCATACTGCGATGCATCAGTGTTCAACACAAACGGTAGAGAGAAGTCAGGAATGCGGAGAATAGGGTCGGATGATATAAGCCTTACTAGTTCACGGTAGGCACTTTCACACTCGTCATTCCACAGGAATGGTACGTCTTTCTGTATCAATCGTGTGAGGCATCGTGTCTTGACTGCATAGTCTCTTATAAAGGCCCTAATGTGCCAAGAGAGGCCCAGGAAGACACGCAGGGAATGTAAGTCGTAAAGTTTCACCAACTTTGAAATTATTTCAACGGATTCCTGCTTTGTGCTTTTGGTACAGCCGTCAAATGCCCTGCCTAGAAATAGCACTTTTTCTTGGAAGAATGCACTTTTCTTAAAGTTTACTTTGAGATGTGCGAGGCTGAGGGCATGGAGAACTAGGGAAATGTGTCTTTTGTGATCTTCTTTTGTCTTCGAGAAAACGATTATGTCGTCTATACATTGCAAAAAGTGCCCAAGTATGGTTTCAGGATGTCATTCATGATCTTTTGAAATCACGCTGGGGAATTCTTCCATCCGAAAGGCAGTCGATTGTATTCGAACAAGTCGAATGGCGTAACTAATGCACTGTACTTTTTGGTCTGCTCGGTCAAGGGAATCTGCCAAAAGCCTTTGCAGAGGTCGATCCGTGAAAACCAGTGGCAACCACCAGTTTCATCGATAATAGCATCGATTTTTGGTATCGGGAAACGTATTAATTCTGTTTGGTGGTTCAGAATCATATCATCGGTACAAAGACGAAAAGTGCCATCGTCTTTAGAAACGATTGTTATGGGCGAAGCAAACGGTGAAACTGATGGTCGTATCATGTCGGCGTCTAAAATTGCTTGCAGCGCCTTTTTCAACCAAGCCTTTTTCTCTCTTGACATATATATACGCGGATTGTATGGAGCTTTCCGAACCACTGCTTTGTCTGCGAGTTCAAATGGAACTGCATGTGACTTCATTGCCGGAGGATAGTTTTCTATGCATACGAGCCCGGGATACTTTTCCATGATGTCTTCTTCACAGTGAACTAACCTTAGAGAGCTTGGTGCCTCTTCGCTTTTCGTCAGTTTAGCATTTTCTTTAACCAAAACACTGTCATCACAATAAAGGTTTAACTTTAGCTTTTTCATCTCAGGGCGAGATAAAAAGAAGTCATAGGTGACGTCAGGTATTGCCAACACGTCACTCCTTACGCAATGTCCTTGAACTTCAATCACCATAAACACCCACTTATTGTGGGAGCTTACTGCCCCATCGTAACCCTGGACTTGTAGGGTCCTCCAGGCTCCCACTGCGGAGACGGCTGCTGTCTATTCTTTTCTGGTTGATGACGGACACAGACGCTCCACTGTCCATGAGTGCGTTCATCTCAACACCGTCAATCTTGACAGGGACATGAAGTTGGCTAGAAGATGCCAAGTATACACATTTTCGTGGCAGTCTTTTACGAGAGACCGGTCGTCTTTACCCAGTTCTGTGTGGTGTTCGCCGACAATCGGAACGCGTAGAGTGCTACCAGGACTACTTGAGCAGCAATTCGAGGACTTCAAAAAGTTGTTCTGAAGGCTTCCTGCAAATTTGATGGATCGTATATGCGACTGAGGTTCTACGAGCTCATTGCTGTCCAGGAGTAATTCTTCTCTGCAAGGACTTTTCTGTGCTGGCTCCACGGGCAAATTTTTCAGACACCGCATGAGGTCGTCTATTGTATCAGCTAGGGGCTTTCAGCTGGACCTGCTTTCGAATACCGACAGAGAGTCCCAGCGTTATCAAAGCTATAACTGCGAGTGATGGGAGTTCAGGTTTTGCCATGCGTAATAGACGATGCTTCTCAAGGCAGTACTCTAGTAGGGAGCCACGCGTGCGTCTGAAGCGTAGCGCCAACTCCCATCTCTGCAATGGATTGCATTTGAACGCCACCAGGAAGCTGTGTTTCCACTACTCCCAATATGCTGGCTTTTGATCCAGGATCTGCAGATCGTACCATTTTCTGGCAGTGAGACCAAGGTAACGTCGCATGTTCTGTACTTTCTCTTCGTCGGATAGCCACCCGTTATTGTCAGAAGCATACTCATAATACCATAACCAATGTTGCGGGTCTTCGGAGCCACCTTCAAAAACATCACGTTCGACCATATCCGGCGCTCGTTTTCCTTTCCTCAGAGACTCAGCAAGTGCTGCCATAAGCTGACTTTGTTGCATCGTCTGTCGCTGTTGCACTTGAAAAACTTGCAAAACGTGGCTCACCTTCTTCGCTGACATATCCTCTGTCGCAGAACCACGGCGCATGGGTGCCAAAACAAGCTCTTCTATTGTCGACAGCTGCAGGTTCACCTTGACTGATTCTGTCGGCAAAAGTTCCTCGCGGCATATGGACGCTTCTTGAGCACTGCGTCAATGAGGCCAGAGGAGCCGACGTGGCGCGGAAGACTTGTTGACGGCTCATCTCGCACTTGGTAGCCAGTGAAGATAATGCGCTGCGACGAGGTCTGGTCGACGAAGAATGTAACCCACATCCTGTCGGGCTACGTCAAATTATGTAGCGTTCCTAGTAAAACCAACTAAAGGAAACACATATCTTAATACTGACGGATGGATTGCGCCATTTTATAGATGTAGGTGTAGATGTAGAGCCTTGGAGTTAGTGGCACATACCCACTCTGGAGGATTGGCCAAAAACCACTCTCACGGTCCGACGCAGCCAGCAGACTTCTAGTGCTTGCACAGGAGATCACGCTCTCTCTATGGTGCACACCAAGCAGCCAGACCAACTGGAGCAATCGTCAATACCAGCCTGCCCTCTTTGATGCATCTCTGTATGCCAACGGGACTTCGCCGAAGAGATGCCACTATGCTTTATTGCTTATAGCTAGGGGTGGCATTCACGAAATCTTATTCATTTCTCATTGGAATGGCCGACAACGCTTTTTGCAATGCCTGTCTTTGCGAGGAGACGCTAGAAAACATTCTATGCGACTGTCCTGAATATAATGTTCCGAGACAGTCCCTGACGTCCGTTCTAGCGCAACTTGACAATAGACCAATGTCAATTGAAACGATTCTCACGTGTCGTCGACAGAAGACATCGCAGCTGAAGGTGACGAAGGAACTACTTAGGTTTTTAAAAGAAACGGTCTTGAACAAGCGGCTGTCACAGTGATGTCACGTACCACGCAAGAGTGACGGATTGTGACTGACGACGTGTGTGCTGTGCTGTGTGGTCTCTCTCTATCTCCTCCCCATCTTTCATTCCCCCTCATCCCGCTCCCATGTCATCATCATCATCATCATAATCATCATGATCATCATCATCATCAGCCTATATTTTATGTCCACTGCAGGACGAAGGCCTCTCCCTGCGATCTCCAATTACCCCTGTCTTGTGCTAGCGTATTCCAACTTGCGCCTGCAAATTTCCTAATTTCATCATCCTCCCTCATGACTCCGCTCCCATGTGTAGGGTAGCAAACCGGTTGTGCTGAACTGGTTAACCTCCCTGCCTTTCCTTCTCCACTCTTTCCTTCCTTGCTTCCTTGGTTCTTCGTCTTCTTTCGTGGCCTAAATGCGGCACGCTTCAATAATTACGCATGAAAGCCCCAAATGGCGACATTCGTCCGTTTTTGATATATTGTTATTATGCTCCACATCCGCCGCCATGGCCCTGAGTGGCGCTGCCTACTACTCCCCGGGCACATCGATTGATCTCCAGATTAAGGCAGCTGGCGTTTAGCGTATCGGTGGGAAAGAAAGCAGGTATAAGAGATCGATACGACTGGATCTGTTACAGGCATAGGTATAGCGGTACAAGGTAGGTAGAGAAATTTTGAGGAAGAAAAAAAAAAGATTTAAGGAGATCAGGGGCGCAGCCAGAAATTTTTGTCGGGGGGGGGTTCATCGGCCCGACCGGGGGGGGGGGGGGGGGGGGGGGGGGGGCAAGCGTCTGCTTTGATAATAAGTATCGGTAGTTTAAGCACACTCTATGCATGTATATCAAAGACATGGGACCCCCCCCCCCCCCCCCCTCGCGTGTGTGTGTGGCACTGTGTGCTTGTGAAGAAATTAAGTAAAAAGTAATGTAAGCTCAGTAAAATACAGTAAGTACGACAGGTACAGTGGGCGTTTGGAGCAACCGTCTCTCATCGCGCCACTGAATGGACCAGTCTTCGAAAACGCATCATTGAGACGACCCGCCCGATCGGAGAAGACATCATTAATTGTTAATCTCCGTTAAGCGTAGATGGCGTCGTCCTCGTCGGGGCGAAGTGCGTTTCACAGGTCAAGGACCGCTATACATGTGAAAATGCACGTGTTACCAGGCTATACCTACTCCCATAGCAATAGCTTGTTCGCTGCGTCTTTGCGCTAGAAAACTTAAATACGCGCAAAAACGAATAATGCTTTTTTTACGAAGCTTTCGTCGCCTTGCATTTCCTGCGGCAAGTGCATGGGCCGCTGTGTCTTCCGCTGTGTGCGAGCGTGCAGCCGTCATTTGCCTTTACGTCAACAGATTCAGAATTGTACAGAATATTTCACCGCACTGCATAGTTATGGCATGTGTACGCATTTTAAGTAGTGCGTGCGAGTCATTTCTGCTTCACTTAGGCCGGTGCAAACAGGAAGTGGCCTTGTACCTCACAGAATCTCGACTGATTGGTGTACTAGTGATGCAGGAATGAACTCCGGTCTTGTTCAGTGCATAGTGCACATAATCAATTTCTTAGGACGCGTGAACTCCGACGAGAACTGTCAGCGCCTGCAACAAGAGTTTACTTACGCTGTACTGCGCACAGCAGTAATCCATGCTTGCCGGCTGTCTGTTTCGTGCATTCTGTTGCGAGTCGGTGGAATTTCACTGCTGGCATCAACCCTTTCGTTTGTACATTGCTGGTTTTGGATTCCACAACACAACAGCAACTACCAGCCTTTCGTAATTGCTGGTTTGGGATTCAGCAACACAACAGTAACTACCAGCCTTCCGTAGGAGCGCAATCGCAAACGAGAGACGTTTTGCGCTGTAGACTATGGCTACGTTCACATTTGGGAAGCGGCAAGCGGGTGGAGAGGCCAAAGCAGCCGGAAAATCTTTTCCGCGCATGTCCAAGTTCACATTTCTTTTGCTACCACCGCGGCCGCGCTGCCGCTTTCGTCCACATCCATCTAGTCTGCGTACGTTTGTCGGCGTGGTGGCGCTCATTATCGCATTATTTCGAGCGGTATGTTCATTCACTGACCCACCCGTCATCAAAAGTGATCATCTTGCGCAATTTCGCGTGTCATCTGCGACCTTCGGTAAGTTCCTCGTTGGCGTTCTGTAATTCTCCTCACACGGGCGCGGTAGCGCTGTGTCACAGGTTGCTACCTATAGGCGTGATTATATTTCTTTAATAGCTTTTATTTACAAGTTGTAATAACATTTCATCATTTCGTATTATTTTCGGCGCCTCCAGGACACGAAAGCGGCAACGGGAACACCAAAGCTAAAACCCGGGCTGGCCCTTGTGTTGAGGCTCGCCGAAGCCTGCGCGTCCTACGTGAGACCTACGCTTCCAATCTCTCGTCGCGACGAGAAAAGCACCCCACGACTTCTGCAACATACCGTGCACGTGCGAGGAGAATTATGGAGCGCCAACGAGGAATCTGCCTAACTATTGTCTTCCATGGAAGTGGAAGAAGAAATGGCTTTTATACTTCTACCTACTTGTTTTCTAGAAATGTACAATGAATAAACGGAAGATAAGAAAACCTCGGAAACGGCAGTGGTGGGTTCGCCTGGCTTTGCAAAAGTGTAAGGGCCCATTCACACTTGTGACTAGGCGAGGTCGCGCGACCAATTGCGACTGGCGACCAGAAAACTACTCAAGACGAACGATGTTCACACTTACAAATGCGACCGACGAGTCGCTAAACCGAAATGTATCACGATATACCGTTCACGTCTGCTTGAAATGTCATCGCTGCGTAAAATAAGCGTCAGCGTATACGGACGTCCTGTTCCTTCGCATCTGATTGGTTCAGCTGTTCTGCGACTGTGGTCGCGCGACTGAGAAATCGAGCAGTGAGCGACTGGCCGGAAACGGTCGCATTTCGAGAAAAGCGACCATTTGCGACTACTTGCGACTGGTCACTTTGCGACCAACTTGGTCGCGCGACCTCGCCTAGTCGCAAGTGTGAATGGGCCCTAAGAAGTTGGGTCACGCCAAGGCTTCGTTGCCGCACCTCCTGTCGCGCGACGTTGAATACTATCGCGAGTATTGCTGACAGTACGTTTGAGTGCCACTCTTGTCGTAGAGCAAGGGGTGGTTCTTGATCGCGTCGATCAGCATTACAGCCTACTTTTGGTGCCATGTTCAATGTTACGACCGGAAGTTTACATGCTAGTGTAGCTTCCGGTCGAGCAGAACGACTTTCCGCCGCGTTTCCGCTTCGCCATGGCGAAAAAATCGGTCCGAGACCAATTTGGCTCGCCGCCTGTTTTTCTGCCTGTTTTGCCGCCTAGGCGGGCGGATTTTTGCAAGATTTTGCCGCTTCCGACAGCTTCGAGACCAAGTTCCTACGCGAACGCGGCCTAACCAGCACCTGAAGGGAAGCGGCGGAAATGTATACCGGAAATTTCGACCACCTGGGGACTTTAACGTGCACCTAAATCTAAGTAAACGGGCCTCGAGCATTTTCGCCTTCATCTAAAATGCGGCTGCCGCATTTGTTGCTTCATTTGTTGCGCATTTGTGGCGCATTCGGTGTTTCAGAATTCGCGCCCAAAACCTCACAGAGTGTCAAGGCCTTGACAAACACCGTGACAGTTTTTTTTTCCATATCCAGACATGATTCGCTGTAAATTACCAACCCAAACGGAAGCGCCCAGGAATGAAAGTGTGAAAGTAGCACCGGTTTCTTGAAATATGTCAGCGCGAAGCGACGAGAGAAAAGGGTGGGTTAGTGGGGGGGGGGGGGGGGGGGTGGAAAAAATTTCGGGGGGGGGGGGTTTGAACCCCCCCAACCCCCCCCTTGGCTACGCCACTGAAGGAGATGTATACAGAAATGCTAAAATGAAGAATATGTATAGCATACCTGATTAAATCAAGCAGGCTAGGTGCCTATTTGTCACCGCCCCGTTTCAAAGGGGATACCAATAGATCATCATCATCGCCATTGGGTTAAATCTTGTATACACATATACACAAGCTGGAGTGGAAGTGACGCTCTTCAAGTGAAACCAACGCCGCCATATTGTGGTGGGCAGAAAGCTCGGCGACCGCCGGATTGTGTGCAGCGACTACAGTGCGCGGTGATCTTTCCTGGACAAAGGTGCGTCTGCAGCAACTTCGTAGGCGTGCAGCCCGATTTGCACAAGCATGGTTCAATCCTGCGTGTTGGATGAACCATGCTCGCCAGGGAGGCGAGGTTTAGCTGCGGCACAAAATGCCTATCTATATAAAAACGTTGCGAGGCGAGAAGGTGGTAAAGACTTCCGACGCTGCTCGACGAGTGTCCCGTTCTGATATCGTCGAAAACCTCCGAGCCGCCCCCAGAGGCTCCTGCAACAGTCACCAACGCCGCGCGCGTTTTGTGCGAACGCGGGCAAAACGCCGACGGCGTCGACAACAGTTCTGTGTGTTGCCGGTGCTGCTGCATGTCCAAGTTTGCACTGTTGATAAAACTACTATCCTTATTCCGTATAGCTAGCTCTCTACAAATTTGCTATCGCAATTGATGCTTCGCCTTTCGGGTGAAACTGCGACAATTTTTTTTTATATCCTGCTAGACAAGTACCCAAGAATGTGGACGTAGGGACAACCGCCGCCGTATATAGCACAATCGGTAGTGCAACGCACGCGTAATGCGGAGGTTGGGGGTTCGGCTCCCACTGCAGCGGCAAGTTGTTCTTTCGTGCACTTTCATTTCCCCTTAGCTTTTCATTTTTACACTTCAATTAAAAACTACAAATAACTTCCCCTGTGCTTCCCTTGCCTTAAATATCTGTTGCTTTCACATGGAATTGCGACTAACGAAAATCGGGGCCCTTAGTTCCCTTCCTTCGTGTTCATGCACGGTGTTCAGCGACCTGGAAAAGCTGAAAAATCCAGGGAAGTTCGATTTGAGCATCTGAAGAAGTGATGAACATTCAGGAAATATTTCATTTTAGTGAATAATGTTATGCTCAAATTGCTCAAGTTGAAAATTCATCTAGGTTGGTCCCCGCAAAGTTATTCGGCTCCTTGCAGCAGTACAAGTCAGCTTTCCTGCACAATAATTGTGTTTTAATCACCATAATAAAGGAATCAATTCGTAAATTGCATGCGGCACTGGCTTCTGGTTCAGCGCGAACGCACGCTTATAGGTCCCGCATGCACTTGCAAGACAGCGCGACCTTCTGCCACAGTTCAGTTGTTTATGCGCAGAGCTTGCCGTACGTGAAGCATCTCGTATGTTGCGGGAAAGGATATTGATAGTGGCAACTTTTTTTTCCCCTATGGTGGCAAAAGCGAACCTGCAGGTATAGGTCGGGTACGAACTGAAGGCACTTTGCGCGTATCCGCGGGCTTTTTTCACGCTCGGAAAAACTTTTATGTAGCACGCAACAACAGAAAGCTGTATCGGGATTTCGCCATGTTGCTCTACAATTTTCTCATTGACACTTTTAGCCTAATTATAATATTTGAGAAGTTGAATAGATAATTAAGACTAATTATGTAATCAGGCGGAATGCAAAAAAATATTCTGAGTACCTCCAACCGACGGCAAACAACATTACCTTGGTTCTGTCTAGCTACGTAGCATTTGCATATTTTTAAATCTTAGTGCGTGCATGGTAGTTGGGACACCGTGTATATCAACTGGCGTAAGCGTTGGCAGCGACGTAGTCGTTAACATACAGTTCGGTTTCTTTCTTGTTTTTTTTTTTTTTTTTTTTTTTTTTTTTTTTTTTTTTTTTTTACTTAGACAAGAACACCCGTATACCGAAAAAAAATATATATTTCTATAACACATTGCACTAGAGAAGGCGTGTATTCTAGAGAAGGTATTCCGTGTATATATATACATGGAGACAGGCTGAAACTATCTATAACGTGGTTGAGTGAGTTCGAACTTGTCAACTTTGTGTCCCGTCTGCACTTTCAAGCTCACGCGCTTTTTCTTACGCCGCCGCTCTAATAAACTTCAGTATACAGTATAGAGTGGCAATAAATGTGCAAGGTTTACATCTAGGCTAGCGTTTTCTTTTACGTGATTCCGGCGCGGGCGCTCCTTGCACGTGCACGCTGCGTGCGTTGTTCAAGGGCTGCTTTGCGTGCGGCACACCTCGGCGATCGTGCCACTTCGATTTCCCGCGAAAAGAGAACGAGCGAAAGCACACATTGTCCGGCCATTGTTGCGCAGCAGCCACGCGCGGCGCTCTATAAAGAAGCCATTGAGTGGCGGTGTGTATGTACTCGGACCTCCTCGGACATTCGTCCCGGTGGTCTGCCGTGTCGGTGGCCACGCGTGCCTCTGCACCGGCGTCGTGCCGCGCGCGGAACGCTAAGCCTAACGGCCGGCTAAGTGCCGCAACAGTGCGGTTCCTTTATTGGCGGTTCCTTTATTGCGACTGTGGCTTGCTGCGTTCGTGGCACGAAAAGCCCATAAGTTTCCGAACTGTGAGGCTGTGATTGCCTTTAGGCATTATGAGGCTTTCAGCCCGTCGGGCAACTGGTCAATTAAGCAGAGACCTATTAAGCGGGCGTTGACACGGGCCTTTCAGGAGTTGAAACGAAAACGAACATAGTCATAGGAGGGGGAAGGCTCATGTGTTGTTTTTTCTCTCTCCACTCCATAATGCGCCGGTGCTTTTGTGTTGCGTAAAAATGATCCTGCATCGAACATCCCCGTTCGAAGTTTCCGTGGTACGTTAGAAGGTTTGACCCAGTGTTGACAACCTTTTTTCTACGAAGTCGCTAGGTCACTGCCCAAAAGTGTACCATCTTTATCGAAATGTAGCTAAGTGACGATGATGACTTCAGAATTTGGAAGTTTCGTTTTAGTTTTCCCTGAGTAGGTTTCCAATGTCTTGACGATTGCCGCAGCATGTGCGTCCTCCATTAACGCCAAGTCTGTAGTCACAAGTCTGTAATGAAGTAGCCAGGGGTATAGTGAACTAGATACCAGGGGGGTGGCACACCGGGCACGTCGAAATGTCTGTGTTAGTATGCGGCCTGCCCAGCCTACATGCAGCCTTTGTCACAGTGCAGGAACCAAGGTACCAATTAAGTGCGACACGAGGAAGGCGTAGCAGCGAGTTTCTCTATTGTGAGTTTTCATTCACTTCACATCCTTAGCTTTACACTTTTACAACTTTGCCAGCGGGTTTTGGACAGCGCGAATGAAATGATGAAATAATTATGGCGTTTATTCTGTTGCAAAAGCACACATTTACATGCCTTTCGTGGTGCACTTTTCTGACATGTCGAGTGCCCCCACTTTATCCAGCGCGTTTCTTTTAGCGAATGACAGGAACCCAACCCACATAGCATTATTGTAATGGACACGAGGTGTCTCGGATGTATTGATAGTGTTGTGTAACGAAAATACGCCGTAAGAAGTGTAACCGTCTTCAAGGGTTTATGAACACCGATAACACAAACCATAATTTAATTCGGCGTTCGAAGCAGATCTCTTTCTTGCGCATCTACGCCCCTTGAGCACACGACGCTCGCCGGAGCATTTGGCGTGAGGCGCGGCCCCGGCCGCGTTTTCCTTCCACGTACCTCAACGGTCCACGCATGTGGATGGCTGTCACGGCTTTGTTGCAAACAACCTTGAACGTTATCGAGCGGCCGGCAGTGCCATATTTACGCCGTTGTATCTATTGTTCCCATTGTCTCTTAAAGAAAAGAAGACCAATCATTACCTGCTCCGAGAGAAGCCACTATTTCCTCCGTCAGCGTTTCGTTCCCCTCTCGCGTTCTGACGGAACCGCCTGGCTATCTCGCTTTCCGCCGAGAGAGTGTATATACTCGTATGTATCGGCTGTGGTCACTTCCGGTCTGACCACCTGTGCGTTTTAAAAACGACAACGCAGGGTAAATGTTCTGATGGCTGGCCTGGCGCCCATCGAGCGACCGCAGCCGAAGGAAAAGGCGGCATCACCGGAAAAATGCGCCTTTCGCGGCTGTTCTTCGCTCTGGCCGCCAAAAAAGCCTCGCGACGGCGGCCGTGGTACGCGCCTCCGAGCTGAAAAGCGCACCGCGCAATTTGGCCCATTCATGGCCAAGGTGTCCGTGCAGTTGAGGGGCTGCCGCGTGCGTGCGAGGCGTGCACCATGTCGCGAAGCAGCGAGCAAGAAAATAAACGTCTAAAAAGAAGAGATTAGAGGAAATGCTTTCTCTCTTTTCTCATAGCCTCACTCTCTAATTTGCAACATTACTGCTTCGCTTCTGGAGGTGAAAGAGAGCGAGTGCGTGACAAAAGTGAAGACCCCTGCAGGGAGCCGACGGCCGCAGTCAGCCGTGCGTGAAAAAGAACGCCGCAATCTTTGCCCTCCAGGAGGGGGGGTGCGTTGCTCCGCGGCGTCCGCTTTTGTTTTCGTGTACATTTGGTCAAGCGGCGCATCTACGCGGTGACGTCGTTTAGGTTCTTGTTTTTTTTTTTTTTTTTTTTCTTTTTACCTAAATACTTGGTTGCTTTCTCTGTACGCCCTCTCTGTCTTGCACGGAGAGGAAGCTCCCGAGGTTTCGATTTCACTCGCGCATGACGCTTCAACGATGAATGGTGCACACGCGAGCACTCCGTGGCGCTAGCTGAGCTGTTGTTATGCGCCTGCGAAGGGTATGCTGTAGCGAGTTGAAAAATGAATCAGGAGTTGCTTGCTTCCAATCGCTCATATGCTAATTTTGATATTTTTTTTAGTTGCTATCTGCTGACTCAGGCTTTCTTTGTCTTTTCATCACTATCACACTTAGGTTTCCTATGACAAAGTAAAATTGTAGAAGCTCCAGCAGTGATTTTTTTCACACGCCCACAAAGACTTTCTCGAGTAAAATCTTCCACGTGTTATTGATATGCACCGAATAAAAACAGGTATATTATGTCACCAGCAATATTATGTCTCTCATGGGAATACATAATCCTCTTTTTTTTTTTTTCGTTACTGAAAGGAATTACCTTGCCCCTGACATGCATAAGGTGATTTAATTGTTGCATATAATGCAATTGTATAAATACTTTAGCGAAGGAAGAAAATGGGAATGGACTTTTTTTTTTTTTTGCTAAATCTCTGTGTTGTTTGATGCACAGTAATCTAATTCTGTTTTCATTGCAGGTACCAGTACTTTCTGCAAGTGAAGCAAGACATCTACCATGGCCGGCTGCCCATCAGTTTTGATCTGGCTGCTGAGCTTTTTGCTCTTGCCATACAGTGTGAGACATTTACTCCTACTTCTGCGGCCCCTTATTATTCACTACCAATACGGTGCTGTTCGAGAAAACATTCTGCACTGCAGCGCGCACCTGCTTGAATGATCTTCGCATGTCAATAGTTGCGCTTTGACAAGGCACAAATGTGGCAAATTATTTTCTGGAAAAAGGAAAGAAAGAAATTCACCGACGATTACAATACTCCCTAATGCGAAATTTGAGCGCAGCTGTGTACGTGTTTTCATTTCGCGATATATTGGCTGGCGCAGACAATCTGTCTCGTGCGGCGCGTTGCAAACGGAGTGAAGTGTAGCGCGAATGCCTGGCTTATCGGGATATCGCGATATGCGAGAAGTAGCCGCCGCAGACAGACCTCCGCTCATACAGCGCTTTGTTTCCATGCAGGCGACGAGCGCTACTCTGGCTACAGTGTACTAGCACGGCCGCTGGATAAAAAAAAAAAAGGTTACTTTTTTTTATTCAGCGGCCGTGGTACTAGAATACTAAGGTATTCTAGTACACTGTACTCTGGCGCCTTCGGTAAATTCCTCGCTGGCGTAACCCTTATTCTTACACCGTGGGCGTAACCTATATTTCTCCTCGCCCGTACCTCCTCTCCTCCCTTTTCCTTCTCCTTCTCCCACGGCCGCTCGTGCGTTTCATCGAGCGGCCGTGGGTGGCCAAACGAGCGCCGCAAGCGCGTCGCGGCTACTCTAGTCGCGGCACCTCTCGAGTTTCTACAGCGATCGCCAGGGGACGACAGGGGTTTTATGGGCTCAAAGACGTGCATTGCAAGCTTTCGCTGGGCTGTAAAAGGTCGGTTATTATCGCAAATTTTGTGGCTTTAAAACGTTGTTAATGTTTTTAATAGCTTGTAGAGGCTGTCTGCCGGCCTTGCTCTCAAAAACAAGGGTGCCAGGCTCTATGGAGCTTAAAAATTGCTAATCAGCGCGGGTAATCTCAACAAGACTGACACGTTGAGCGCCGATCGCAAGGGACGCGTGTGTATTTTTCTGGAAGCGTCAAAGTTCTTACCGGCGTCTGTACAGCGTAAAAAAATTTGATATTCACGTCATTGTCGGTTGCTGTGAGCTTATGGACGTAGTTTATTTAATGATCGCTTGGCTGTAACGAAATTTTACTGTTGCGCGGTCACCAATTTAATTATTGTTCAGCTCCCTTCAGGCGCCGTTCAGGTGCTTGCGCTAGTAGCGTCAGATGGCAAGTGCAAACGTGCACGCGCCTACGAAATGTTGGAGACTAAACAACGTGAGTAGACGCCGTTCTGTGTAAACACAGTGGCGCCGCCGCGCCTTCGTGCTCGCGGCTACAGTGTACTAGAAGTATCGCGGCCGCGGCCACTCTGGGCAACAACGAACAGAAACGGCGTGGAACACGCAGTAAGTGAAGCCGCGGTGACCGCTGCAGACGCGGCGCAGTGGACTTCACTTGGGATGCACACTGCAGACATGCAGATCGCGCACGCTGAAGCTTCTACAAAGAATATCACGGTGTTGCAGAAAGCTTCGATGAACGTTGCTCTTTAAATCAGCCGGTCCTCCCAGTGTTTTGATCTTTCAGTGACGTGCTTGGAAACTGACAATTTCAATTTAAAAAAAAATTTCAATTTCTCGACCCTAACGTTTTTCATTAATAATGCTAGTAACAATAATATATATATATATATATATATATATATATATATATATATATATTGGGGAATACAGTAAACACTGTTTCTGCATGGTCTTACATGCTAATAAGTGATTATTATTGTAGTGCGGAAGAAGAAACCGATTAATGTACTTGATCGTGAACATATATAGCCAAAAGATATACGTTTCAAACCTGGTTCATTTGGGAATGACGCGTATAGTCACCGTATATTCTCAGAACCAATCTGTATCCAGCGAAATAAAGAAATAAAACAATCAAATAAACAAAGACTAAACGACGCGTCTGAAGTCATGCTGCAAGCCTAAATCCGCGCGAGTAGTCCATATTAAGTGACAGTAACTATTGAGTGTTAGTGAAGACCTCTCTGGTCTACGTCACTACGACGCCAAACTCTTTCTCAAAAGTCAGAGACGTAAAAATACAGCTTGAATGCTCGCGACGCCCGCCGGCTATACGTACTGGAGCAGTGAAATGAGCCCAGACTACCCCTGCTGCCACCTTACGCAAAGCAGCGGCAGCTCGAGAGCCGTCGCGTCATGCGCGGCGGAGCGGCGCCGTTTGTCCCCGCCTACCCCGCGCCCCGGCTCCCCGGCGTCGGCCTCAGATACCCCGCGCCTCGGCGGTGGAGGGTACAGAAGGAAAAGAGAGGAGGAGGAGTACGAGCGTGGAGGCACGGGCAAGGAGACATAGGTTACGCCAGCGAGGAATCATTGCCACAAAGCCGGTCTTGCGCGGCACTACGCTTTTCTTCTCACGCTTTCGCCACTACCCTCCTCCTCCGCTTTCCTCCTCTCTTTGCTATCGCCGTCGTTCATCTGCCGCTGCGCTCCGCATTCGCTGATTCCGCATTCAGATCACACTGATCTCTATAGTGGTAGACGCCAGAGTATCATCTTAAGTATAGCAGCTTTCAACATGTAGTTACTCTAAATATGTTTTTCTGAAGTGACAAGAACTGGTAAAATTAATACGTAAGTAATCATAGTTAACAGCAGGGCAAGAAGTGGTAAAATACAGAAATAATGTGCATGAGGCACCACCACCCATGTAGTTGTCTTCTGCCTTGGTTCCTTAATTTTTGTGCCATAACCCAAGTTACCTTGCAAAAAAAAAGTGTTCAATGTTTACCAATTTGTTTTTTCAGCAAATTATTGCATATGATATCTGTATTCAAAAACACATATTACATGCGTGGCTTATCTCTTTCTTATATTCACGTGAAATATTAAAGGGGCCCTGAACCACTTTATATTGAAGTCGAGAAATTCATTTGAAGTTAAATTAGATTATTTCAGAAATACTTTGCCACAAAAAGTACTTCAATTCGTTCAGCAGAAGCAGAGTTATTGGCAATTAGACGTGCCGTTCGCGGTGCTTCCATTCCTTCTTCAATGACTTGCAATGCGAAGGCTCCGGTGGAGTGGGGTGTGTCCACAACGCTCCGCCTATTGAACGTCACCACGGCGCGCAGTTAAAATTTGATTTTGGATGGTCACATAGACTCAGCTATTCCCAAATTTGGCACGTACGACGCGCCAAACGTAGCCACACGCGCTTGTCCTTAGCGAGCTGCAGGGTGCTCAGCCAACGGACTCGTCGTGGCACTGCGCCGCAGCTCCGGTATCTACGCTACGTAGCAGACCACAGCTCAGTGGCGCACCGACGGGGGGTGTTTCGGGAGTTGTAAACCCCCCTGAGGCCGACTTAACCCCCCTCTTTTGTTTAACCCCTTTTCTTTCCTTGCGCATTTGAGTACTGCAACTAAGATGTAAGACGCGCAATCATCTGCACACTCACAAAAAGTGCATTTTTTGGCAATTTACCGTGAAGAAATTGAACTTAGTGCTATTTAGATGGTATTGGCAAACTGTCTACCCCCCCCCCCCCCCTGGCAGAGATCCTGGGTACGCTACTGCCACAGCTACATGCAATTCCAGTGCGTATGCGCAGCGTTTGCTTTGTGCATGACAGGGGTTGAGTGCGCGCTCGCGCTCGCATGTTTCTGTTTGGCTGTGCTACATGGTGCGGACCGGCTTTGTCCTGCGCCAGCTTGAATTATGGATAGTAGCCACATCCAACTTGCAAATATTGAAATGCTGTCAATAGCTTAATACGAAGTGAAGTCTTCCAAGGCATCTAACCAGGAGCGGCGACGAGTGAGTGCGTGCTGGCAAGTGTGCATGTGACCTGACCTAAAGTTTTGTGTGGTTCGAGGCTACTTGAGTGTTCAGAACTACTCAAAATTAGCAAGACCTGACGGCTATACGACACCAATGAGTAGGATGGCAAAAGTTAAATTCCATGCGGCCAGTCGCAGTTCACAAGCTGTGATTGGAGCAGAAAGAATTGTCACAGTCACACAGGTTACATTTTGATTCCTGAAGAGTGCTTTTCTTTTCTTCAGCACATGCTTAAGCTTCAGATATAAATATCTACACTCATTCTACACAGATGATAACAAAAAGAATTGAAGAATACATGTCTGAGCATGAGAACCCTAACACACGATGCGAACTCAGTTGATGTGCATGGCTCATCTCGGACAAGTACAGCCAGTTGTGGCCTGAACGTGTATGAATCAACTTTGGTGACATTGTTGCAAATGGCTGTACGATGAGTACAGCTTGGGCTTGGCAGTAAAAGTAAAAACGTTCACCAATTTTCCAAACAGTGAGTTGTAATCTTAAATGAATAATCAAGACTTGGTCTATTAGACAGTTTTTAAATACTGTTAATGGGAATTAATTTCACACTCACATCAGTAGGGCAAGACTAGCTACAGACATGAGACTTCAAGCTCATAAAATTGGACTTTACCTCCATGATTTTTAAAGGAGTCATATAGCATGCATAAAAGCATATTGAGAGATGTTACATATTCAAGGAGAAACATATGTGTCATGCTTTAATTAAATTCTGGGGTTTTACGTGCCAAAATTATGTTTGTCATAGTGAAATCCTGTCTTTCTTTCACATATCTGGTACATAAAATACTGGTCGTATCCTATTTATTCAACAGCCGAGCTTGGTGACTATGATCCCCGAAGGCATCAACCTGGTTATGCCTCAGAGCTGCGTTTTCTGGTGAACCAGACACCAGAATTAGAAGAAAAGGTTGCAGAGTTGCACAAAGGGCTGAGGTAAATATATCACAAAACTGTTTAAGGACATGATATACCTAGATAGAAGTTGAGCAATTTCTTTTTTTATATCTCGAGTATTATTTTTGTGCTAGGCAGCATCCTTAGTTTACTTACACGATGTGCCTTTTAATGGATACAGCATTTCTAGCAATGACGTGCACCACGTTTACTTTAATAACAGTTCGATCACTTACAAACATTTTAATTTTTTTGCTTTTTCACTGGTTTAGAAAGCTTTTGTGGGACTAACTTTATAAGAAGTGGTTAGATGAGGGAGATGTTATGTTGCACATACTGCGAAATGCCACCTCTGTGAAAAATTTGAGTGTGATCAAGTCAGCAGTTTAGATGGAGCAGTCATGTGTACCTGGTGTTCTTGATTGTGTAATGTTTGTTATATGCGATAAATGTGCATGTCAATTGCACTACCACATTGCCACACATCGTTGCCCAGCAACTGGCACTCGAACCCTGTAGATGAGGCTGCTGCCATAGGAGAACGCTCTGTTGTGGCAGGCACTGTTCTTTTTGTGCACACATTATGAGGCTCCCAGGGTCACTCTAGGCTCCTAGATTCTTCTCCTGTAAAAGAGGGCGATCATTCAAATGAGAAGAAAGCGCTGAAACTAAAATAAACTTGTGAAGTGCATAGACTTGTGTAGTGCCAATTAGTGGCCATCACGTGCAATGATAAAAACGAAGATGGAGGTTGGAAAATATAGTTAAATAATAAAATTGTGGACAGCGCCAACTACTTCTTATGTCTTTTAAACATACAAGAGCTGCTGACAAGGATGCTTAGCTAAAGTTTGGTCAAAATTAAAGTTAATCAAATGCTAATGTTAAGGGAACCCTGTCAAAAAAGCAGTTGACTCTAATTTGAAAATTTCCAATTGGTACCAATTGGAAAATTTCCAATCGTAAATTAGTACATAACTGGACCAATTTAACCAACTGGAACATGACCAATTGGTTTTTGTTGGAGTGACCATTTGTACCCGATGGGTGCCAATTGGAATGACCAATTGCGCCAATGGGCAATACCAATACCAATAAATACCCCACATAGCAAACCTAAATAGGATTCCAGATGTCAGAAACAGGTTTGCTATAGCCTTAGTACTGCATGCATAGCTATAACTCATTCCAGTTTCCTTGAATGGGTTCGTAAACTGTAAGTATGATTTCCCAGTTGGTTACGTTCTAGCTACCCACGAAACACACAAGCAGCTATTTGATGTCTACAATATGTCTTGAACGGCTAATTCAAAAGTCTAATAGCTGTCCTGGTCAAGACATTTTCTAGCCGTGGACGTCTACAGGTACTTCAGTAAGCCCTGCTAACGTTACGCTAAAAGTTGGCTAATAAACATCTCGACAAGAACAACTTCAAGAATTGTATTAGACGTTCCAAGAATTCTGTAATAATGACTTTGGAAACATTATGCAGGCTTTTATAAAACATCTTGACAAGAACAAGTTAAGAATTTTATTAGACATTCCCAGAATTCTGTTATGAATTATAACAGAATTCTGGGGACGTCTAACGAAATTATTAATTAAGCTATAAAAGCCTGCATATTGTTTCTGAAGTCATAACATATAATGGCTTCAGAAACAATATGCAGGCTTTTATAGCTGTCTTTAAAGCAGCATTTATAGATCGTCATTCTACAGTGATGTGGTAAGTAAAATTAATGACCACTTCTTCAGCATACCATGCATCCGTATGCTAGCTTCATAGTACACACGTTACTATATAGAACTGTATATAAATTGAAGCATTACATGATATTATTTATAATAACTTGCATAAAATTGTTTAACATATATCAAATGTGCAATACACATCCAAAGCAAATGAGCATAACAACATGCAGAAAAAAAATAACCTGACCTTGTGAGAAAGCGGCTTTATTGACTAATAAATTAAAGGACATGCAGAATTATTTTACGAAATTTTTTAATACAGTAGAAAAGGTGACCACAGAAAATAAGATGTAGCTGCAGTAACCACAGCAATCCAGGTCCCTTCCCCCTTGGATACCGCTGGCTGCTCACAGAAGTTCGCTCTGTAATACAACAGTGAAGAAAAAAGTGAGTAAGCCACACTTGATTTACAATAAAGATGTACGATTCGGTATTTCAAATAGCAACATATGTGCCGTTGTTTTACCTCGGTCACATTTACTTATAAATTTAAGCAATACTTTCTCTCGAAATCTTATGCTGTACGATGACGTTCAGAATTATGTTGCAGATATGATATGAAAAAGCTACTGTAGAGTGAAATTAAACTGGCAAATGGTTTGATCCACACACGACTTGCAGTAGGTCATTAGCACTTAGATGGTTTGCAAACAAATCTCTTACAAGAGTATGCTACTTTTATTTACGTAGTTGTGTTGGTGAGTTGTAGCAACAGGTGGGCTTAGCCTGACAATCAAGGCCGGCAACTGCTCCTTCCGAGTGTCTCTTACAATATCCCTGCGGTATTGTACCACATGTCAATAAAACCATTCTCTTCCTAAAGGGACCCTAAACACTTAACTAATCATAGAATGACCTCACTATTTTAAAGGACGTCGTCTCACGAATCTCATGCCACAAAAAGTTTTCCAATCCTCCAGCTATAAGTGAAGTTACCACACTGGCCAATGCAAGACTATTTTCCTGCCTGCTAGTGTGCTGGAAGCTACACAGAGGAGAAGCCAAGAGAGCAAAATCCCGGTATACTACGCAATGCAGCACGCTGCTGCCATCTTAAAGGCCACACGCAGCTAGAATTTCTGTAATCATTCAATCAATTATGTGAAACTCCGGCTTTACCTCCCAGATCACAAAAGAACGTTCTGCTACATGCCGTTTGATGTAATAGTTCAGCGGAAATCCGCTAGGTGGAGATAAGTAATTAAAGGGAAACTGAGACTTCCACCCAAATGTAGCAATTTGCTACAATGGAAACCCAACCGGGTTCCTCGAAAGAAAGCCTCGCAGTTGAAGAAAAATTCGTCCTGGTCCGGGACTCGAACCCGGGACCACCGCCTTTCCGGGGCAGCCGCTCTACCATCTGAGCTACCATCTAGCCGCCTAGTTAGCTAGCCGCCTAGTTAGCTAGCCGCCTGGTTAGCTCAGATATAGTCCTGATAAGGACGTTGAACGAGCGCGCACGTGTGCGCCCAGCCGTTTTCTTTTTTCTAAACTTTGACTGTCGTGACAGACTCATCGAGTGAAAAAATCGGAAAGGAATCAAATAACCCCGCAGGCTTTTTCTGCTTGTTCACCCAAAGGGGGAAAGCAGCGAAAGGCTATATGATGCGACGTTAACGGATTGCATATGGCTTGTTAAAGTCGCATGGAATGTAATGCTGCACGTCTGGCACGCGCATTTAAAATTTTTTTCACTTTCACGCGCACGCCCAAGCATGTCGCACATTTTCCGACTAAAACATCTAAATAGTTCTTGGGTTATACGCTCTCGAGGCGTTCACCAAAGTATACTCCGGTGACGCCAGAGGTGGGCTGTTACCACAGCTGAAACACAATAGCATATTTGATTAACCGTACTTCCTGCTACATAATGTTTCCAACAACATCTGTTTAACGTCTTCGCATAAACCAAGACGTTTATAGCCGTTTGTAGCAGTTCCGAGTAGTTTTCAAGACGTTTTGTGTTTCGTGGGTAGTTTATTGCTATTGGTAGTCCAATTAGACTCAGGTGGCAATGTAAGGTGGGCCTAGCTGGTTCAAACTGGCAACTCAATTGGTTGCATCCCCGACTCAATCGTAACCAATTGGAGGTAAGGATTTCCCAATGGGCCCAGTTGATTCCAATTGGCAAGTCCAATCGGACTCAATTGGTTTTACTTTGACTCAATCATAACCAGTTGGAACTGGGGATTTTCCAATCGGTTCCAACTGGGCCCAGTTCATTTCAATTGGCAACTCCAATTGGTTTCTCCTGTGACCCAATTGTAACCGCTTGAAAGTAAGGATTTTCCAATTGGTTCCTATTGGAACAGCTCATTGGAGTCAATTGCTTTTTTTTTTTTTTTTTTTTTTTGATGGGGGAATCTGCAACAATTTCAAAATTTGATGGCATTGGTGTATAGCTAGCTGTTCAATGATTAGGCATGCTCCAGTTTGATTAAAAGATGTTCAATGTAATTCTTTAAATATGCTATTTCTGTGCCTTTTGCATCTCAGGAAAGAAGTCTGATATCAATGACTAAAACATTTTCTGCTTTACACTTATTACCGGATTTTTATATTGAGAGCAACCTGGGTATCACACTTGGCAGCAAATTTATTTTACATCATGCAATTTACAATAGTCAAGTAAGATGCATTAGAATAGTATTTTCATTGTGTCATGCAATCATTTTTATATCTTTGCTCATGTTCTTTTACAATGTTGCTGACTGAACGATAGTGCACGAAATAATTTTTTCAATATAATTATAAAACATGTTTATTTATGCCAGAGGCCAAGTACCAGCAGTTGCTGAAATGAATTTCCTTGACAAGGTCAAGTGGCTGGATATGTATGGTGTAGACCTACATCCTGTTATTGTGAGTCACATTTTTCTTTGTGCGATTTCATTCTGAAATTCCCCGCATCATATGAAACGTGATTTACACTGCATGTTCAAATATAAATTATTTGAAGTAATGAAATATGTATTGCAAACAAATAGTTTTTAAATCAATAAGTTAATTTATGGTTCTTGTGTTCACAGATTTTCTGTACATTTCTTCTTCAAAAATTATTCTCTTCATCAAAATATTGTTGCAGTTACTCTTTGCACTACTGCTACAGTTCACTTTGGATGTATCTAATTTTTTATATTTTTTTCTTTTGCTTACTGTTGTCATTTACTCCAAATTTGCAATATGTAATTTATTGTGTGCCATATATTTATCTTGTGCTAAATTGACTGAGTGAATAATATATAAAAACACTTTTATCGGTATAATACAACCATTGACGTTTTCTTTCATCAGCATTTCAGAAGAGATCTGCGCAATTTATTTTTCACTGTTGCATCAAGTACTGACTATTCTTTTTATTTTAGGGTGAAGACCACACAGAATACTTCCTAGGGCTGACCCCCAGTGGCGTCGTAGTGCTTAGGAATAAAACCAAAGTTAGCAACTACTACTGGTGAGCTTGACCCTGGTGCATAGGATGCATGGCGTGTCGTGCCTTATCATATTCAGAAGTTAAACTCTTGCATATGCTGTACTGTTCCTTTTATGATTGCTGCAGGCCACGCATCACCAAAGTCCATCACAAGGGCTGTTACTTCATGCTTCAAGTTCGTGACAAAGCAGTATGTAACGCCTCATATGCAACTCTGTTCTGCACACAAATTGAATTTTGTAGCAATTATGGTACATCAGTATTGCACTGTCTTTCACTGGCTGTGTCATTTGGTCATTGGAAATTGACATGTGATCTCGCAGCATTTCAGTCATGGCCTTCAGTGTCAGATTCACACCACGTCAGGAGAAGTAGCTCAAGGATGGAACGAACGAAGTGCGCAAATGTAGTGGATGACAGTTTGTCTTACTAAACTGCTCGTCCCATTCTTGTGCTGTTTCCTCATTTCTGGAACATGTATAAACCTGTCCAGATCAGCACCTGCCTGCAGTTCATTCATACCTAATTAGTCCCTAAAATTGAAAAGAGTTACGTGATAAGGAGGAGTTGACTGCAAATGACAACCGGATTTCTCCTTCTTTATTTCACCATTTGTTAGAATGATGACAGCACATATGGATTCGAGCTGGCCACAAAACAAGCGTGCAAGCACCTGTGGAGGTGCTGTGTTGATCACCATTCTTTCTTCAGGTAGTACTGCTAATTTTTTTTCTTCCTCAAACTTACAACACAGCTTATCGTGTACTTATGATCTGACGTGTTTTGCTTCCTCATCCAGGCTTACCCAGACTTCTGAAAATCCTATAGCGTCAAAGTATTTTGGATGGGGAGGAAAGCTCAGGGTCAGGTAAGCACCTGTTTATCTTTCTATTCATAAAACATAAATCACACAATTGTTATGTAAGACATTGATTATGAGAATGTACTTGTTAAGGAAGATCATTATTTATCAGGATATGAATGTATACAGATAGCATGTGCCATCTGCATAAATTAAAACACAAAAAAGTTGAAATGTTTAACTGTGTTTGCATGTTACCCAGTGTTTGTCACATAGGTACAACATAGGTACAATTCAGGATACAACATGTAGTCTTGGGTACACAGCCTTATCTTAGGCTAGCTGTATGTGCAGTGCACGATTGCACATTACACTCTGAAATGATCATCTGTAAAAGGTGTTCTGTTTAATCTGTTGCTGTTGGTGTGTCAGTTTGTTTGACAGTACAAGTAATATTATCAAGGTGGTATTGGTTTGTCAGTGGTCTTCTTTATTTTGTGCAAGTGAAGTGTGTATAGGCTGTGTCTCTGCATACTTTTATGAAAAAACACTGATGCCCTGCTATGGCTTATTTGTGCACATTATTATTTACTGAACTTGTAAATTCCTTTAATAGTATTGAACATCCAGGTGCCTGCCATGGTTAAGTTTCAGCAGCCCTGTATATCCATTTTTGCCCTGGAGAATTTTACAGATCAGCTTCTTCTGTCTCACTGATCATTAAGAAATTTCACACTTAATCTACTTGCTTGTTGCCAGTTCTAGAACAATAGGCCTGATTCATAATTTAATTTCAGATATTTCTTTGTGTCTTAGTTCTTTGTTGCACTGTAGGAACAACAAAATAAATAAATAGTTGTATTATCTTCTATCTGTATAAAAGTATCAAGTTGCATACAGTTCCAGCACTGGCATTTAGCATAAAGCATTTTTGGCATGGAACGTGACAGCTACAATGAGTGAAAAACATGTCATATGATCGGAACTGCAGATGATTCACGCTGTTTGTGTGATTTGTAAACAGCCAATGGAGTGACTGCCTAGTTGATAATGTGACAGCAAACTTCTATGTCTCCACATGTGCCTTTTAAATGCTGGTACCTCATCACTCTGTCTTATAGTGATCTACAAATCACCGACATCACAGTGGCAACATTTATATATGGCTGATTGTACACCCATGGTAAATGTGCTGCTGCCTGACTTTTCACTTATTAATTGCGAAAAATACCTTGTAGGAATTGGTGAGCAGCCTTTGCTTCCTCTACTTTTATCCATCCAGCACACGCAGAGAACGGCCGAATCCAGCTAGCTTCAAGATACAACCTCGACAGCAGCCAGCATTTGTACGAGTGCCAAGCAGGCGATACCAGAGACGACTCGGACAGCCCGACGGTGCTGACGGTATTACCACTTCGCGTATTAGATTTAAAATTCAAAGCTTTCAGGTTTAACATGGTTTTGTTAGACTTATTTGAACAACAACAACAACAACAACAACAACAACAACAACAACAACAACAACAACAACAACAACAACAACAACAACAATAATAATAATAATAATAATAATAATAATAATAATAATAATAATGAGTCCCAGGAGCCATTTTTTTCCCAGGAGCCAAAATTAATGAGAATAGGGTTAGCATCTGCTTAATTTGTGCATTTATATCTTTTCAGCAGGAACACAGCTCAGGGAACAAGAAAAACATGTGACTGACCACGGGAATGGAACCCACTGGGCTCACTCAGCTCTCTTGTAAGTCTTCAAATATCTTATATTTTCAGCGTGGAGTAAATAGCAGTCAGCACTTAACAGTTTTGCAGAAGGCCAAATAGCCAACACTATTGCTGTTTCTTTGACAGGTCACCATCATCTACGTCACTTCACCACAGTTCACCTGCACTTACCACTTCAACACCAGTAACTCCTGGAAACCAGTCATCTTCAGTGCCACCTTGGGAAGACCCAAAACAGAGGTACTATGGACACAAGCTTTAATAATGCAGTATATGCACGATATGGAGGCCTTTTTTGTGCACCACAAGACATGGAATTTTTATTAAAAAGCACGATTACAAATGCTGTTCATGCAAAAATTTAAAACCATGGATCAGTGCAGCCATCTGTTTTCCAGAGATGTCCAGTTTAGCTTTTTGTTTGGCTTTAATTGGTTAATGAAATACCGCACTCCTTATTGCCAGGGGCCTCTACTCAAGTTCAACAAACCCTTCGCCACGGTCTGTTCGAAGCTCTGGGTCCAGGCACTCTCACTGCCGGTCATCATCCAATGAGGGAGACTGCAGACGACGGCGGTAGGTGGAACAGGGTTTTTGCATACTGTGTTCTGCATATTTGCCATGTTACTGAAGTTATATTGTATAATCAAATATTGTCAACAGAATAAAAACAGAAAAATCTAACTTGGTTAATTAAGCAGCTATCATTTCTTGGTACATTTCTTAAAAAGGTCATTGTAACCTTGCAAAGTAATTCTAGATGTAATGTTAAAAGAGATGGAAGGACTGCAGTGTTGCTTAGAAATCAATCCAGGTGAAAGTGGCTTGAAAGCTGCAAACCAGATTGATCGACCTGTATTTAAGCTTCTGTTGTTGTCATTCAGCGGCATTGTCCAAGCTAGTGAAGTGCTGTTGTATTTTCCACTGTAGCTTTGCTTTAACATATTGCAGTTTTTTACTTTACATATCAGCTTGGAGGCAGAAAAAGACCTATGTATTTCAGCAGCGCTTACAGCAATAATTGTTTCATTTCTTTTGGGCTGATTTTATAGATGATATATAAATGACCAAACAAATTTCTGAAAAGGTTGAACAGCTGTTACACTAATTTTCATTGTAATTCTGACTGACTTGGCATTTATTCTGTGTTTTTTTTTTTTTTTTTTGATGTGGCAGTGTGCCCAGGCCAGACTTTTTTGAACAAAAGAAAATTGCCATGTCATCTCTTATCTTTTTGCAGGCATCATAGCCGACGAGGTTCAGATAATGAAAGCGAAGTGTCTAAGTCCTCACGAGGTTCTCGAGGATCCAAATGCTCACGAGCAAGCAGTGGAGGTTGCCGGCACAGGTAATCAATATATACACTCTGCTACTGCAGTAGAATTCCAGATTGGTGAAACATCTCTGCTTCTTGGCAAAGTTGCCAGGCCACCGAGCTTTTGACCGTATCTCTGTAGCGCTGTGAGGTAGACCTTGTTCTGCACTCCTGGTGCCAGTGTAGGTGGTGAGGATGAGAATTCTCATCACCATCAAGAGACTTAGAGTACAGCAGGTAGAATATGAACTACGCTGTACAGCATGGAGGCACGTCTGTTCATGTGCCCAGTGGCCTGGTGATTTTACCAAGTAAGCAAAACTAACTGTAGAATATGTGCATGTCCTTATAATAGTTGTGCAATCCTGGTTTTTCACTTCCTTGGGCCTTGAAAATCCTCTAATAATTCTGCAATACTCTTACTTTCAATCAAGAAAAGTTATGGCATTTGATTCTGAAATGTAGTTGGTAGCCATCATCATCATCATCATCACCATCATCATCAGCCTATATTTTATGTCCACTGCAGGATGAAGGCCTCTCCCTGCGATCTCCAATTACCCCTGTCAAACGGGGATAGCCGATATTCTAGTTGACATTAAGTGGAAGGAATGGAGCTGGGCAGGCCATGTAATGTGTAGGATGGATAACCGATGGACCATTAGGGTTACAGAATGGGTACCAAGAAAAGGGAAGCGCAGTCGAGGTCGGCAGAAAACCAGATGGGGTGATAAGGTTAGGAAATTTGCAGACGCAAGTTGGAACACGCTAGCGCAAGACAGGGGTTGGTAGCCATAACTGGGGCTTATTTTTGATAGTCTGCAAGTGTTGAGTGTGCAAGTGCAAGTGCAGTGTCTGCAAGTGTGAGGTCATGAACAGGTTTTAGCCAGCTCTGCATGGTTGATGAATAATTGCTTTTGATCTTGTCTTCATGATGTGATATTGGGTGCAATCTTCTTATATTATTATCTTGACCAATTAATTGCCTTCAGCTGCCATTCAAGAGACAGTGGCAGCGAGTCAGACCACCATCACC